>NW_022196897.1:139022298-139064788 GCF_008632895.1 Mastomys coucha
TCTTTTTGGTTTCTCAAAACAGGGTTTCTCTGTGTAACTCTAGCTGTCCTGGAAGACTTGACAGCTTTCAAACCCATTCTGTGACCCCCCTAAGTCCTTTCCTGATCAGGGGCTTCTGTCCTTATCTGATGAACCCGAAACACTTCACCTGCTATGACTTAGCTTTATTTTTCTCAACATTGTAAGGGAGCCTGGGGCACAGCAGGCCCTGGCCCAGGCCCAGCCTGGTTCAGGCTACTCTCGGTCCAGCAGGACAAGGATCCATGTGCCCAGACAGGAGAATCCTGTCTCCACAGTGCTTAAGAATGGCCATAGCAGCTTCAGGGCTGCAGTTCAAATCATGGAGTCCATACAGTTAACATGGGCGCCGGGAGCCACATCCAGACCTTACCTGAAGCTGTAGCTGACGCACTCTGAGCTCACTGTTTTACACTTGGATGTCTGCTTAGTTGGTCTGTTACCATTTGGTTTTCCTTGCCTTCGAGCCTTTAACAGAAGTCAGTTGTTCCTCTCTGAGTGAGTTTCTTCCTGGAGCTCTGTTCTGCAGCTCTATTTGGTTTTATGCTAGTACTGTACTTTTTGTTACAGCTTTTTTTCCCCTCACATTTATATACAAATTTCACATTCACAAGTACAAAAGACAAAAGCAGTCTAGGAACCTGGGCAGCTGCAACACTAACTCTACAGTCAATCTCATCCCAGATGCCCCTGTTCAAAATCTGCAAAGCGAGAGACGTGCTCCTCTCAATGAACCCACACTGGGTTCCTCAGCTGAACGGAGGCTCCGTCTTGTTGTTGGCTAAGTCAGACTGGGAAAGGCTTTCTGGGGCTGGAAAGATGGCTCTGTGTATATATGCTTAGTGTACAAGCATGAGGAGCTGGTTTCCAATACCCAGCGCCCACAGGAATACCCATAGCCCATGGGCTATGGTCCCACACAACCTGCAACCTTGCTGTAGGAGGTAGAGACAAGTTTGCTGGCTGAGAGTCTGGCTCCAGACCCTGCCTCAAGGGAATACAACTGGGAGTGACAGCCCTGACATCCTCCTCTGGCCTCTGCATATGACTAAGCAAATGGTGCTCTTTAAACATGGCCTTTAGTCACTTTACAGTTACCCAGAGCTTTACCAAGATGCGACTAAGGCGCTGGCACTGGGCACCTACACTAATGATTCATCAGCAGGCTGGTCATTTCCAGAACCAAGCCTCTGACCCCAGGCCAAGGATTCAGTCCTACTGACTACGGTGCTAAGTGCGCAGCATCCACAGCCAAGCCCCGATCTGCATCAAATCTCACAAGCTGGGCCAAAGAGTCGACCATTGGCACCAGGAAGAATACGAAAGGAAATGGCAGAAATACAGCTAGCACTTCTGAGAGTGTCGTGAGGTTCGGCAACACTGCTCTTCCAAAGAGCCTACAGGGTTTATATGTGGCATTCCCAGTTCCTGGGTGTCTAGTCAAGGAGTCAATTGTTGCTTGATGATTCTGCTCTCGTTGGAAAACCTCTGGTTTTCCAGGCAGTTTTATGTGTTTCCTGTTTCACTAGGCAGACCCCGTGCAGTCCACCTGTTTGGTAGATGTGAGACTAATGCTGTTCTGCTGGTACGGGGTTAACCACAAGAGCGCTGGGAGGTCTTGCCGAGGTCACCACTTGTCTCCTGGGTTCAGTTAGTACAGTACATGTGCCTGCGTTGCTGTTTGTGTTATCATGTGCATTCCTGCACGTTGTGTCCTCTGTGTCCTCGAGCGCAGCTTTAGCAGAGGAAACCCAGGAAGTGGTCTGTTCAGGCCTAGTCTAGTTACTCTTCCTGTTGCTATGATAAAGCAGTTTAAGGGAGGAAGGGTTTATTCTGCATTGCAGTTGGAGGAGACACATTCCATCAGGACAAAGTCAGAGCAAGAGTGTGCGGTGGCTGGTCACATGACATCCATAGTCTTGAGGCAGAGAGCTCTGAGCACTAGTACTAGACTTCCTTTCTCCTTTCTAGTTGGTGCAGAACCACAACCTTTGAAACCACAATTAAAGTGGGTCTTCCAGCTTCAATTAACCTAAGCTAGATAACCCCTCACAGACATGCCAGAGGCTAGCCTAAATCTAGATAATCCCTCACACTTGTATCTGGAGGCTGGTCTCGTGCTGAGACTTGATCCTATCACATTGACAATCAAAACCATCTCGGGCCTCTAGGGCATTCGTCAATAGGAAGGCTTTTCAAACCTTCTCTTCCTGTTAGGTTTACACCATCCCGTAGTCAGTGGTTCTGACCGTGTATGTGCCTACTAGTGCTGAACTGAACTGTTGAACACAATCTTGGAAGTGCCAGGCACTGTGTGCAGGATGATGGTCAGTTGGGGACAGCTTGCTCACTGAATGCTGAGTCTGCTTCCTGACTGGCCAATACTGATGCCACAGACCACAGCCAACAGAGACACTGGAGAGCCCCACTACGCCCACTGTCTCTGAGGCCACCAAGACTCCTGCACTGCCGTTGAAGCTTTTTTAAATATATGTATTTACTAGAGGGAAGGGGATGAAAGGAGAAAGAGATGAGGAAAAAAAAAAAACATTGTGACACATGTGGAAATCAAAACAACTTTCAGGAGTTGGTCCTAGCCTCCTGCCCTGTTGAGGCAGGGTCTCTCTTGTTTCTGTGCATGTATTGCACATTCCAGACTAGCTAGTCCTTAAAGCTTCCAGGTGATCCTCCTGTCTCAGCCCGCTAGCTGATCTTTAGGGATGCAAGAATTACAGGTATATGCCACGGCATCTGGCTTTGGTTTTTCTTGTTGTTGTTGGTTTGGCTTGATTTGGTTGGTTGGTTGAGCTTTCCAGACAGGGTTTCTTTGTGTAATCCTGGCTGTCTTGAAACTCGCTCTGTAGACCAGGCTAGCCTCGAACTCACACAGATCCTCCTGTTTCTGCCTCCCCAGTGCTGGGATTAAAGGTATGCAGTACCACTGCCTGGCTTTTGTTGTTTTCTCACATGGATTCTGGGATTGGTCCCAGGTTGTCAGACTTACACAGCTGTGCTTTCGCCCACTGAACATCTCTATGACCCCACCTTGTGCTTTGCTCATGCCAGGAGAGTTTCCTCTGCAATACCCTGTTTTTTGAGTAAGTAACTATTAAAAATAGCCTTTTGCATCTCGATATGAACTCTTTTTTAGATTTATTCATTTATTTTATGTATACGAGTACACTGTACCTGTCTTCAGACACACCAGAAGAGGGCATCAGATCCCATTACAGATGGTTGTGAGCCACCGTGTGGTTGCTGGAGTGAACTCAGGACACACATACACACACTTGAAAGCATAGATGCACAGGGATAGATAGTACACATGTGGGAATCAGGGAATAACTTACAAGTCAGCACTTTGCTGCCACCGGACGTGGATTCTGTGGGTTGAACTCAGGTCATTAGGTTTGGTGGCAAGTGTGGTTGCCCACTGTGCCACTTTGCCAGCTCCTACTTTGTTCTTTTCTTTTTGTTTTTTTCGAGACAGGTTTTCTCTGTGTACCCCTGGCTGTCCTGGAACTCACTCTGTAGACCAGGCTGACCTCGAACTCAGAAATCCACCTGCCTCTGCCTCCCAAGTACTAGGATTAAAGTGTGCCACCACTTACTTTGTTCTTTTCTAGTACCTTCAGGAGCCCAGTAACCTGTTTCTGTCTGACTAGAGAGAAGTCCCTGAAGTTGCCTTTTCTGCTGAAGAGCACAGTGACTTAGAAGGGCTGTGTGATGAGCTGAGAGTCCCTTACACAGCAGTCAATCAGTTATTTCTTCTTAGCTGCTCTTGCAGAGGGCCTAAGGGTCTGTCCCCAACACCCACATGGTGGCTCACAACTGTCTGCAACTCTTATTCCAGGGAACCAACCCCTTCTTTTGATCTCTGTGTGCACCAAGAATGCATGTGGAGCACATATGCACATGCATGCAAGCAAGACACTCAGGCATAGAAAATCTTTTTTTTTTTTAAATTGGAGTATAGCCAGATGGTGGTGGCACATACCTTTTTTTTTAGGATTTATTTATTTTATGTATATGAGTACAGTGTAGCTGTCCCCAGACACACCAGAAGAGGGCATCAGATCCCATTACAGATGGCTGTGAGCCACCATGTGGTTGCTGGAAATTGAACTCAGGACCTCTGGAAGAGCAGTGCAGTCAGTATTCTTAACCGCTGAGCCATCTCTCCAGCCCCACATATAAAGTCTTTTTTTTTTTTTTTTTTTGGTTTTTTTGAGACAGAGTTTCTCTGTGTAGTCCTGGCTGTCCTGGAACTCACTCTGTAGACCAGGCTGGCCTCAAACTCAGAAATCTGCCTGCCTCTGCCTCCCAAGCGCTGGGATCAAAGGCCTGCGCCACCACAGCCTGGCCCCTAAAGTCTTAAAAAAAAAAAAAAAAAAAAAAAAAAGCCCTACCTGCTTCCTTAGTTTGGTAGTGACTTGATTCCTAAGGAGTATTCTAGGAGCTAGTACCCTGTCACCCTGACAGCCACCACAGCGCATGTGCTCTCTGAAGGCTCCCAGGAAGGACTAAACTGGAGCCACCACAGATAGCCTGATGCTTGCTTCGAATAACTTGCTGTGCCCTCTCCCCTCTTTCTCCCTTCCCCTCTGTTAGTAACAGAGTCTAGAATGGGATCCACTTCTAGCCAGCAAGTCACAGGAAAGCACAGTGGCTCTGGAAAGGGCCGTCTCCCTGTGGAGCAGAATCAGGGGAGTTGCCAGCATGTTCCATTGTGACCCTTGGAAGCTACTGCTTTGGCTCTGATCAGAGATCGAAACCACCATGCAGGATGGCAGACAGGACAAGGTCCCCTGGCCTTGAAGACATCAGTGAGCTGATAAACCAAACAGCCCCAAGCTTTCCTCACCTGAGCAGTCTCCGTGTAAGTCAGTTGGACCTATTACCTTCCTCCAGAAGCGTACTCACTGCATCAGTCTCTTGGAAAGGCTGGAGGTGCATGTGGAGAAGGGATCCCCCAGAGCACTAGGACCTTCCAAATGCTTGTGACCCTTTAATACAGTTCCTCATGATGTGGTGGCCCTCAACCATAAAGTTATTTTCATTGCTACTGTTAGGAATCACAACGTAAATATCTATATTTTCCAATGGTCTCAGTTGGCCCCAGGGATCGAACCCACAGGTTGAGGACCACTACTCTAAAAGGACTCTGTCGCCCTGCTGAGGAATTCTCAGCTTCTCCTTTGGGGCAGGACATTGGCCAAGGGCTGTGAAAGACATCCAAGGTCACATAGTAGGGAATGGTGGAGGCAGGAATGGTGTTCTAGCTCATGCCAGTTCAACCACAACTCACCACTACCTCGCCAGGGCTCCTTCCCATACCCCACAGCTTCCCACTCCTGCCCCATGGCTCCCCACCATCACCCACAGCTCCCCACCAGTCCCCATGCTTCTGTACCATCAGCCATCCCTGAGTCAGCTCCGGTGGGGCCATAGCTAGTGAATTCAGACCCAGACTGCAATCGATAGTTCTGCTACAGAGCACGGGGCAGGCTTACACAGTACTTCCTTGAATTTTTGTGCTGAAACAGTGTCCCTGAAGAAAAATATCAAAGTCCCCTGGGCTACAATCAAGGCAGTTGCTGATTATGAGCAATTGCCATAGTTTAGGCGCAGATTTTTCTCAGATTGATAGTAACTTGTCCAAAGTTTTATTTCTAGGCCCAAAGTACAGGGCAGATAACAACGATGAGGTGATAAAAACCAGGCTCACGTAGGTACTCCAGCGAGCTCGAGGGAGAAGCCCCTGCTCACTCTGGCCTCTGTTACATTGAAGCTCACAGCCTTCTCTCCTGGAGGGGCTTGGAACGGGTCTTTATTGCTCCAGTTCCCAGGCTGCCTGGAGAGATTTAAACCCTGAAGCGCTTTCAGTGACTCCAAGCCTTTGTCTACAGCCCCCTGGCCAAGGTGGTTTGTTTGCCCTTTGCACACCTGGAAGCCCATCTATGTGAAATGACTGAGTTCCCAGCTGTACCAAGCCTGATTCCAGGTGAGGGGAAGACACTGGTGAAGAAGTCCCCAGAGTCCCAGGGAAGCAGCTGTTTTAACCATGTGCTGTTGTAGCCAGGAGGTGGTGGTGCATGCTGGGAGGCCAAGGCAAGTGGATCTTCGTGACTTTGAGTCTACCAAGTAACTTCTTTGGTCTACCAAGTAAGTTCCATCAGGACAGCCAGGGCTACACAGAAAACCCTGTCTCAAAAAAACAAACAAAAACAAAAACAAAAAAACAAATACAAAACAAACAACAGACTAGCAAACCAACAAACAAAAGTAGTATGCAACAGAGGCAGTGTAAGCTTCCAAACAAGACACCAGCCAGTGGAAGAGGAATGTGATATGGTAACTTCCAGAAAGGTTTCACTGAAGGAGTGAAATGCTGTTTCAAAGGTTACAAGTGCGCTGATGTCTGGAGAAGGTTCCAAGGCAGAGGGAACAGGAAGTAAGGTCTCAAACCCCAGGTTTAAGAGATGACATGGCTGGAGGGCTATCTGAAGGAGGGCGAGCCAAGGTCAGCTCTCAAGGATCTTTCAAGCTGTGCAGAGCCAGTTTGCTTTTGTTGTATAAGGGAGCCCCTGGAGGGTTTGGAACAGAAGGACCTGGTCTTAGAGAGCCACTGGAGCTGCTGTAGCCATGTGAACTCCCAACACACAGTAGGTATTCTCTAAGGGCAGGTGGCTATTGAGCTGAGGGAAGGGACCGGAACAGAGAGGGTGTTAAAATGTGTGGGTAAATAAACACACCTGAAGCACGATCCTTCTGTGGGCAAGGCTCATGTTCCGCAAGGGCAGGGGACATGGCTGAGCCAGGAGAGACCTCCGACACAGACTGTGCAATAGGTAAAGCACCTGTTTCACCTTAGTGCCACCACCCAGGAGCTGAGGGCACAATGCTGCTAAGCCCAAACTTAAGCAGGAGCCATAGTAGCCCAACCAACAGGCACAACTCAGGCCACAAATCCTATTGGAGGCTGGTCCCTACAATGCTTCCCCCTCCTCCCCAAGAAAGGGTTTCTCTGTGTAGCCCTGTGTAGCCCTAGCTGTCCTGAAACTCACTTTGTAGACCAGGCTGGCCTCAAACTCAGAAATTCGCCTGCCTCTGCCTCCCAAGTGCTGGGATGAAAGGTGTGCGCCACTACCGCCCGGCCCTACAATGCTTTTATCTCCTAAAAACAGCAAGGACAGATTTGGGGCATAAAAGAGCAACCCAGCCAGATGGTGGTGGTGTAAGCCTTTGATCCTAGGCAGAAGCAGACCGATCTCTGAGTTGGACAGCTTGGTCTACCGAGAAAGTTCTAGGATAGCCAGGAATATGTAGAAAAATCCTTTGTTCAAAAACCCGAGGGGCCGGGGGAAGACCCAGATGGTAGAAGCAAAGCCAGGCGCTGGTGCCAAAGTTCATGTTGTTCTTGGGAGGTAGGAGAAAGGCTGTAGGGATCATGGAGGTTTCTGAGGAGAGGTACAGACTGGAGCTAAGGCCACCTGAAGATACCAGGGATCTGGAGTAGCACTGTCCTCTCCTCACTTGCTGCCCCGTGAGCCAGTCTTCCCTCTTCCCTCGGAGCCATATCTGACCCTCCTCCCCCCACCATACACAGAATAAAGCTTTGGTCTGGCACCCCACTGTTTTCAACCTCTCCACCTGGCCCTATGCATCTCCAGCAGGCAGACATCATGTCATGGTTCAACATACTGCATTTTCATATGTCTGTGTCTGTACTTACAGTTCGCCCTGCCAGAAAGTTCCCTTCTCCAAACTCCACATGTTATTTTTATTTATTTGTATTGCTGGGATGGAAGCAGGAACACACACAAGCGAGATTGCTAAGTCCTCTCATTGAGCTCCATTCCCCCGCCAGAACACTGATTGTTAAACCTTTGCCTACTCCTCAAAGGTCATCTCAAAGCCAGGCATGGTAGGGCATGCCTATAATGCCAGCAATTGGGAGGCAGAGGCAGGCAGATCTCTGAGTTTGCGGCCAGCCAAGACTACATAATGAGACACTGTCTCAAAAATTCAAACAGGCTCTCCTCAGAATTCTGGACCAGGGAAGTCTTCCATTCCGCATCAGCTTCAGCCGGGTGAGCTGCTAGCTATGGACTGAATTATAGCCTCTGTTTGGAGTGAGCATCATGTGCCCGTGTGGCCTCTTGTCCTGGTGATTTCTTGGAGTGACTTTTCACTTGCATATGCGTTCCAGTGGGATGATGAAAAATTGTGTAGTCACCCCTCATCGCCCCACCCCTCTCCACCCAACTGCAGTCCTTTGGGCAAGAGCTGTGCCCTGGTCTTTATCTTGTCAGAACCTCACACAGCACTCCAGCACCCTCAGATAAGGTCGCTCATCCATGCTGATAATTGGGAGATGCTGAGCAGTGAACCATGGGAGCAAAACAGCAGATGGATGGGTCCCTGTTCTCTTGATTCGTGGGAGCGAGGGAAGAAAGAAGACAGGAAAACATCCTTGCAGAGTTAGGTGTAATAAAGAGAAAATTCCCAAGGTGGGGGCAGGGAAAGCTTTCAAAGAAATAGTAGTAGAGACCTGAATAAATGGAAGGACCCAGACTTGTATCTGAAGGAAAATTCTAGAAAGGGGGAAAGCAAGTGCAAAAATCCAGAAGCATCTCAGAAATGACAAGAGGCACTGTGTGTAGTGTGTGTGTGTGCGTGTGTGTGCCTGTGTATGTGTGCCCGTGTGTGTGTGTGTGTGTGTGTGTGTGTGTGTGTGTGTGGTGTGTGTGTGTGTGGGTGTCTGTGTGTGTGTGTGTCAGGGATGAGAGAAGGTGTGGGGAGGCACAAGGAGCAGCAAAGGCAGGGCTTGGGTATTGAGATAAGGTTGGGAGGTTCCTAGGTTCCTTTGCTTGCCTGTTTGTGAGCAGAGGCTTTTGGAAGAGGAAATACTATGACCTAAATTATTTTTCTGCCAGACCAGAAGGTTTTTATTCTTTATCATAAATGTAGGAGATAAAACCCTCTCTGACTGCACAAAGTCACCTGGGAACATTTCTCCATTCGGAAACAGGTCAGTTTAATAGGCTTCAGGGGGTTCAGAAGCATCAGGACCATCCACTTCAGGGTCCCCTCTGGGGGTTACTCTCACAGAAAACAGGAACAATGACCAGCCTTAAATCCTGCAAAAATCACAGGATTCAAACTCTGTTTATAAGATAAAATTATAGTGCCAGGCTCCAACTTAATAACAACAGTAAATAGTCACAAATGTCCAGGCAGTACAGAGTAGTTATAAGATGCAAAGCTACCTTACAAATGTCCTCAACTAAACACAAGCAGGCCTGTCTGCTCAGCTCTCCAGTAAAGGCAGAAAAGGCGATGATTCGTGGGTTGTACTCAACAGGCACAAAATGGCAAACACTTCCTGCCTAGGCAAGCTCATAACTGGACCAGAAAAGCCAAGACGTGGCAATATTATGTTTCTCTTCTAATTTACAAAATATATTGGTGAATCAAAAGAAAGTGAGCTAGCAAAGACGAGGGTTCTCCATCCCCATTATTTTATGCCTCCATGTCCTAGGAAGCAGAAAGCAAGGCCTTTCATGAGATAGACAACCTGGAGGGGACTCGGAGGGGCAGGGCAGTTTAGCCTTTTTATCTATAGGAACCCACAAGGGGTAGAGGAGCAGAGGAGGAGGGTAGACTAAAGTGTCTTTAAAGGAACACAGCGTAAAATGAAGTGGTTAGCTGACCCTGCCTGGCCCGACACTGGACACTCTGGATATTCTAAGCCTTGCTAGAGAAACCAGAGCAAAGTGGGCAGAGAACACTGGCAGTTCATAGTTCAGTCTTCCTCGCTGGAGACAGGCAAACTCAAGAAAGGGGCTCTTTAGCTATTTGAAAAAGAAAATAGCGGCTGGGCAGTGGTGGCACACGCCTTTAATCCCAGCACTTGGGAGGCAGAGGCAGGTGGATTTCTGAGTTTGAGTCCCAGCCTGGTCTACAGAGTGAGTTCCAGGACAGCCAGGGCTACACAGAGATACCCTGTCTCGGAAAAACAAAAAAAAACTAAAAAACAAAAACCAAAAACCAAAAAACAAAAAAACAAAAAAAAGAGAAAAAAAAAGAGAAGAAAAAGAAAATAGCATCTTCAGTTATTTATTTCAGAGCTGTCCCATTAAAAACCATGTGAGATCTATGCCTGTGGAAGCAGGCCCCATGGCCAGAAGGCTCTCTCCTCCAGGCCCTACAACCTGGCAGCTTAAAAACAGGTAGGTGTAGGAGAAGCTGACAAGAAGTCTGTAGGTCTTGGAATGAGGCTTCTTAAAGGACTCCCAACCTTGCTCCTACCTTGAGCACACACCCAGATATGCCAGCCTGAGATAATCTCTGTAGTATTAGGAGCGCTCACTACATTGACAGGGGACCCTTACAGACCTGAAAGCAAGCAACAGGGATGATGGTAGACAAGGTAGAACTCCTCAAAAAGGCAATGGCCAGGCATGGGTAGGGTACACACAGGTCTTCACAAGCCAACAGCGGGCGATGAGAGGGGCACACATAGGAGGAGAAGTATGATCAGGAACGGTGTACTGCCCACTGCGTCCGACCCTAGGCCTCACCCATGTCTCATCACCTGGCTGTCCAGGTTGCAGATACTCAACTCAGTTGGTAGGAGCTGCTCTGTCTGTGGTCTTGGAGCCATGGGATATCCAAGTCTGGTTTACCAGCAGGACCAAATGCACCCACTTCATCTTAGGTGTCACACCTCAATTTGAAACAGTCAGCACTTGTCAAGCGCAGCATATTTGAGGCCTAGCTTTGAAGAGGTAGGCCTCCAACAGGAGCTGGTCCTTGTGAAGCCTTGTCAGTAATGGTATGAAGTGAGTGAAAGGCCATGTTTTACACGTGGGCCCAGGCCACACCCATGATGACAGTACACATCCATAGCATTGGGTCCCTGCTGTTAAGTACAGTGGTATATGAGAATCACAAGATGTTGACGTAGAACAAACAGCATGAAGATCACAGCCTTGGCCACGAGTCCACCAAACATGCTGAGGAGTAAGAATTCACAGAGGAGAAAGCAGACAGCAGAGCACTGGCCTAGACATAGGTAGGTTGACACGCAGAGAGCGGAAGTCCTATGTAAGCACCAAAAATCTGAGCAGGACTTAGCCAGACTGGAACCCATAGGGCCTCGCCGGAGCCTCTGCTGGCCATCTTGCAAGGCTTCGTCTAGCTCTGTAGGGCCTTTGCCCCAGCAAGTAGTATTGCAAAGGGTTGGGCCACAGGTCATCTTTAATGATCTGGGCCACCCTGTCAGCTTCTAGGAGGCTGTGCTGCGAAAACCAGCTGAAGAAGCTTCTCATGGTGTCCCGGTTCCTGTGCACCAAGGCGGGCGGTTCTTGGCCTCGGCGCCAGAGGATGCGAGTAGCAATGGACACCGCACGGCCTGAGGAGCTGCACTCATACTCCTTCACTATCACCTCATTTCGGAAGTAAGGGTTGCTCCCAAATAGGAACTTGAACTTGCAACCTGTTCTGGTGTGCCTGAGCTCCCTCACTTCTAAATTCATCAGGTAGCCAAGCATGTCTTCATCCCTAGGGCTGATCATAGCTGATAGCTGTGGGTGGTTCAGGAAGGCAGTGACCCAAAAGCCTGGAATATTTTGGATGATGAAGCTCCTACGGGCTAGGTGCAACCGACGCATCCTCCCAAATCTGCGCACCAGCTGCAGGTGGGCCCCATCAGCCTGGGCACTCATGGCCTCTAACTCCCACTGGATGGCCTCTAGAGGGTCCACGATAAGAGCCCCGAGGTCCAGAGGCCTCAGGCTCGCCTGGGCTTCCACGCCCCACTCCAGCTTCTCCCCCACCTCCGCGGGCTCCTCCGCGGCTACAGAGTCTTCCTCAGTCGTCACTTCCTCAGCCTTCCCTTTGGTTCTCACCCCAGTACCCGAGCCCTTCTCGCAGCCACCCAGGTTCAGAACGCTGGAGGCGGGGTTCTCCCCAATGTTTCCCGGGGAAGGCGGTGCGGTTCCAGGGCTGGCTGAGGGGTCGCAGGGCCTAAGCGTCTCAGCTCCAGGGACACTGGACCGGGCCAGGAGTGCATCCCGCTCTTGTATGGGCGGCGGGCACACGGCCGGCTCCAGAACCCCGATTCCCTCCCCCGCCATCACCTGCTGAGTGTCTGGCTGGAGCGGCCAGGAGAGAGCACCCGCAGGATTGTGGTACGTCGCAGCAGTGAGATGCTGGCTGGCGGCAGGCAGGGTCTCCTCTCTGGGGCGAGCTCCGCCCCTTGCACCCCCCCTGCCGGATGTGACTTGCTAGGGTCTCTCCACTGCAGGAGACGGGGAAGATGAGACCACCCGTGTCAAACAGAACTGGTTCCAGGTTAGTAGGACTGGTATAGATAGACTAGGAAAAGGGCAGGCGTTAGGAGTCAGACCCAATTTGGTTGTACGTGCATCTTAGCCAGTACAACACGGGAGGGCTGCTTTCCTTCTCTGGCTCTTTGCACCTTTAGGGCTGGCAGATAGAACACGTGCAGTCTTGTACAAGATGTATTTATTATTCTGGCATAGGCAGAGGGCTTACCAGATTCAAACTGGGAACTAAAGATAAGCGTAACTGTCAGGCAACGAAGCTGCTGGAAAGGCACTAGAAGGATCAGAGGCCAGGAAAGATCTAAAATTGCTCCAATATATTGACCTGTGGGGCATCTATGAGGCACTTTCACGATTGCTAATTGATACAGGATTGGGTAGTGCCATCCCTGGCCAGGTGGGCCTGGGCTGTGTAAGAAAGGTAGCTGAACATTGTGAGCAGAGGAAGCCTTGATGGAATGTTTATTACTGATAGGGATCAATGCATCAGATTTAGAGGAACTGCCAAAGCCTTCCTCTGGTCCTGCGTCGGAATGCTGGTGGTAGGTGTACACAAAGCATTGATTGCAGTTTGTACCCCCAGATGTTTACAGCTTGAGACTTGAGACTGCTTGCCCAGAGTGACTCCTACCAACACTAACCCTTCCTTCTCATGTTGTACATAATAAAACGTACGGAGGTTCCAATTGCTGCAATTAGCTTGGCTTCAGCAGAGGGAGCACCACCCTAATCCTAGCTTTTCATGCACAAATCTGTCCTTTCTCCATTCTCATTCCCTTGTCCAGTTTCCAGAACCAAGCCCTCAATGATAAATTGTAACCTGTATGATGAAGTAAATCCCCTCATTCCCAAGCTGGACAGAGACACATGTTTTTGTTTTTAAAGAGGTACTCTGGTCAAGGCCTGTGTCTGGGATAGCCCAAGAGCCTGGATGGAACTGCCCATGCACTCCACAATCCAAGTGTGGCTGCATTCCTGTGGCCTCGGCCCCCAAACTTGTGTAGGTCAGTACCTGGAATGCTTCCTTATCTCTGCCTAAATGCTCCTGCTTCTTTCTCATCAAAAGACACCACGGCTCCCTCATCTGAAACCCCAAGACTTCTCATAGGACACACATCATCTAGAGGGTAAAGTAGAAAACCCTAGCTGGAATTCTGACCCACTGTGGTGGACAGTGGACCTTTGTCAAAGGGAAGGCTGAGTTAAAAGATCAGCCCTCTGCCTTTGTGTACCAAACACCTGCACACTGATTCTTTTTGGTCCCATAGTCTCTGGAGCTAGACTCCCACGTAACCATTTCACTTTGACACTGGCTCCAATCTTCTAGATGGGAAAATCTCAGTGCAAAGGGCGGGGCCTGAGGTGATGACAATTTGCTAAGAGACAAGCCAACCAATAGTGTCAGGTGAGCCTACATCACCCTAGAAGCACAGTTTGAGCACAGGTTTTTTTGTTTTTAGAGACAGGGTTTCTTTGTACAGCCCTGGCTGTCCAGGAACTCACGCTGTAGACCAGGCTGGCCTTGAACTCAGAAATCCTCCTGCCTCTGCCTCTCAAGGGCTGGGATTAAAGGCCTGCACCACCACTGCCTGGCTGAGCACAGGTTTATAAAGCTAGGCCCTAGTCGTCAAAAGCATGCACAGTGGCCAGGTGGTGGTGGTGGCGGTGGTGGCGCACGCCTTTGATCCCAGCCCTTGGGAGGCAGAGGCAGGTGGATTTCTGAGTTCAAGGCCAGCCTGGTCTACAGAGTGAGTTCCAGGACAGCCAAGGCTACACAGAGAAACCCTGTCTTGAAAAACCAAGGGTTCTCTTCCTGTCAGAACTGCATGAAGAAGATATCTAGAATCACCACCCACCCCTAGACACTAAAGGAGAGCCTTTGTAGGGCCTGAGAACAGTCACAACCGGACAAAAGAGGGCAAAGAACCAAGAATGCTGACATTAAATACATTTGAGCCTCTCAATCAAAACAAGTGTGGAGACTGGACTACCTCTGCCATTTTCAATTACATAACACTTCGATGTTTAAAAGCTGTTTGAGACAGGTGGTGGTGGGGCACGCCTTTAATCCCAGCACTTGGGAGGCAGAGACAGGCGGATTTCTGAGTTCAAGGCTAGCCTGGTTTACAGAGTGAGTTCCAGGACAGCCAGAGCTATACAGGGAAACCCTGTCTTGAAAAACCAAAAAAAAAAAAAAAAAAAAAAAAAAAAAAAAAAAAAAAAAAGAAAAGAAAAAAAGAAAAAAAAAGCTGTTTGATCTGTTTCTGACCCTCACATCCAATATTAATTGACACAATGAAGCCATTTACCTCAAAAACATTCAGTTAAGACCAACTGTTTGCCCTACCCGCATCGGTATCACTTCGGATGCTAAAGATGCCCAGATTCCTATTCTTCACCATTTCTGGCTCACTCCAACCCTTCCCAAATAAACAGGTTCAAAACTGCAAAGCACATCATTCAGAAGTTTTTAATAAACAACTTCATTATAAAAACTTTTTTTTTGAAAATTAATTCTGTAAAACATTGAAAAAATCTACTTTAACAAAGATATGCCCTGTGCATTTTCTAATGGCACTTATATTTTACAATTAAAAACCTTGTTTTATATAAAGCCAAAAATACTCCAAGAGGTTATTCACTGTGTTTACAAAGTGCTAGAAGGTTTTTGTCTTGTATTTTTCTTTCTTTAAATAATCTGGCATTAAGAAAGAGTGGCTCTAGAGCTTCAACCAACTGGGAGTGAGAGATGTGTGAAGTAGTGTTCAGGGGTTCTAGTGCCAGACATGCAGAGGTGCGCATGGAGAACTGGTGGAGGATGCCAAGTAACATCTGAAGCAAGGTGACAGGAGCAACTCCACACAGCCCAAGATTACACAGTGAACACCCTCTCCACACCACAGACCCCACTCTCCAGTGGTTAAAGTCACAGCCACTTCCTTCCACAGCAGGTTCAGAGCTCCAGGAGAGGCCAGGGTGAGGTCACAGAGAAATCTGGACCTTCCTGGCCAACACCTACCTAAGGCAAAGTTTATTACATAAATATCCTTGTTAAAAAGCAAAATATTGATCCTGTATAATACAACCTTTTTTTTTTTGTTGTTTTTCTGTTTTTTGTTTTTTTAATTGTGGAGAAGGGGTAGAGAAAACAGCTACCAAAAAGGGAAGGGGAATCTTAAAGGCTACTAAGGGAAGTTTCGGGGATTTCAACTTAGGACAATATCTACGAGCAAAAAGCAATCACACCTGCTTCCCGGATTTGCATTAACAAAACACCATGTAAAGTCGGGGAAAGACACGCTGGTGCACCCTTCCCTGCCTCCCACCTGTTTAAGATGGTGCTAGGATCCTCTGAGCCAACACCTGGGCATGTTAGTCTCTGGCCCCAGGACAGTCCTCAACTCTGACAAGCTGCTGTGCAGGCTGAGAGGTGCTGTCCCCTTGCAGTCAGTTCGTTGCTGACAGGCTCAAGGACATGGCAAGGAAAGGGACATGATTCTTTTCTGGTCCCTGATTGGTCTGTGCCACATGCCATGGCTCCTGTCCTGGGCATATGCCCCTCTGGCTCTCTTGGCCTCATAGCATAAGGGGTACTTAAATGAGTTTGGGCACCAAGTACAGAATAAAATTATTCCTGTCCTTTTAACAACTGGCCAAAAGGCTCTTTTGGGTGGTAGGTTGGGGAAAGGTTTAAGAAGCTGCAGGGTGGTTTGTGGTCCAAAAATTGAAGGCAGATAACCAGCAAAGTTCACAGTGACAGGAAAAGTCCTTAGAGTGAAGAAGATACTGAGAAAAGTGGAAAACCAGGAAGGATACATAAGATTAGAGGAAAGATTAGAGGCGGGAACAAGGCCCCATTACAAGCTCTACAATAGGTGCTCTGCTGTCCTGTGAGCACCAAGGGAAGGATAAGCTCAGGACAGGTCTTCTCAAACAGCCCACAACACTGTATTCCGTGGCTGGAGGCTACTGGCTTCTGAAACTGAGGCTATAGGGAGGTGGTAGAAGGGTAGAGAAGGGCCCGGGGTCTAGTGAAGACCAAACACAAGGAGAATGGCAGCAGTGAGTCCCACTTGGATTCTCAATGCCATTTCCTGTAATACGAGTCCCAACAACATGCATAGCATGCAGGAGATGGTTGCGTACCAAGGTAGACGCTTTTAAAAATAAACCTTAATTAGTCCCTGGGACTCATTGAAACTAATCTTTAGAAGCAAATCACATAGTCTGATTCTAATTCTGTCAGACATATTTATATCCAGTTGTTTCTTTAAAAAGGTATTCCAAGCTACCTTGCTTAAATCAAAATATGCTCATTCACTCCACATTGCTTCCATACAAGGGCCAGGGAGCTAAACTGAAGGCTTTCACCTCAAACAAGGAGTACTGGCCTGGGCTGAAGCAGGAGTCCAGGTCTTGGACCTGCACAGTTCCCAACAATAAACTGAAGTGAATCTAGACAGAAGGGAGGGGCAGGGAAGAACTGGTGGGAGATTGAGGCAGTTCCTAGGTAGTCTGTCCTGAAACCCTAGTGGAGAAGCCAGCAAAAGGCACCACTAACACAAGTGCCCAGGTTGCTGGCTACATCTGTAGGAGTTAACAGTAAAGAGGTAGAAGTGTGTTTCTGAATCAGAGAGGTGTCTCAAAAGGTTCCACAATGGTGGTCCCTGAGCTGCCTCCCTTCCATGCATGGGAAAAACCCATACAGAACCGAGATGAAATGGGTTAGGAATTGTTCAGCTGCTTCTGGGCAAGGGCTGTGCTGTCTATGGCAGCGAGCTCCAAGTCAGCAGAAGAACTAGTCATTTCTTGCAAGACACATTGCTAGATACTAGGGGCAACTGAGGGGACCATGATGGGTGGAAGGTCCTCAATGGAGAGCAAAGACGACAATACACTATGCCCAGAGTCCACGGGGACTGCAAAGCAGAGAGGGGAAAGGGACAGTGGATAAGAACATTTTGGTATGAGAGGCAACAATGATTTGATAGATTAGGACTCAACTATCTGCCCAATCCTAACTTTCTAGAAACTCTTCTTCCAACAGTTCTATTATGTCCTGGAAAAGGACAAGCAGAAGGGAAACAAACGAAGGGCTCATCCCTCTCCTCTGCTACCCAGCCCAAAGCCCAGAACCCCTCCTTCCAAGACGAATAACAGCTCATGATGTCCAGGGCGGGGTTAGGGACCGAGGAAATGGTGGGTATGGGATGCCTTTCATTTCTTCCCCTCTCCAGTTCAGGAGGACGAGGGTGTCATGATGTACTTGGAGAAAATCCAAATTGCAGACCTGTGAGAAAGCTGCTCCAATCTTCTTGCCTATCTCCTGTAGACACTGCCTTGGAAGGCAGGAATAGAAGCAGTCATGGAAGATAGCAGAAACTGAAGCAGTCCAAAGTCAGTTTATTTCCCCACAGGGGAAAAATGTGACCTCAAGTGAAGAGAAGTCAGCAAGACCCGACTCCGCCTTGTAAACAGGGCTCCAGTTAACACCAGGTACCGAGTGGTTCAGGCTGGTGGCAACTGAAATGGACTGGTGGGAATGGATTCACGGTGTGTAAACAGTGTTCACTGCAATCACTCTAAGGCTAACAGTGTGGTGAGGGAGGTGAAATGGTGTGTCGGAGGTGAATGTGTAAACGGTACCGTTGCTGGACAACACTGACTGAAGTGGAGCTGTGGGTAGCGTGGGGTGGGATGGCTGAGAATAGAGGCCCTCTTTCTTGCCTGGTAGCTGGAAGCAGGTGATAGTCAAGAGACCTTCCCCAGCAGGGACTCAACAGCCAGCTGCTGGAGGGTCTGCAGACAGGACCAGGAGGCGGGCTTCTTAGGCCATTTCTCTTGAGGTCATGTAAGGTGAAGCCCTCTGTCTCTGAGAGGCTTCCCCTTCTCCAGAATGACGGTGGTTCTGATGCTTTGGAGAGGCAGAGGGCTAAATATAGCTCCCAGTTCAGATCAAAAAATAAAAGTAAAAATACCTGAAAGTCCTATGATAGATTGTTCATGGGGCTGGGTTCAAGGATCCCTCTAGATTGATCCTGGAGCCTGAACCCCCAAACCAAGTGCTCCATATAGACACTAGAATTTTCTTTTTGAACCCAGCTCTGAAAGCTCAGCTGCCTTCATGGGGGAGGTGGACGGGGTGGGGACTTAGGCTCCCTGGCAGAAGCAAAAGACTGAGTTGGGGGACCTTCATGGGGGCTACTGGAATGCTTGGTGGAAACGAGGCAGGGTGGTGGTACTCAGGCCAGAGGTGAAGACAGGAGGCAAGGAGTGCAGAGGCCCGAAGTTCAGGGGTCCCCCAGCTCCAGCGGAATCCTGAGGCTGAGCCTGCAAAGTGGTGAGCAAAGGCTGTGCCTCAGCTTGGGAGTAGCCCATAACTAGGCCTCCTGTGGCCCCTGGTGGGTTACATGGGGGTAGGTTGAGCGGAAGAAAGCCCAGTAAATGGGAGAAGTCCACATTAGCAGCGCAGAGGGCCTCAGAGAGGTTGGCGGGACTCTTGGTGAGCAGTGCTTCATCTAGGAGGGCTGCAGCTGCCGCCGGCTGAGGTGAGGCGGGCTGAGGTTCAGCCGATGAGAGAGACAGGCTTCCAGGAAGCTCTGCCAGAAAACTATCCACCTCCACTTTGGGCAGTTTGTCGGGCAAGTATGAGGTAGATCCAAGCTGGTATTTTGGAGGGAGCTGAGCTGAGGAGGAGATAGGAGAAGATTCCAGAGGGTAACTCATACCCATGGGCAGTGTGTTGTGCACCAGGGAGTGTGGCATGCCCGCACTGGGCATGGTAGGGATGTGGGCACCATACATACCCATGGGCAACATGCCAGGAAAGGCCTTAGCCCCCATCACGTCCCGAGAAGCCATGCAAAGCACAGGGCTCAGCTCTTCCTTTACACTGACTGTAGAGCTGCAGCTGAGTAAGCCTAACATATCCACTGGCTCTGTCTTGATCTTGAGCAGTTCCTGTGAGTGGCTCTTCTTGACATGGCGTGTCAGGTGATCCTTGCGGCCAAACCTCTGGGCACAGTACTGACACAGGAAGTCCTTACGACCTGTGTGCACCACTAGGTGCCGTCGAACATCCTTCCGAGTATAAAACCGCCGGTCACAGTGGTCACAGGGGTGCTTCTTCTCCTTAGCACCTCCTGCTACCCGGCGTGAGTGAGCCTTCAGGTGCTCCAATAGGGCCTGGGTACTCTCAAAGGTCTGCAGGCACACCTTGCAGCTGAGATCACCACTGCTGGCAGCATGCATGGCCAGGTGACGACGGTATCCCAGCTTTGTATTATAATTCTTACCACACTCAGAGCAGTGGAGGGCCTCTTTGTTGGGGTCATGGGTCTGCAAGTGGTTCCGCAGATGGTCCTTTCGGTGAAACATCTTGTCACAGTACATGCACTGGTGGGGTTTCTGGGCCGAGTGGGTGGCCATGTGCCTGTGAGTAGGGATGTAAGATGGAGAGAAAGCTGAAAGAGGGGAAGTTCAAAAGGGCTAGCTAGACAACCAGATGTCTATTAACAGGAAACTACATATAAAATCTTCAATAAAGCAAAGCAACAGAATACCGTATTAACAATATTCTACCAATATCCCTTTAAAATCATATATGGACTGTTATTCTTGGCAGCACTGGTGTGTGTGTCTCTCTCTCTCTTTTGTTTTTTTTTTTTGTTTTTTTCAAGACAGGGTTTCTCTGTGTAGCTCTGGCTGTCCTGGAACTCACTCTGTAGACCAGGCTGGACTTGAACTCAGAAATCCACCTGTTTCTGCCTCCCAAGTGCTGGGATTAAAGGTGTGCACCATCACTGCCCCATAGCAGCACTGGTCTTAGTAGCAAAAAATTATGAACCATCTAAATTTACTAGTAGGAACTGGTTACATAATTGCTAAGTCTGAAATATGACTCCAGTATTTAAAAGGTGCTTTATATGCACCTTCAAAGATAGGCTTCTTAGAGACATAAAGAGGAAAAAGGAATAGTATACAAAGAATGGTATTCTCTACATAAAAAGGTTTGCTTTTGTGTGCTTACAAATAAGAACCCGACATCCCAGCACTTGGGAGGCAGAGGCAGGCGGATTTCTGAGTTCGAGGCCAGCCTGGTTTACAGAGTGAGTTCCAGGACAGCCAGGGCTACACAGAGAAACCCTGTCTCGAAAAACAAAAAACAAACAAACAAAAAACTATAAGAACCTGACATCACTGGAAACGTGACGGGGTGGGAGAGAACTGGACAGTTTATTAATGGACTTGATGGAAATTTTTCATTATAAGCCTTTTAATACCTTTTGAATTCTGAGTCATGTGCATGATTTCCTCTTCAAAAGTTTACATTTAATTTTTTTTAAATGATACAATAAAGGGAAAAGTGAAATACAAAATGTATGTAAACTTCCTGATCTGGAACAAGTTCCCAAGATATACAAGGGCAAGTCAAAAAGGAAGTTCAACAGTGCATGTAATACAATCCCCTTTGAAAACCAAAAGGAGACTACACATTAAAATGTCTACAGGATTCACAAGAAATGAATCCACCTTTGGAAGAGGAACAGCAGTGCTGGGTATGAGGACAATGCATCTTCCACTGCAGGCCCACTTGTATGAT
This sequence comes from Mastomys coucha, assembly GCF_008632895.1. NCBI lineage: Eukaryota > Metazoa > Chordata > Mammalia > Rodentia > Muridae > Mastomys > Mastomys coucha. Next base: position 139,043,272 of record NW_022196897.1, read on the forward strand.
TCCAACTGCTTAGTTCCTCCTGCCCCTCAGCGAAGGCTCCTGTTTGGTTGGGAAAACAGCTAAGAACCCAGGGACTGGCTTCATAGCTCCATATATGTTCAGAATCAACTCAAGACCCTAAGGCCCACTACTCCCCAAGCTGTTGGTGAGTTGTTATAAACCTTGTTCTCTAGTTAAGGGCAGGAAGGAAGCATCAGGTAGCCCTACCCATCAGTCAGTCAGTGGCAGAGGCTGTATTTAGACACTGACGTACCCTCTTGAGACAGTACATCATAGCCCAGAATCACCTTGTGTTATGTGTGTATTCATGTTTATGAGTGTTATTTATTATCAACCTCCTGTGACATGCCAACAGGGTGGCATCCTGTGAAAGGTGGTGCTAAAGGATTCCATCTGGTTTCATTTTGCAGGTTAAAAAAAAAAAAAATAAGGCCCAAATTAGGTTCAGAAACTCAACAAAGATCACAAGTAAATTCTGTCAGAGCTCTTGCCTCTTGGACCAGGAATTTTCTGGCAGCTTACCACTGGTATTCAGACTACCACACTAAGAAAGTCCAAGAGGATGTCCCTGACCAGGGTCCCCTAAGACTAGGAAGCACACAGAATCAACACATTCCTAAGTCCACACAACTGTCCCGAGGGCAATCCTGGCCTCTATATAACCCAACGCCTATCTTGGTTCTTTCCTATCAACTGCTTTCCAGATGAGGAAGTAGGGCTCTTTCAGTGGTTATCTCATTTTAGTTACATGCTTACTGTCTGTCTCCACCATTGAGAAATATACTCAAAGTTTTTACCTGTGTGTAAAAACAAACAATAGCACCCCCATCCTTCTTGCTCACTATTCTGTCCCTAGTAATGAGCACTGTGCCTGGTACATAGCAGGAGATTAATAAGTAATAGAGAGATGAATGGCTAGATGCACCAGGTTAGTCTACCTCATTTGATCAGGGCAAGTGGGTTCCTGTACAGGGAAGGCAAGAGATCAGGTCTTTTCCCTAGCAAAGCTGCTCTTATCTGCCTTAACAAGAGCTTTCACATTCTCTTTCACTTTAAGTAAGGGTTCTTGGGCTTACAAATTTCAGGAAAGAAGCTGCCCCACAGAACAGCAGGGACTCTACAGAGACAGAAGCAATCATCTGATTAGCAGGCTGAGTCAACAGAAGTAGCACTGCAGGACCAATAAACTCTGTGATCCTGGCTAAGGCAGGAGAGCCCCGCCTTTAAAATGAACAGACTGGACCAGAGGATCTCCTTTTCTTTCTAACTTCTGGCTAATAGAAGATTCTGATAATCTGACTGACAGGAATGGAGAAAGCTATACTGAAAAATGTTCAGTCTAATTTGTTTGTAGCTGCTTTATACTATACTCATCAGATTCTAGTGTCTCGATAAAAACATCACCATTATTTGAGAGAATGAGGCAGGAGCTTTTAGAATTCTAGGCTAACTTGGGTCACACAAGGAACTTCTGTTTCAAAACAAACAAATACTATTTTTGTTGGCTTGCTGTTTAAAAAAAATTTTATTACACTTGTGTGTACATACATGTGTTTAAGGCCAGACAGCAACTTGCAGAAGTTCGTTCTCTCCTTCCCACCATGTAGATCCCAGGGACTGACCTCAGATTGTCAGGCTTGGCAGCAAGCACCCCTACCCACATTAGGCCCTGGGTGTTTTTGGTTTTGTTTTTAAACAAAGTCTCAGTCTGTAACCCAAGCTAGCTTTAAATTCATGTGATTCTTCTGCCTCAGCCTTGTGTAGGATTACAGGCATGAGCCTCCATATCCAGCTAAACACTATTATTATTTAGTGAGTGACTTCAAATGGTTAGAGTTCATAGTATACTTACAGGACAACTTTACCGTTCACTCTCAGTGGAGTCTCTGGTTGTGAGCTCTGGGGAACCTGGGGACTGAAAGAGGAATGGGAGTGTCACCTACCTATACAGCTTGTACTTGGAGGCAAAAGCCTTGCCACAGTGCAGCTGAGGACAGCTATATGGTCTCTGCTCCGGATGGGGAAGGCTGTGAGGCCTTAGCTTCTCCCCATTTGAGAATGGTGTCCCCGAGATTTCACATTGGCACTTCACTTGACTCTCTGCCTCCCGGCCCCGAGGCCTGGGAACTAGTTTCCAGCCCACTTCCTCCTCCTGCTTTGCATCTTGAATCCAGGGAGGGACGCTGGTGAAAAATGTGGTCATGGCAAGGCTAATGGCAAAAGGCCATGTTATTCAGAAAGCCTCCCCATCAGTTCACATGGGCTCTCTGCTCGGTCACAGCCTCCAACGAAGCCTTCAGAAAACAGTCTCTTCACCTGAAACATCAGAGCACCTGGTGTTAGGAAGCCCTGTACCAAGAGAACACAGGCTCTGCTACCAGACAGCTCCCAAGCCTACACCCAGCCCTCTCCTCCCACTTAGAAGTGGTGTGACTTTCCAACAAGAACTTGCTTCCCTGACCTGCTTCCTTACTTACAAAACAAACACTACTTCTAAAAGTAATGATATCTGGAGGTCAGTGCAGCCAGGCAATAAAGCTGCCAGGTGCTTGGTACTTACCAGGGCTCAGCGGGTGTTATTACTAGTAACTCTAGGCTAGAAGAGACAAGGTAATCTGAGAACTAAAGCTCAAAAACACTACACTTTCTCTTCACTTTCATATCCTTTCCACAAAACTCAGGTAAACTTTCTTCCTCCTCCTTACCATCGTCCCTTTATCTTCTTTCTACTATTCTCTTCACCAGAGGTGCTAAAGGAACAATAACATATCCAAAATGCAACAGAGAGTAAGAGCCCTTCAATAGGAAACTCAGACCTAAGAGCCAGGCCCTGTCCTACATATGTTTCTTAGCAGAACACTGACATCGGGAGGTTCTTTCTGGGGAAGTGACAGAGGCCTCCCAGAATTTTCCCTAAACTAGTGCTGGTCCCACCCTGACCTCTACCACTTTTCTGGATCCTTTCTTTGTTCTCCAGGCCCAGCTTTACTAAAGGCACAGTGGCTTGTTTTGTTTTGTACCACAAAAACTCAAAGTGCTGAGTGGTCATCCTACAGACTCTGAGGACACACAGGCACTTTTTCTACTAGAAAACTGATTCTTGGATTTGAATTTAAGTCTCTTCCATCTGATGATTATTCTCTAAGGGATTGTACTGCATTTATTTCACTTCTATAACTTAACATCTAGAGAAGGAATCTCAACTTTCTTTTAGATGAGTAAACTACTCATACAAACTTGAGTTAAGGGGCTGGAGAGATGGCTCAGTGGTTAAGAGCACTGACTGCTCTTCCGAAGGTCCTGAGTTCAAATCCCAGCAACCACAGGGTGGCTCACAACCATCTGTAGTGAGATCTGACGCCCTCTTCTGGGTGTCTGAAGACAGCTACAGTGTACATACATATAATAAATAAATAAATCTTTGATTCTCAGGGGTTTAACTTATATACCTAGAATAATATAATAGAATAGAATAATATAATAAATAATAATATACTAGAAGTTCTAGTTTAAACTGGGTTCATCATCCTCCAGAGAAAGGAGCCAAAACTTGAAATCTGACCCTTCCTCTTGTTGGCAAAAGCGGTATGGTAAGGAGAGGAAGACAGCAACAGTGACACTACTCTTTCCTGACAATAACTCATACTCAGATATGAGGCTTTTTCATGTGAAGAGAGCAATGATGGTATATCTGGGAATTGGTTACAAGAATCTGGGGAGAGCTTCAACTGCACAAACTAGCTGAAGGCCATGGAATGCTTGCTCAGCTAATTAGCACCTGCTGCTCACAGAGACCATTCATCCAACAGACTGGCCATGAACGAGATGATAGTATCAGCGGGTTCATGCCCCAGAGAGCTTTGCTCATCATAACATGAACTACATCCTGTTCAGGAACCATTCCTTTTGTTGAAGAAACATTGCAATGTAATATGACAAACATTTCCCCATCACAAATGGGGATTTGCCTAGAAAGATCCACACAAGGGCAAGAAATCACTGAAAACTAGGCTCACTTGACCCTTTTAGTTATGCTGGTATATGGCTGCCCTATACACCTCAAAAGCCTCTGATGGCTGGCTTTCATTGTTCAAATTCCTCCATCCTATGCAAGGGTGGAATTACCTGTTTATAATAACAGCGATTACTATATACCTCAGAACAGGGTAGACTGAGTTCTGAGTATGCACGTCAAGTTTAGAGAGAATTTCTCCTACCTTCAAAAAGCCAAATTCTGCTCCAATTTCATATCTGAATAACATATCTCAGCCTCTGGAAGTTGGGAATGGCAGCTAAAGAAAATCAAGTCACATAACTCTGGCTGATGTGACAGGGGAGCCTAACTCTGGAAATTCCGCACAAACTCAGAAAGAGAATGGTACATCCCCACCTCCCACACGTCCACCTCATCTGTTCTGTTGAACATGCACAAACAAGACACAGCAGTTTAGCATGCTGCTACTGAAAGAGTGAGTAATGGGCTTCTAGGAAACAGGCGGCTAGTGGCTAAGAAGAGGTCATGAGGATGCAGATAGAACCAGAGGAGGAAGGTGGATACCATGTGCTCTTGATCAGCATTAATAAGGCTATGGCTTTAAAAGAAAAGAGCCACCACCTTCATCCTACTGCTGGCCTCTGGAAAAGCATAGCACACCCTTACCTACAGTCAGTGGCCAGCAGGCTGCTGAGCAGCCACAGTTGCTGGTGTTGCCTAGGAACATTTCGGGGATCTAGTCTCACTTTGTGTCCTTTGTCTGCATACTTCTTTGATCCAGAAAACCTCCTGGATTTGACTCATACAATCAGACCTATTCCTTCAGACTTCTTGTCAAAACTGTGAAAGAATTTTGCTTCTCTTTCAAAGCTGTTCTTCTGGTCTTACACTCTAACCGTAGCTATGGAGAAGCTGACAGAACCTGTTTCCATAAAACAAACACAATCCCTCCCAGGTACTGGTATAACTCAGTGTATTTTCAGCCCAAGAGTCTTCTGGCATCTGATCTGAAGGGGGAGGCAGCACGGAAAGAACCTTGGACTTGCTATCAGAAGAGTCACCACTCTGGCTGTGAAACCACAAGCAGGTTTCTTCATTTCTCTGAACCCCACTCTTCTCAATTTGTAAATGAGATTCATTCTCTTAACTTGTAAATGTTTTCTAGAGGGCGGAGTAAGAAGGTACCGTTGAGAGTGACATAAAATGTGAACACAAAGAATCCATGAGGGCCACATCTCTGCTGTCCCCTTCACAGTGCTAAGTATAACTTCTTTCTCCCTCTTAGTGTTACTTCTCATGCCTCAAAGTGAGTTTCCTTCCCTTCCCAACATCTTAGAACTCAGCCTTCCTCTTTTCCCTCACTGCTAACCCTCAGTACAAACACAAGCCCTTTACCTCCTGGGCCAGAGTTTTCTTTTGCCAGGATCACCACTTTACTACACCCTCTTCTATTATAGCTTCATACCCAAAATAAAAGTGCTTGCTCAATACATCGTATAGCCTTTGGAAGCTCCTGTCTGTCGTCTGTAGTGCTGTGATGTAGGCTGCCCTCTGATGAAACTATAGTTTTTATGGTGTTACATCATCTCTATAGAAACTGCGTTCTTTCTCCATTATTAGCCTGTTTCCTCATCTGTAAAGCTAAAAATACTTACCTCACAGTCTGGTTGTAAGGATTATTTTAGTCAGGTATGCAAAAAGCTCAGCAATGGGTTTGGCCTACTCTAAGTACCCAGCAAAAGAAAGCTATTATCTTGGTCTTTGTACTGAATTGCATGTTCACACCTTCTGCTGCTACAGTCCAGTTTTCCCAACTCTCTCATCAAATACTGTTAAGATAGATGGCTTACTCTGCAGCAAAGAAAGGGTTAACCTCTGAGTGTTCTTAACTAAAGAGACCCACAGAGGATTAACAGCTCCACTTCAGTGACTACCCTAAAATAGCTTTTATCCCTCCTGCCCAAGAGCTACTTGGGGATCTGAAGAACTCAATTCAACACCTGCCTAGGAGGAAACACACCCAGAAAGGTTCTTGGAGGTGGAATCTATCCTCAAAAGAGCTTAAAATAGCAACTGGGAAATTATAAATAGAATTAAAGGGGAAAAGAAAACAAAACAGGCCTTGACCTGGGCATCAGAAACAAATCCAAAGGCATATTGGTTGGCTGGAAAACAGCAAGAAGGAAAGGAGGAATGGGAAGAGCTGCCCACTTCCCAAGGCTAGAGCACACACAACACTCCGGAATGGTGGGAGAATTAAATTACAGGGAGGCCTGAGAGTCTCAATGACTTGCATCATTCCAAGAAACATCAAACAGGATTAACAGGGGTAGGATTTACTCTCGGGCTGGTAGTTCTTCTGTCAGTGTAGATGGGCCTCTTTGGAGTCCCTTTGATTCCCTATTTCCTCAGATTCCCGCTGCCTCCCACCCCTGGGGAGGCCTTGAGCAAATGGCTGCAACTCACTCCAGCCTCATTTTCACCTACCACCTCTCCCCAACTTAGCAGCCTTTCGCCCAAAAGGAGAAGGTTAGAAACCCAAGCCCAGACTTATCACAGCCCCAGGCTGACAGGTGGAAAAACACACAAGCCAGGAGTCTCCCAACAGCAGCCAGGAACACTGCCAGTCCCCGCACCGGCCCCCCACCCCACCGCGACCTGTCCAAAGCTGGACTGAAGCATGGGGCTCAAGTTGTAGGAAAACATTCTGGCCCTTAGGGCAGCGGATAGACCACCCTATTTTGTGGTGTGAAATGTTAAATTCTCCCCACGATTGGAAGGTGGAAGTGGAGAGTGGAGAGGAGAGACGGGAATTCAATAGTAAGTCTAAAAAGTCTAATAGGCTCTCGGATGGGAAAAGCAAGCATGCACGGTAAAGAATTATGAGCACGTTATTTGGGTCTCTAAGAGACCACCATGGGAAAGAGGTAGGGAGATTCTAAAGGTCGAAAGAGGGCTCCACAATGAGTTCTCTTAATTTCAAAAGGGTGTAGAAATGGGACCCACCCGAAGGCAAATGCCTAAAGTTTCCACAGTAAGATCACTGGGAAGGAAACTTCAGCTAGGGCTTTATTTGGGCTTCTTCAGTCCGAGGTACTGCAGAAAAGCCTGAAAGCAGGTTTATGAAAGTCTGGAAAACGAAAGAGCTTAGAGCGGACTATTTGGAGCAGGAAAAGGAAGGTTATGTGGGTCGGGGTAGGCGTGTCCGAGGGTGGGAGCAGGTGCAGCTTATCTATGCCCCCCAGACCGCGATCCCAAGGAAGCTTAGCTGCGTGTTATCTGGGTCTCCAGGGACTCTGGGGGGTCCAGACTAGGGGACCCTCAGGCTGAGTTTCCAGGTCTAGGAATGGAGGGAGCCCGAAAGGCTTGTTCCGGTCCCCTGGGCACAGGTCTGAGGTCCGGGGAACGTTTTCGTCACTACGGGGCCTATCGGGGGCCCGGCTAACGCAGAGGGGGCCCCTAGTCAGGGGTGTGGGCGACCGCGCTGGGCGGCCCGAAGAGAGGGGCACCGCCACTCCGAGAGCCGGGCGTGTGGGCGCAGCGCGACGGCCTCCCGCCCCGCTCCCCACCATCCCCCAGGACCCTCGCCGGCACTCACTGCGCTCGGGACCCCGCGCTGCGGGCCGGGCCGCGCTCGGGCTCCGCCAGGCCCGCTCAGGCCCCGGTAGTGGCGGCGGTCGGGCCATTGTGCGGTGCATTGTGGGAGCCGCGCGAGCGGGCGCTCGGGTCGTGGAGGGGGCGGTGCCGCGGGCTCTCTATGGTCCCGCCCGCCCGCGGGCTAGAGAGGCCCAGCCGGCGCGCGGGCGGCGCGCGGGGAGCGCTGGGAGCGGGGCGGCCACTCGCGCCTCTTCTTCCCCCTCCCCGCCTCCCGGCCGTGGCGCTCTGGGGCTCGGCCGTCGACATGGGCGCCGCCGCGTGGGCACTGCCACACCTGCTGCTGCGGGCGTCTTTCCTGCTTCTGCTGTTGCTGCCGCTGCCGCTCCGCGGGCGGTCAGCGGGCTCCTGGGACCTGGCCGGTTACCTGCTCTACTGTCCCTGCATGGGTAAGGCCTCCCAAACCCTCCGCTTAAACAGAGAAACTGAGGCGGAGGAGGCGGAGCCACTTCTCTGAGGCGCCCGGAGACTTCTCAGGTTCAGGAGAGAGCTCGGGAGAAGGGCAGGGCGTGCTCTTCCCTGCCCTACTTGCCTGGGTACAGAGGACCCATTGGTGTTCAACTTACCATTCGACAGATGGGAGAAGTTAAGTGACTCACTCGAGGTCTAATCAGACTCAGATCAGTAAATGGAGTTTGTAGGACAAGACTTGCCCGCACTGTCTCTTGGCAATTCTTGCATTCATTCAGCAAATAATTTATATGGCACTTTTTTTTTCTTTTTTTTTTTGTCCCAGGCGCTGTTCTCTGTGCTGGTGGTGAATAAAACAAATCTCATACGAACCTTTATAGATCCTTCATTTTAGGAAAACAAACAATAAAAAGTTTTTTTAAGTGTGTGCAGAATTTGAACAAGATGATTAAAACTGGGATAATAAAAGATAACAAAGGACTCCTAAGAACCAGCCGAAGGATGCAATTTAAATGCAGTAGTGGGTCATCATTATATAATCCATCCCTTCTCTCAATCGTTCAGTAGCTTGCATACTTGACCATGGCCATCATCTGATGGCCTGACCTTGCAAGATTTGGCTCTACTCTGGTCTTCTCCACACCCCTTCTCCCATGGCCCTCTGGCTACACCACAGTAACCTGCTTTTTGTTTCTCACAAACATAAAGGTCTATGAGCTATTCTTCTCGGAACACCTTCCTCTAATTTCTGCTAACTTTTTCTCATCCTTGAAATCTCAACCTAAGTGTCACCAAAGAGATCTCCATTGGCCTCTACTCGTCATTTCCTTAGTCTCCCTGTCACCAAACCTTTTTATTTTTTTCCTTGTAATCATCAAAATCTTCCACAATAAATTTGTTTTCATGTCTCCTAACCTGAATTAGAACAGAATGCCTTGAGGGCAGAAATCTTATCCTTCTGATTTTATTTTGTAACATCTAGCACAGTACCTGGCACACTGCGGTCTTGCAGTATTTGTGGAATGGATGAATGGATGCCATATTGATGATAGACAAATGTGGATGCATACAACTTCAGTCTCAACACTAGAATCCAGAGGCAGGTGAATTTCTGTGAGTTTAAGGCCAGCCTGATCATACATAGAGAATTCCAGAGTAGCCAGGGCTACATAGTGAGTCTCTGGCAAAACAAAACAGAGCAAACAAAAAACCAGATAGACCTTTGTATTTGAAGCATTCACAATCTCAATAGACAGCCAGTGCAAAAAGCCGGAAAATGAAAACAGACATGTAAATAACTAAAGTCATGGTTATAGCTCGGTGGTAAAGCATTTACCCAGCATGTCTGAGATCCCAGGTTAAATCCCCAGCTCATAAGTACATAAGCTGATTCACAGCCATAATTCTAGCAGGTAGGAGGTAGAGGTAGCATGCAGGAAGATTGTTACAAGTTCAATGACTGACTGGTCTACAGAACAAGTTCCAGGAATACACAGACCTTGTCTCAAAAAAAAAAAAAGTAGCTCAAACCCGTGCTGTGAGCAAGAGAAATGGATAGGAGTTGTTTAAAGTGTCTTAGCAAATGAAGCATTGGGGTCACCTCCTGCATGTACAAGTGAATGGAGACAGGTCAAAGGTCACTTCTGGCCAAGATGGCAGGTAGAAGGGGATTGTAGAGCATGTTAGAGAAACTGCATGGACTCTGGAAGGACCAGGACCTACAGGGTTCAATTGTCAAACCTGCAAGTCTGAACTTCTCTTCTGTGCCAGTGTTCCTAGCTTACTGTGTTACTTGGCCTTCCCCAGTCTTGGATACACATCTTTGCTGAGCCCTTTATACACCATGCTGTTAGGCCGCTCTACCCACAATGTACCATTTCCAGGGCGCTTTGGGAACCAGGCTGATCACTTCTTGGGCTCCCTGGCATTTGCAAAGCTGCTGAACCGCACCTTGGCTGTACCTCCGTGGATTGAATACCAACATCACAAGCCTCCTTTCACCAATGTGAGTACACCTGCTGACCTTGGCCCCTGTCCACTCTTCCCCATGCTTGCTGACTTGCTTGACTCCAAGGCCTCTGGGTTTTTCCTCCACTCTGGGCTTGTCCTCTTCTCTACCTAAAATTGTCTTCCTTGAAATAGCAATAACTAGCTATTTTTTTTTTCACCAAACACCTGTCATGTACTAGCATTGTCTGAACACTAAATGAGGGTTAGCTCCTCTTTCCTACAGCTAATCCTCAAGGAAACCAAGGTTTAGAGAGTTGAGGTAACTTGCCAAAGATTGCACAGCCTGTGGGTAGTAGATCTTGAATTGAACCCCAAGGCTTTCTACTTTAAGAGACTCTGTCTTGAAACTAAAGCCTCCATTTCCAGTCCCAGTTCACCCTGCCTTGTAGATATCCTGTTGGTCAATAGTAGGTGACAAGTGCTTTTATCAACTTAAAAGAAAGACTGAGGCATGGGCTAGTTAACAGTATAGCGGAGGCCACCGACCCGGTTAACAGTGTGGCTGCTGTGCTGCCTCCACTCATCAAGTGGCTCCCTGGGCATGATGTGTGGCCTCTAATACTAGCTTATTCTTTGTGTCTTCCAGTAGTCCTGTGTTCCATTTGTTCACTGTGTCCCCAGAGACCTGGATGTAGGAAAGTAATATTTAATGGATTGATTTTAAAAGTAAGTAGTTAGCAAAATTATACTTAGTGTGAACAAAATATTGTATTTCACTCCAGTGCCTTTTTTTTTTTTTGCATAAATTTAATTTCTCCTTTGCATGTATTCCTCTTTTTGGAGAAGCTTTCCCCTCCTGTAGTTCTATGGATTGGATCCAGGTTTTATAAATCCTAGGGAAATGTTCTACCGCCAATCTGTACCCTTGACCCTAAAAAGCTTATTGATAGAAGCTGAAACCTAGACTGCAACATAATTTAGCCACTTCCTAATTGTATAGCAAACTACTTAGCTCTTTGTGCCTCAGTTTCCTCATCTTTACAATAACCTGTGATGACTGGCTACCTCTCATGGTGAGAACTGAATAGGTTACTGACAGTAAATTCCCTGACTCTGCCTCACACCTTCCTCTTAAAATCAGCTGAGCTCCTCAATGTATAGAACCCAGGACACAGGAAGTTCCTTGGCTTCCAGGATCCTTGGCTCTGACTTGTTTAGCTTCACAGTGCTGTCTGGCTGGCTTGCTGTATCCTTGCCCCCTCAGTCAGTTGTCATAGTGAGTCTCCACTTCTTTGCTTCCTGTGGGTGTCTTAGCCCATCTCAAGTGAGCTTCCCTTTCCTATAGTGACTGTTCTCACTGAGGTCACCAGGGACCTCAAAGTTGCCAAATCAAGGTTTATTTCTCAAGCTGTGTCTTACCTGACCACCCAATGGCTCCTGGTCCTACGAGCCTCTCCTTTTCCTAAAACTCCCTTCTCCCCTGGTTTCCAGGACATAGCTTATTCCTGTTCCAGTTCTGATCTCAGCAAGGCCACATCTTTGTGCCTTGCTTAGGGGCTCCTCTCTTCACCCGCGCGGTTCTGCTGGTGCATGCCCTCCCTCTGCTTGGTGTTAGGTCTGTGGCTCCTTGTAAAAGGCTGAGTGCACAGCACCCAGCACCACGTCAGCACTCAGTGACTAGCAGCTGCCCTTGTTACCATCACCTTGCACTTCTGTGGGCAGATCCAAGCCTGCTGACTGGCATGGCTTTCACTGTTCTCATTACACCTCCAGCACAGCTCTGGTACAGACTCTTCTCTGACCACACACTGCTTCACACTTACACACTCAAGTCTGCTTAGTTGTCACAGATATTTCAGATTCAGAAAGCTGGAACTGAACCTGGTATCTTTGCACACAAAACTGTGACACCATCTGAATTCCAGCCTCAGTATATCCCATCTCCATTCACCTGGGCACTGAGCTGGGACCCTAGATCTCGTCCTAAATGCCCTCCTGAGTATACACTCAGCTCTCAAAGCCCCAGCTTCACCGTCTTTAGTGTCTTGTACCTGTTTAGACTATTTCATCCCTCACTTAGATATGTGAGAGGTACATATTAATTCCACACTTCATAAGCTGGGTATGGTGGCTTATGCCTGCAGTTCTGGCACTTGGGAGGCTGAAGTAGGAAGATTGCTTTGAGCTTAAGTCCAACCTGGGCTACATAGGAATGTAGCCAAACAATTTTTAAAATAAACCTAAGTGGATAAATAATGCATTCATGAACAAATTCAAGGATCATTATAGTAGCTCCATAATTCCCTTCCCTCTTCTAATCTTAACTAATCAGTGCATTCTCTCCTGTCAGCATATGAAGTCTTCAAAAAAAGGCAAACCTTGCAGGGTGGTGGTGAAGGCCTCTAAGTCTAGCACTTGTGAGGCCAGTTGGAACTACAGACAAGTACCAGGCTAGCTAGGGCTATATAGTGAGACCATGCCTCTTAAAAAGTTCCTGTTCAGTTTCAGAAATGCTGTTCTCCACCCCCTGCTCCCAAACATTTAGTTTGAGAGTATGCAGCAGCACAGCAGAGGCCTTGAGAAGTCCTGCTGAGTAAAGAACCCAGCTTAAAACACAGGTGCCTAAACCTCTGCAGTTTTGTACCTTTGTACTGCACCTGAACTATTAGGCTATGATTGGAAAACCCTGACCTGTATGGTGGACTCCCAGAGATTGTCCCATGGTGTTCTAAGAATATATTTAAATTAATTTTTTTTTATTTTGTTTTTTTTTTTTTGTGTTTTTAGTTTGGTTTGGTTTGGTTTGGTTTTGCTTTTGTGTGTATGGTTTTGGGCGGGAAGGGTTTGGTTTGGTTTGGTTTGGTTTGGTTTGGTTTGGTTTGGTTTGGTTTATTTTCGAGACTGGGTTTCTTCTGTGTAGCCCTGGAACTGGCCTGGAACTTAGAGATCCACCTTCCTCTGCCTCTCCCAAGTACTGGGATTAAAGGCATGCACCACCACTGTCCAGCCAGTTTTGGTGGAGTTTGGTTTTTTGTTTGTTTGTTTGTTTGTTTGTTTGTTTTGAGACAGTCTCATGTAGCCCAGGCTGACTTCAGGTTTGCTGTATAGGTGGGAGTGACTTTGAATTCCTGATCTTTGTGACTCTTATCTCCAAAATGTCAGGATTTGGGCATGCACCACACCTGACTCAGAAGTTTTTAAAAATAAAATATTGTGATTATGAGTATAGCCATCATCCCTGAGCGTGCCTAACTAGAAGTGGTCCTCACGAACATAGAGCCTGCCTGACTAGAAGTGGTCCTCACGAACATAGAGCCTGCCTGACTAGAAGTGGTCCTCATGAACATATTCTCCTTACTGCTTCATCGTTTCTATTTTCATTTTCTTTTCTTATTTTTATTTTCTGAGACAGAAGTTTATAAAGCCCAGGTGGCCTCAAACTCCTGCTCTTTCGCCACTATCTCCAAATGATTGGGTTACACGCATGCATCACTGTGCACACCTTTCTGGCACAGGCATGCTTTTCTGTTAGGAAAAGAAACAAAGCATTGTAGGTAAAGTTGATGAGAGGTGTGCTAACCCTGGTCTCTCCTGGAAGCAGCTACCCTCATGGACTGTGTGATATGACCCCTGCTTCTTTCCTGTGCTTCCACTAAGCCACTGAACGTTGCTGTCCACATCTCCTGTGAAAAGCAGCTGAGCCTCCATGGGAGGAGCATGTCACCCTGTGGGTACAGGCCTCAAGTAGCTGCTCCAAAGCTACCACCTTTGCTAGTAGCCATGTAAGAGGGCTCATTTTTCTACACGTGTTCCAGTAATTTGTAGATCATCAGACATTTTGCACACCAGAGATTCTGCTGTTTGTTTTTGAGCTGGAAGATTGTTTCTCTCAGTTTGTCTTTGCTCCAACTTGGGTGTCTGCTTGTGCCTGCTGTAATAGGGATGAAGCCTAACACCTCATCTTTGCTAGACAGACATTCTACCGCTGAGCTCTATCCAAAGCCCACTACAGGTCTCTCATAACACATAGTCTGGGTCCTAGCATTTACTGTTTCTAGAAACAAGAATACCATGGAGACTCTTCCTTTTTCTCCTTTAGCGCCACGTGTCCTACCAAAAGTACTTCAAACTGGAGCCTCTCCAAGCCTATCATCGGGTTGTCAGCCTGGAGGACTTCATGGAAAATCTGGCACCCACCCACTGGCCCCCTGAGAAGCGGGTGGCATACTGCTTTGAGGTGGCAGCCCAGCGAAGTCCTGATAAGAAGACATGTCCCATGAAGGTAGATCCTCTTTTGTGTCCTCTAGGCCCTTGAGAGTACATGGTGACAATATGTGGAGAAGAAGGGGGCTTCTCTGTTTCTGGCACCTGTTAGCAGTGTTACCTTTGGCATACTGTGCTTCTCTGAGCTTTGTTTCTAGCTGGCTCATAGAGAGTAGGCTGTATGTAATAGCACCTGGGAGCCGAGGTGCTGTCAGAAACAGTAACTGATGCTCGCAGAACAGTGATGCCAGTAGCTGGGTGCACATTTACGCCTTTACTCCTCAGAGCGTGAAGGAGGTGCTGACGATGTCCTTACAGGATAGAGAAGACATGGTGTAACTTTACTTGCTGTCTACTCTCTTAACTTGAGTGTTCTCTCCTTTCTCAGCAGGTAGATGTGAGGAGCTGACATGGATAATTAGTAGAAATTTGTGCATTTCTGGTACTTTGTGAATATGATACACCCCAATTATCTTTTGGGACAAATGATAAAAAAGCCAAAAAGTTTGAGAAAAGACCTAGCTTGTATCCCCCGTACTGCCCTTACCAGTTGTCTGACCTTGGGCACATATCTTACCTTCTATGAGTCTAATTCCATCGTGTAAAGTAGTATGCTGTATTAGCCTCTCAAAGCTCTAGTTCAGTGGTTCTCAACCTGTGGGTTGTCTTTGGGTGTCAAATGACTATTTCACAGGAGTCACCCAAAACCATCAGAAAACATAGATATTTACATTATAATTCATAACAATAGCAAAATTACAATTGATGAAGTAGCAATGAAAACAACTTTATGGTTGCAGGTCACCACAACATGAGGAACTGCATTAAAGGGTTGCAGCATTAGGAAGGTTGAGGACCACTGCTTTAGCTCATAGTTCTAGGAGAGTTTCCTCCAAACACTGTTGGAAGCTAAAAGAGAAGCTTGAGCCCTCTCCTCAGGCCCAGAGATCATCCTGTAAGAATGCTTTACCAGGTGTCATATCATCCATCATCTTCCGCTGCCTCTTCTCTCTGCCAGTTTCAGCCTTGTCTCCAGATTGAGTAAGCTTTCTACCACTCTCTTTCTACAGGAAGGAAATCCTTTTGGGCCATTCTGGGACCAGTTTCATGTGAATTTCAATAAGTCAGAGCTGTTCACAGGCATTTCCTTCAGCGCCTCCTACAAAGAACAATGGATCCAGAGGTACTTGGTGGGGATAGTACTGGGTTTAGGAAGGCCTGGGGCTCAGGGCCATCCAGCTCTTCCCTGTCCTTTCTCCTTCTACCCCACCCTCTTGTAAGAGACCAAAGGTGCAAGCACTGTGTTCTGTCTGTTGAACTTAGGATCCTATGTGATCTGTTTCCATCTCATTGCCTGCCCCAAGGTTGAGCAAGAGTTTCTGGGCTGATAAGGGATGTCATAAAAAGAACATTATTCAGTCACATGCCTGTCGATTTCCTCCTCCAGGTGTGAGAGTCGCTCCCCTTTTGTCTCCCTCTTAGCAAGGTGAAACTGGAAGCAGTGCCTGGAGAACAGCTCAGGTGCTCGGGAGACTGGCAAATGATGTCACCCTCATAATTACTAGCTAGGCTTTATTAATTGTGTGCCATAGGCCCTGTTTTAAAAATAGGTTAGCAGGACACAGGCACAAGCTGTGAAATATTTATGGAGCGTCTGTCATGTCTGAGACACAATTTTCAGAGGCCAAAGGTATATGAAAAATGAGGACAGCCCGGCCCTGGTCTTTGGAGAACCACAGTCTAGTCTGATGGATAAACTTGAATCTGTTGTTGATTTTCTAGCACGGCAGGAAAGAGCCTGGGCTTAGATGTCAGAATAAAGGGTGCTTGCTATAGACCTTGCCTAGCGTATATGAGGTCCTGGATCCACTACCACAAAAGAAGTCAGATTAAAAGCCGAGTATGGTGGTTCTCACCTTAAATCACAGCAATTGGGAGGCAGAGGCGGGCAGATCTCTGAGTTCAAGGCCAGCCTGTTCTACAGGAAATATTACAGGACAGCCAGGGCTACACAGAGAAACCCTTATCTTGGGAGGGGGGTGGGCAATCAAGGAGGAGGAGGAAGAATGGAAAAGAAAGAAGAAGAGATGATGATGGTGGTGGTGGTGGTGGTAGTGGTGGTGGTGGTAGGGGGTTAGAGGAGCATGTAAATTGAAGGTGGTCATGACACTTGACATTTATAGTCCAGCAATAGACTGCAGTAGAGATAGAAGTGAACACTGCTGGAGTTCAGACCCAGCCTTGTCTCTTTCTTGGGAGACAGGAACCCTTCCGGGTCTTTGGATCCAGCTTCCACATTGGTTTGATGAAAACTGCACTAAAGTACTTGTTTCCTATCATAGAAAGTCATGGTGCATAGTAAGCTACCAGTTAGGTGTCATTCTCATGCTTTATTTTAATTATGTCTATAATAAATTTCATGAAATAGCTATTATTAATTTCATCTTGAGAATGTTGGTTTAATCTCAGGACCTGATACATGTTGGTGAGCCCTCCACCACTGAATTACCCACTCCTTCAGTCCTCAGTTTTACAGAAGGAAGCCTATGCATACATGGTAGGTTAAAGGCCAGCTTGGATCTGCATGTGGATCGTTAACACATTTCATGCCTGCTATATGCCATACTATTCCTAAGTCTTGGTAGGTTTAAACTCAGGATCAGTGAGTCTTTGAGATGGGATTGCCATCTAAGATGTACACATAAAACAGTGAAAGCAGAGAAGAGGGAAATCACTCATCCAAGATCATGAGGCTTGAAGTAGCGGAGCTGTACAAGTGTGACTCCAAAAATCATTCCTTTTTTAAGACAGGATTTTTGCTCTATAGACCAAGCTTACCTCAAAATCACCATGTAGGCAGGAATGTCCTTGAGCTTCTGATCCTCCTATCTCTGCCTCCCCAGGGCTGGGATTACTAGAAAGTAGAGCTGCCACTCTGGGCTAAAGGTGTAGTGTTTAGTTGCCATGCAGCCTTTTTCTCCTAGCTAGTATAGGAGCCACTTAGGCTACTAGTCGGGCATCTAATTTCCTTCACTGCTGATCGCAGATAGCACTTCCCAATTGATCACCTGATGGGCTCTCCGCTTCACTTCTAAGTGACAAGCAGCATGCATCACTGGAAGGTAGGCAGGATAAGGATTTGTCCCCGATAGCTCTCCTTAGCCTTTTGGCTAAGGTGTATAAGATTTGTCTCCACTGAGAATGTGACAGGACAAAAAGATGTCATCAACACTAAAAGCAACACCGAAAGTAAATCACAAAGAGCGGGCTGGAGAGATGGCTCAGAGGTTAAGAGCACTGACTGCTCTTCCAGAAGTCCTGTAATGAGATCTGATGCCCTCTTCTGGTGTGTCTGAAGACAGCTACAGTGTACTTAGATATAATAATAAATAAAACTTAAAAAAAACAATCACAAAGAGCCACACTGCATAGTGCTAGTGCACCAGCACATCAGCTGGGGAGTATCACTCAAGCATACGCATTGTTCAGCCATCTTGTTTGAGTTTGCCATGTTGTAAGAACCATGTAATGGGCTGGAGAGATGGCTAAGAGCACTGGCTTCTGGTCTAGAGGTCCTGAGTTCAATTCCCAGCAACGACATGGTGGCTCACAACATCTGTAATGGGATCTTATGTCTTCCTTCTGATGCTCCCTTCCGTCATGCAGGCACACATACAAATAGAGCATTCATGTACATATATCAATCTTGTGAGAACTTAAAATTGTGCCTTATGGTCCAGTCTGGGGAAAAGTTGAAGATATTAAGAGTTTGAAGGAGGCAGAGCTCTCTAGGAGCCTGCCTAGGAACCAGTTGCTGATTCTCAAGCATTGCTCTAGATCCTAGAGATACAGTAAGGCAGGTCGGGCTTCTGCTTTGATGGCCTTAGCATCCAATGGGGGAAGTACTGAGAAAACTTACAGAGAGCAGTTGCAGGATGGTAAGAGCTTTGAAGGACATAGGACATGATATTTGACTGCAAGTAGCAGGGCAGACTTCAAGGAAGAGAAGGTACCAACTGTACTAAGATCTAGAAGTAAGTATTCCTAGGTAGAATAGAAGGAAGGTGACTTTTTGTAAGATGTCACAGAGGTCTACAAGCATGGTATGGGCAAGGGACAGAACATGTGGCTGGGGTAGAGTAAAGAGAAGGTGGGTAATAATTGGCTGCATAATAAGGCACAGCAAAATGTTCTGGCCTGATAGCAGGATAGTACTCACTGCTCACTGGTACTTGGCAATCCATAGGACTAATCCTGTGTTTAGCTCGATAGTTCTTTTGGCCTGGGTTTTGTTGTTGTTACTGGTTTGGTTTGGTTGTTTTTGTTTTGTTTTAATTTTTCTTATTTTCCATTTTCCTTATAGAATCTCTATACAAAGTTCAAATCCAGGTTAACATTTAATTTCTTGGAATGAGTGGTCTAGAATATCCACCACAAACTAGATAGTTTTGGGTTTTTGGAAGGGTTCTTTTTTTTAGGGGGGCGGCTTGTTTTTTGCTTTTTAAATAAAGAAATAAATGTCTGGACATGGTAGTTTATACCTGTAATTCCTAGGCTCAGAATGCTAAAACAGGAGGACCAGGAATTCAAGGTTAGTCTGAGCTACATAGTAAGTTTAAGGCCAAGTTAGGATACATGAGATCCTGTCTAAAAACAAAACAGTAAAATTAAATTTGTTTATAATTGCACTGCTGGAATGAGAACCATTAGCCCTTCAGTAAATATATTTGCCTGTCCTGCATTTTCTTTTTTCTCTAGACACAGTTTCTCCATGTAGCATTTGCTGTCCTAGAACTGGCTCTGTAGACCAGGCTGGCCTACCACATGCCTCTGCCACCTCCACCTGACTTCCCTCCTACGTTTTTATGTTCATACACATGCACATGCGCGCACACACACGCACACACACACACACACACACAAACAAACCCACACGTTTACTAAACTTGCTGTGTTGCTCAGGCTAGTCTTGAACTTGTAAACAGTCATGCTAATGAAGTCAATTTCAAACATGAAAATATTTGAGTTCAAAAGAGTGACAAGCATTATGTTATGTGTATTAATGTTAATGGAGTTTTGTTTGTTTGTTTTTATGTTTTTTAAGACAACTCTGGCCTGCAACTTACTATGTAGACCAGACAGGCCACTAACTTCCAGTGCTCTTCCTGCCTCTGCCTTACTGTGCTGGGATTTCAGGTGTGTAACACCATATCCATCTCAATGAGCTTTTTGAAAACCACTCTAAGTGTACAACTCAGTCACATTAAGTATGTCACAGTAGGCAGCCATTGCAACCCTCTATCTCCAGAACCTTTTTCCTCTTCTCAGCTAGAGATCTGCTCAGCAAAGGCTAATTTCCACTCCCACTTCCCCTGCCCTGATGCAAGGGATTCTGCTTTCACTATGAACTTGTCCTTTCTGGGGACCTCAAGCAGTGGGTGAACCCTCATGTAGTACTTGCCTGTTTATATCCAACTTGTTCACTTAGCATTGTCTTCTGGGTTTGTCGGTATCAAAGCATGTGTTTGAATCTCACTCCCTTGGAGGCCAAATGGCACAATTTAATTAGCCATTTATTTGCTTTGTCTCCCACCACATGGATTCAGAGGATCCTTCCAGCTCTGCTGGTTGTCAGTCTACAAACTTCAGTTCACCAGATAAGGTTGTTTGTTTATTTACTCTTGGACATATATGGACCATTGTGTTGAAATTATCCTCATGTATAAAGAATAGATGTCTGAGTATATAGTGTGCTTCCTGTCATTGATAATATACCTGAGAAAACAAACCTAAAGAAGGAAAAGTTTGTCTTGGCTTATGGTCTCAAAGGCTTCAGCCCATTGTCACTTGATTCTGCTACTTCCGGGCTTGTAATGGAGCACAACATTTCAGGTAGGGAGCAATTGGAATTAAGTCAGCTCACAGGATAGAAG
The DNA here is from genome assembly GCF_008632895.1 of Mastomys coucha. Taxonomy (NCBI): domain Eukaryota; kingdom Metazoa; phylum Chordata; class Mammalia; order Rodentia; family Muridae; genus Mastomys; species Mastomys coucha. The sequence continues at coordinate 139,063,477 of NW_022196897.1, forward strand.
CAGAAAGAGCTAGGGAGAGGGACCAGGAACAAGACAATACACTTAAGGGCATTCTCTCAGTGTCCTACTTTCTCCAATTAAGCCTCACCTCCTAGTAGTCCATTCAACTATGAATCAGTGAATGAATTGTTCACTGCTGTTGGGCTCTGCAAACCTCAGGGGTATATCAGTGCCACACCATGGCTACTGAGGTCCTCTAGGCTCAGCACACATTTATAGGATCAGCAGATGTGTACAGAGGACACAGACACAAACAAGGCAGAGTCCTGCTCTCAAGGTCTCTGCCATAAAGGACACTTTCCCTCCTGCTCTTGGCATGGCAGCTCTGGGTTGGCCTTCAGGGCTTCATAGACTCAGTTCTATAGACCCTACGAATCACATCTGATCTCTGTGTGTTTGCAGAGGCTAAAATCTGGGAGAATGACCAGCAATATATTATGGTTTAGATATGAAACCCCTTTCAAAGTCTCATGTGTGAAGTCTTGTTCCAATTCAGCAAAGCCCAGAGCTGACTGGAGCAGAAGATCTCCAGCCTTGAAAAAAGTTTCATTCACTGGTCAGGCTGGCTGGTAGTGTTGGTCAGGTTTTCTTTGCAACCGAGACCCTCTTACTGTTCTCAGACATCACTGAGGGGAGTGAGCCATGGAGTCATGACCTCTTGTTTGCATGTTGAGTCACAGCTGATGTGGTCCTACTGGGACAGCTTTGTGCTGGCCCAGGTCCAAGGCACAGGAATAAACATTCCAAAACTGAGCTCATCAAGGGTCAGTTCCAGACTCTTCTGAGAGAACAGGAAGGACATAAATCCTGATTTATCCTAGTAATTCACCAGCCATCAGGTCAGAAAGCCTTTTCCTGTTAGAGGCCCCTGAAGTGATGTCTAAAATGAGCTTAGCCTCAGGCCTGGTCCATGGTAAGGTGATGAAGTAACATTAGTTTCTTCCTCCTTTACCCACTGCCATCATCATGCCCTGGGGTTTTTATAGGGCCCCTGATCCCTCGCATTCAATTCTAAAAATATTTATGGCACCTGTTGCTAGGGGCTGTGGCTCAGAGAAGCTTCATATTTCTGTATTAGGAGATGCTCCTTAACTGGGCAGGAAAATGAGAGAGTAAGATTTAGGAGTCAAGAACACAGTAAGTAGGACTGGTAAGAGCCCTTGCTGAGCTGGGCATGGTGGCTCCCAGCACTCAGGAGGCAGAGGCAGGTAGATCTCTGTGAGTTCAAAGCCAGTTGGTCTACGTAGTAAGTTCCAGGACAGCCAGAGAGAGTTACATAGTGAGGCTGTCTCAGAAGCACCTGCTGCTTTTG
>NW_022196897.1:139065219-139072832 GCF_008632895.1 Mastomys coucha
ACACCTGCTGCTTTTGTGGGGGACCCAGGTTCAGTTCCCAGTTTCCACACCTGCTGCTTTTGCGGGGGACCCAGGTTCCGTTCCCAGTTCCCACACCTGCTGCTTTTGCGGGGACCCAGGTTCCGTTCCCAGTTCCCATACCTGCTGCTTTTGCGGGGGACCCAGGTTCAGTTCCCAGTTCCCACACCTGCTGCTTTTGCGGGGGACCCAGGTTCCATTCCCAGTTCCCACACAGGCAATTTGCAACTGCCTATCTAACCTAGTTTCAGGAGATTTAGCACCTTCTATCTTCCACAGGCATATGCACACACATGATGCAGAGTCATACCTTTAGACACATATACATTTTTAAAACTTAAAAAAAAGTGAAACTCACTGCCTGAATGCAAATCCTGCTCTACCAGTTCCTATCCTGTGACTTTTCATGTTATACAGCCTCTTTGTTTCTTTATCAGTAAGATAATAGTAGGCACATTTCCCTTAAAAGGCTCTGTGGGAATTAAATGAGTTAATATGCAAATAAAGCAATTGCTTTTCACATAATATGGTTCAGTACATTATTGCCATATATATATACATACAAACAGAACCTTTAAGAGTCCAGACAGACAAGAAGCATACAGAGCCAGGCTGTAGAGGGACACTAGCTTGCTGCACCCATGGCATAAGCCTGAGTAATGTCTGGGCAAATCATGGTAAAGGGACTACTAGGGCCACTGCCCTTAGTGTTGTCCCATCCTGCCAACAAAGGTGATAGCTGTTGAGCTTGTCAGCATGCAGAGGAAGGAGCTGAGCTTGGGAGTGGTGACCTATCTGGAGGCGTGGAAGGCATTTGCTGAATAATGTGTTTGTGTCAGAGTGAAGAAGGTGTGGCGGGTACATTGCAGTTCCATAGTGTGAGTGGAGGATGAATCGGCCTACTGGCCAACAGATTTTATTCATGCAACCTAGGAATGTCAAGAGGTGTCGTCATGATCCTGTAATCTCCATAATCAGTATGGTCCAATCACCAAACATAAAGCTACATTTCTTTGTGGTTTGGGTTGTTTGTTTGTTTTGGGTTTGTTTTGTTTTGTTTTTCGAGACAGGGTTTCTCTGTGTAGCCCTGGCTGTCCTGGAAGTCACTCTGTAGACGAGGCTGGCCTTGAACTCAGAAATCCTTCTGCCTCTGCCTCCCAAGTGCTGGGATTAAAGAAGTGCACCACCACTGCCCGGCAAAGTTAAATCTTTTAAAAGGTGAACTAGGTTATATGCACCATGATGATGATGCTCAGCATTTTTGTTGTTGTTGTTGTTGTTGTTTTTGTTTTTCGAGACAGGGTTTCTCTGTATAGCCCTGACTGTCCTGGAGCTCACTTTGTAGACCAGGCTGGCCTCAAACTCAGAATTCCACCTGCCTCTGCCTCCCAAGTGCTGGGATTAAAGGCGTGCGCCACCACTGGCAATGCTCAGCATTTTATAAGACCTTTCTGTATGCCAAGCACTACTCTAAAGGTTTTACTTATATTAACCCATTCAATCCTTTCAATAGCCCTATAAATGGATATATTAACTAGCTTGACTCTGATGATCATTGCATATAAAACATCACCTTAAATATGTAGTTGTGACTTTTAATAGCCTTATGAGTTAAGACTATTTTCAGCTCTTTTACAGATAAGGAAATTAAGCCATGGATGGATGGAAGGATGGATGGATAGATGGACTGATATATGAAACATGTCTTTAGGGAGGAAGAAGAAAAGAAGGGCTTTTATGTTTTTCATTTACTCTAAGGTGTGTGTATGTAAAAGGACAACTAACTGTAGTTTGTTCTTTCCTGCCTTCATGTGGATTCCAGGTAACCAGCTGAGGTTCTCATGTTCCATGCAAGAACCTTTATCCTCCAAGCTGTCTCACCAGCCCTAGATATGTGTATTTTTAAACTCTGAAGCACAGTACAGCATTAGCATTTGCTGGTGTAGGCTTTGAGCATGTAAATTATTTTCCATATTTGTTTTAGGGTTTACAATATTCCATGATTTTTTTTTACATTTTTATTTTACTTTCATTATGTGCATTTCTTTAGAAGGACAGCTCGCAGAGAACAGCTTACTGAAGTCAGTTCAGTCCTACCATGTGGGTCCTGGGAATTGAACTCCGGTCACTGGCTTGGCTGGTATGCACCTTTATCCCATGGGCCATTTTGCCAGACCTTTTATAATTCTTATTTGAACTATTTTTTTTGTGTGTGTGATCATAGATCCATATGCACTTGGAACAGTTTAAAGAGAACTTGTCATGTTCTCTTGACTCAGTATCCCAGCCAGGATCTTGATAGTGATGCAATCCTACTATCTTGTGTTTAAATTGCCTTTTTTTTTAACTTATACACAACTTGTGTATGTGTATGTTCTGTTGATGTCGTAGGTTCATAGCTAATAAACACAGCTAAGATACTGAGTGTTTCTTTTGATGTACATATCTTTATATTGCAAGCTTATTACTATCCCTGCCTTCCTAAACACACACCATCCCTTGCAGCCATTAGCCTTTTTTCCATTTTGCCCTTTCAAAAGTATGTAAATGGATTCATATGGTTTGCGCTCTGAGATTGGCTTTTTTCACTTAGGGTAGTTCCATTAAGAGCTGGAGCTTGTTTGGTAGCCCATGCTCTTTATAGCAATAGCAGTTCATGGTGTGCATATGCTAATGGTTCTATTTGGGCTGTTTCCAGTTTAGGGCAGCTGGAGTAAAGCTGCTATGAACAGTAATATACATGTTCGTGTGTGAATACAGGCTTTTATTTCCCTGGCTGAGTACTCACAGGGCTATCACTGGGTCATATTATAATTGCATATCTGATTTCATAAGAAACTAACTGCAAACTTTTCCAGAGTGGCTTTACCTAGTTTGTAGTACTTAGAAGGGACTTCAGCGGATGAGGCAGATATTTGGAAGCAGAAGTCTGGAATCAGAAATGCTTGCTGAGTTCATAGGCAGCAAAGTGCTCTGTGTTGCTAGATGGGAGTCTGGGTTGAGCTGGAGAGAGAACACAGGATTACTAGTCTTTGTCTTACTGAGAGCCCTCTCGTGCTCCACACACTAGTTAAGGCAGACAGAAGGCACTGCCACTGGAGCCTAGTCTAGCAGAAGAAAAGGAATATGTAGAAATATTGCAGAAAGGACTCTGTCTGGTGGGGAAGAGTCTTGAGAGGGTGTGCTGGGGTTATCTGAAGACCTTTGCTATATCACATGAGGGTAGGGACCATGCTGGTCTCATTCTTCCTGGGTCCTGACATAAACAGTAAGTATTTGCTAAGTATTGAGTGACTGGCCTAATCCCATGTGCATAGTTCCTACGAGTGGGACCAACATTGTCTGTGTAAGCAGCTTCACGTCTCAGTCCTGCTGTATGGGTAAAAGGGCAAGGCTGGGTCCAGACACCCCACCCTGGAATGAATTACCACACCACAGATTGGAAGCCAGCATGATATATTAAATGTTGGAATGCTCTACAGTAAATTTTTAATTGTTAAACAAGCAAAGAAGGCTGTAAATGCTGTGCTGCTGGAACAGTATTGCACATTGTGCCTGCTGTCTCCACCAAGGTTTCTTATCAGCCAGTTGAGATTTCACAACCTTTCGTCTCTTGCTTGTTATAGGGGCCTCTCCACAGGGTCTCTGGGGCATGGTGCAATGCCATTCTTTTTCCCGTGGGGGTGGCAGCAGGGCACTTTTTACATCCTATCTGACTTCCCTTTGTTCCATCTTATGCCTAGATTTCCTCCAAAGGAGCATCCTGTGCTTGCACTGCCTGGAGCCCCAGCCCAGTTCCCCGTCCTTGAGGAACACAGGGAGCTCCAGAAGTACATGGTGTGGTCAGATGAGATGGTGAGAACAGGAGAGGCCCAAATCAGCACCCACCTTGTCCGGCCCTATGTGGGCATTCATCTGCGCATTGGCTCCGACTGGGTAACTTCCTCTTCCTCTCTCTAGCTGACTTTTGCCTAAGCAGAGCCCAGGCCTGTAGTGATTGGTGGGGAGTCTTAGCTTGAAGCAGAGACAGCTGGATTTTAGCTCACGATCTTGCTACTGCCCCACACATCAGAAGTATGTATATGGAGCTCCTGCTCGAGAGCTAGCATTTAACAGCTACCATTTGTACCCTGTGTTTGCACATGGGTAAACTGGGATATTAAGTCAGATCCCAAATTAGGAGTCCTCTGCCTCAGTTCAGTGGTTAGCCAGTAGGTTGCTATTGAAAGGGAACTCTGGAGACTGTGTGGCATATACCTTTAATCCCAGCACACAGAGATACAGAAGCAGGTGGATCTCTGTGAGTTTGAGGCCAGCCTGGTCTACAGAGCAAGTTTCAGAACAGCCAGGACTACACAGAGAAACCCTGTCTTGGGGAAGAAATGGGGGTGGATGGGAGATGGGGTTGCGGGGGTGGGGACAACAGGACACTGTGAACCAGGTGGGACTCCTCAGAAGTGTAGGTGTTTTCATCCTCCCAGAATTTGTGTAGAATACCCCAAGAAGAAAAACATGTCATCTCACTAGAGGGTAAGAAAAAGCTTGATTTAAAAAAAAAAAAAGTCAAGTGCATGAGAAAAACTCCTAACTAGTCAGAAATAGCCTGGACCCACCTCAGCCAGATAACGTCTATCTCTCTCGAACTTATAGCAAACATGTGCCTCAGGGGAATGATCAGAAGTCCCACTTCATCGGGAATCAGATAAGCCTCCCTTATCAGCAGTGCTGAGCTCTACTGAAGTCCCAGATAACAACAGAGCAGAAAAATGCTTTTCAACCCCACTCAGAAATAACCAGTGTCGCTGTTTTTGTATGGCCCCACCCCCAGGGTGGCCAAAGCTTTCCTTAAAACCTCATAATCAGGCTGGAGAGATGGCTCAGTGGTTAAGAGCACTGACTACTCTTCTAGAAGTTCTGAGTTCAATTCCAAGTAACCACATGGTGGGTCACAACCATCTGTAATGGGATTAGATGCCTTCTGGTGTGTCTGAAGAAAGCAACAGTGTACTCATATACATAAAATAAATAAATCTTTTAAAAAAATTTTGAAAAGCTCATGATCTTGCCTTCTCCATCTCCCCAAGTGCTGAGATTACAGGTCAGCCTCGCCATTCCTGGTCTTTCCCTTAGCCCTTAGTGTTATTACTACATATATAATAGTGGATAGGAATGTAGCTCAGTGGGAGGACACACAAAGCCCTGAATTCAGTACACACTCACACACAAAGAGAGAGAGAACGAGAGAACGAATGAACACTGGAATGCTAATCTCCTCTGTAGCACTTTTCCTGTGTTGGGGTCCGAGACAGCTGCTTCTCTAACTCTGCCCTCCACCTCTCCCTGTAGAAGAATGCCTGTGCCATGCTGAAGGATGGAACTGCAGGGTCACACTTCATGGCTTCCCCTCAGTGTGTGGGTTATAGCCGCAGCACAGCCATCCCCCTCACCATGACCATGTGCCTCCCTGACCTGAAGGAAATCCAGCGGGCTGTGATGCTTTGGGTGAGAGCACTGAATGCCAGGTCGGTCTACATCGCCACAGACTCTGAGAGCTATGTGTCTGAGATCCAGCAGCTCTTCAAAGACAAGGTGCGCCTGGCCCAGAGGGAGCAGAAACAAGAGTCTGCTAGTCCCGCAGCTCCTACACTTGCTTTGGGCTCCCCTCACCAGCTCCTTGCCTCTCTGATTCCTAACATTCCTTCTGTCCACAGCTCAAACATGTCTGTGAGTTCTCTCTAGTCTTCATTCAGGAGGTCACGCGTCCCTGCTTGAACACCCCAAGGCCCTTTCTTTATGTGAGGCACTTTCTAGACCACCCGAGACTCATGTAGATCACTGAGACTCTTGTAGCCCTCTTCTTCTGTTCTCTGAGGTTTATTCTGGTGCTTTGACCTCTCAGGCTGTCACTTGTCCCTCATCATGGGGTCTAGGGCAGTGCCTGACATACAGTGCAAATGTTTTGTTGAATAAGGACACAGTGGACTCTGAAATGGAATGCACAGTAGCTGAGAGGTTAAGAACTTATCTCTGTTTTGTTTTGGTTTTATTTTTGAGACAGGGTCAGGTGTCATGTAGCCTAGACTGGCAAAAAAAATGCAATATATAGCTGAGGGTGACCTTGAACTTCTGATCGTCTTCCTTGCCTCATCCAAGTGCTGGGTTCCAGGCTTGCACCCTTACACCTGGATCGAGAAATACACTTGAGATTTGAATTCGACTCATTCTGAAGCCTTGCAAAAAGTTACCTGACCCCTCTGTGCTGATCCTCACCAATAGAGTAGAACTGAATAGCACCTGTCTCCAACAGAATTTGTAAAGATCTGTTTTTGTAAAGAAATGATGACGTTTCCCACTATAAAATAATACCCAGTAAATCAGCTCTTATTAGTACCATAAATGAACGAAGGGGAAGATCTTTTGTTCTTAGTGACTGTTTTTGGAGGTGATGCTTAGCAGCAGAATTTGCTTGGCAGATGTTTACAGTTGGAGGTAGCAGCAGGTCATCGAGCCTCTGTGGTGGCTGAGTGACTAGTGAACATTCAGGAGACCAGGTGCCTGAGGACCTCAGGTGCCAGCAGTCCAAAGAGGAAGACAGTAGAAGGATGATTTTTTAAAATGTTTGACCAAGAATAATTTAGAGGCTGTTAAGGACTTATGTAAAAGTGGTTCAGAGTTTGACTAAGACTCTGATATTTAGAAATAAATAAGAGGTGAATATGTATTTTATTAATATGAATATTTAAAATCGAGGGGGAGGCAGACATTGGGAGCCACTGGCCTTATGTATGGGGTATCTTTCTGTTCTTTCTTTTGCTCCACCATCTAAAACACGAGAGATGCCCCAACCAGCAAGCAAGTGTGGGCTCAGTGCCTGCTGATTTGCCCTGCCCATTTCCTAGATAAAAAGTCAGCTGAGAGACCTGAAGGTCCTCTCACTCCATCTCCCCCTGTGTGCGGTAGATGAGGAGGTCTGCCCAGAAGGGGCAGAGTTGACACAGAGGTCCCAGGGTCCATAGCGCCTGGAATGACAGAGCTGGTAAATTCCGGAGGGGATGGGACTGTTTGGGGGCTTTTGGCTGAGATTAAAAGATAGTGTCTTTAGGAATCCAGGAAGCGAGGCTCCTGATGTCAGAAAGCTTGGTGAACAGCAGAGTCCTTCCAGGCAACTCTGCCCACCCCTCACCTGCACGGAGCTGAGGCATGTGGAGAGTCCCAGGGGGTTTTCATGAGCTTTAGGGTTGATGCACTTATTAGTTAGGCCTTGAGCCTCTTGTTATGGCTACTTCCTGTTCCTGTGCTGGTGTTCTTGCCCTACCCCCAACCCACCTCCACTCCTCAGCGCCATTTCCTGTGGGCTCACATTTTACTCTTCTGCCCATCTTGATGTGTGACATTTGTGTGTGATATGTCCACACACATATGTAAATGTGTGTGGAGGCAAGAGGACAACTTCAGGTACCGTTTACCTTTTGTTTTGAACAAGATCTCTTACTGACCTGAAACTTAACAAGTAGGCCAGACTGTCTAGCCAGCCAGCCCCAGGAACGGCCTATCTCCTTTTCCAGTGCTGAGATTTTGAGAACATAACAAAGCTA
>NW_022196897.1:139072842-139074258 GCF_008632895.1 Mastomys coucha
AAAAGTCTCACTGTGCAGCTATGGCTAGCTTTGAACTCAAGGAAATCAGCCTCCCTCTTCTTCCTAAGTGCTGGGGATCAAATTCAGGTCTTTTTGCTTGCAAAGCATCTTTCTGACAGAGCAGCTTCACCAGCCCCCTACCTTTGTTCAGAGCAAAGCCTCACACTATTAAGCTAGAACCTCAGTGAATGAAATGTGGTCCTACCTTCAGATGTCCAATGTAGTCTGGGAAAAGACTGTGGGTGAGCAAGGACAAGGCTTGTTCAACCCCAGTTCCTTGAGACTAAGCAGAGCAACAAAGGTCCTGCTCAGGTCTGGCAGGACATGGGGTTAACAGAGAACCACTGAGGACAGATAGCCATGTGCTCCAAGTAGAGGTGGTGGGCTCTAAAAGTAAAGCACAGGGCACTGACCTGGTAGGCAGCAGGGAGGGAGGGCTTCCCCAGTATGTGCCACATGATTGGAGAAGGGTAGGTAAGAAGAGTTAGCCAAGTAAAGAGAGGTTTGCCCCCATATCTTAGTTAGGGTTACTAGTGCTGTGATAAAACACTGGCCAAAAGTAAGTTGGAGAGCAAAGGGCTTGTTTTGGCTCACACTTCCACATCTCTCTTCATCATCGAAGGACATCAGGACAAGATCTCAAAACAGAGCAGGAACCTGGAGGCAGATGATACAGAAGCCATAGAAGGGTACTGCTTACTGGCTTGCTCAGCTTGCTTTCTTATTAGAATCCAGGACCACAACCCAGGGATGGTACCACACACAATGGATTGGGCTTTCCACACATCAATCACTAATTAAGAAAATGGTGTAGGACTAGAGAGATGGCTCAATTAGTTAAGAGCACTGACTGTTCTTCCAGAGGTACTGAGTTCAATTCCCAGCAACCACATGGTGGTTCACAACCATCTGTAATGGGATCCGATGCCCTCTTCTAGTGTCTGAAGACAACAACAGCATACTCACATATATAAAATAAATAAATCTTAAAAAGAAAAAAAGAAAGAAAATGGTCTATATTCTACCTCCAGCCCAAGGAGGCATTTTAGAAATACTTTCTCACCTGAGGTTGCCTCTGCTCTGATGACTCTAGCTTGTATCAAGTTGACATAAAACTAGCCAGGACACTCCATAAAGGAACAGTATTATATGTAATGACCCTGAGGAGAAATGGGAAGGTGGGAGCTTGGCAGACTATAGCTGGAGCTATAGGACTGGGTGATGAGAGAGCAAGCCTGAGCAGGCCTCATCAGGTGCATTGTAGATCTGCCATCCTTACCAAAAAGCAGTAGGGCATCTATAAGGGGTCTGCAACTGGAGAGCAGGAGGGGGGACATGGGGTCTAAGAATGAAGAGCAGGGAGAGGACATGGGATCTAAGAATGGAGAGCAGGAGGGGGGACATGGGGTCTAAGAA
>NW_022196897.1:139074630-139080553 GCF_008632895.1 Mastomys coucha
AAGAATGGAGAGCAGGAGGGGGACATGGGGGTCTAAGAATGAAGAGCAGGGGAGGGGGGACATGGGATCTAAGAATGGAGAGCAGGAGGGGGACATGGGGGTCTAAGAATGGAGAGCAGGAGTGGGGACATAGGGTCTAAGAATGGAGAGTAGGAGGGGGGACATGAGGTCTAAGAATGGAGAGCAGGAGGGGGACATGGGATCTAAGAAGTTTCTTTTGGCAGTTGTGTAGTGATCAGACCAGGAGAGGCTATGAGGACAGCAAAGAGGCCACTGAAGTTGGTCAGGCTCAGGGTGGCATAGACCCTCAAAGGAAGTGACAGAGGTCTCAGGGGTGGGTAGATTGGACAGGACATGGGGCCTGCGAGGGCTGCTGGAAAGAGGAGGGCATCCAGGCAACCGGATGAGATGGCGGCATGCTCCTTGCTCCCATATACAGCTTGAGAGAAGCCAAGCAGGCAGCACGTAAGCTAGCTTGAGGGGCTTCTTGGGAGGATTGTTTGATGCTGAGAGTAGAACCCAGGGCCTTGTGCCTCATGAGGTCATACTGTACACATGAGTATACCTCCAGGCCTGGGCAGCCTTTAATGTATTGTGAGGGCACTGTAGGGTAGGCAGAGGAAGGACACCAGCAGGAATGGTGCTGAGGGATGGTGTGGGAGAGGATTCAAGTGGTCACTTCAAAAGCACTCCAATCTTCTCATGGTCTGAAACTTCAATCAGGACACGAAGGCTGAGAGTGTGGCCTCTCAGTCTTGGCTCAGCTGACCTTGGCCTGAGGCACCTGCTAATGCTCTTATCTTCCTCCCTGCAGGTGAAGGTGGTGAGCCTGAAGCCCGAGGTGGCCCAGATTGACCTGTACATCCTTGGCCAGGCTGACCACTTCATTGGGAACTGTGTCTCCTCGTTCACTGCCTTCGTGAAGCGGGAGCGGGACCTGCATGGGAGGCAGTCGTCCTTCTTTGGCATGGACAGACCCTCCCAGCTTCGGGATGAATTTTGATCCCATCTGGAGCCCCCACCCCCACCCCAACCACGCTTGGCTGCTAAGGATGCTCCTGGGACTTCTCTCCTGCCAGAGATGGAGAACAGTACCAAGGACTTCCTAGAAGAGAAGGCATTCCATCCCAGGCATTGGCCCTATGCTCCACAGCCAGAGCTGTTCTGGGCTGTACGTGCTTCCAGAGAATGTGCACATACAAAACAGCCCACCCCCAGCCTGGGGCTTGCCCTGCTCTGAATGGCCTGCAGTTCTCAACTCTCTCTTGAGCAGTTACTTTATAAGGAGGAAGATTTTTTTTTATAGGGTTTCTTGGTTGAGGGGTTGGGGGGTGGAACAAAGGAGTAAGGTTAAGATGATCTTTTATAGCCCAGGCTGGCCTTGAACTCCTAGTTCTTCTGCCTCTACCTCCTAAGTACTGAGATTATAGGTGTGTGTACAACACTACTCAGTTTTGATGCAAAGCCATGACTACCTGAAAACTCCTCTTTATTTTTAAAAATCAGTGGAGTCCATTAGTACAGATACCTAAAGTGACCTTATAAATACAGACAAAGCCAAGGAGCGGGGGGCCTATTGGCTGCTTTTTCAGGAATCCCCTAAAGGGCCCTCAGACTTTCCCACTGCCAGGCCCAGCAACTGCCATCCCTGGGCTCCTCTGTTGAGAGCACAGCCGGCAGGAGTTAGCACTCTATTTAGCAAAGCGGGTGGCAGTGTCCAGGCCTCAGCAGCATCACTGTGCTGGTGAGGCTGGCAGGGTGCTCTGAAGGCTGTTGTCTCTAAGAGCCTCCCAGCCTCTGCTCTGTAGTCTCGGCCCTCGAGGCAGCTAGTCCCCAAGGACACATCCGTGCACAGAGGCCATGTGAAGCCCCAGCTTGGGAACAGTCTTTGCCCCTCCAGCCAGTGCACTGCCTGCCAGTGTGGTGAGGTCCTCCTGACACTGCTGTTTTCATTCTAAGGAGCGAATTCTAGGTGATGGACCAGGTGGTTCTAGACTCTGCCTTGCACAGGGACATTTAGAGGCTGGAGCCCCAGTGGCTGACGGCAGACCATCCTGATTGGCACAGTATTTCTGCAGAGCAGGTGTTGGGGCTCTTGTCTGTGGCAAGCACTGTACTCTTTGACCCAGTTTCTCCCCTGTAAGTGCTGAGTCTGGTGGGTTACAAGCTTCCAGTCAGCTAGTGAGCGTTATAAACCTGGGATAGAACAAGACCCCTCTGTGGCCGTTGTGGAGTTTAACTGCTGCTTATTGCCAGTTCTCCCAGGCCAGGCACTGTGCTGGTGCCTTGTAGCATCCTCTTACTTAGTTTGCCCCTGGTATTATCCTTTTCTTTCTGACAAAAAAAAAAAAGTGAATGTTTAGAGAAATTTTCTCCCAGGCAGGGCTGCACAGCTGTGGGTGGTAAGCCAGACCCTCTGTGCTCTGTGTGTTGCCTCCCAGGACACATTGTGAACAGAAGGACACTAGGGAAATGATGAGCCACCCTGACTGCCTCTGCATACTGCTGTTGGCTTCTGCTGCCAGGCCTAGTAGGTAGCGACATAAGAAACGGGAAGCTCTGGATAGTTCTGGATAGTTGTAGTATCTGATTTCATTCAGAAAGTGTTTACTGATCACCTAATGTGTGCTGAAAGGAGTGTTGCAGCAGAGAAAGCCTTAGGATCGGGATTGCAATCAGAAAGGAAAGCAAAGTGTGTATGCTGTGGAAGGGAAGCGCTGTGAAGAAGAGCCAAGGGTGTGGATGGGCACAGGAAGCTATCTTAAAGGAATCACCTTAAGGGGTGGAGAACTTACTCAGCTGAGGAAGCTGCACATTTCCAGCAGCAAGCATGGAGGGTGCCAAGGCCCTGAGGCAGGAGGGTACAGCAAGGAGACCTCTGTAGATAGCAGAAAGGTGGCATCCCATGGATTCACTTTGTTTGCGACCAGAGAGAGATGTGGCCTGCTTATGAGGAGGACCCTGTACCTCTGCTTGGAGAACTGTGTGTTTGGGGTGGGGTGGGTAGAGCAGAGGCTGGTGCTGCCTGTGGGTGAGAGGCTAGGCCATTGTGCTGGAGGTGGGAGAAGAGATCACATTCTGAGTATATCAAATTACTTTTGTAATTCAGTCTCTTTAAAGATACCAGTCTACATAACCGTGAAGTATATACCATTTAATGTCTTGTTCTTTTTTACATAACCACACATCCTATTTTCCCTGTGTGAACATAGCTGAATAGATTCTTTGAATCATGTAAACTTCCACTGAGGAGTGTTTCATAGTTTGTGATTCACCTTTTATGAGACCAATTCCCAGCTGTTACTACTGGGATTTTTTTTCCAAGACAGGGTTTCTTGGTGTATCCTTCGCTGTCTTAGAACTACTCACTCTCTAGACCAGGCTGGCCTCTAGTTCACTGAGATCTCCTCCCTCTGTTTCCTGAGTGTTGGGATTAGCCAAGTGCTACCATTGCCCAGCTGCTGTTGTGATTTCAGAACTGTTGCATACAAAGACTTTTCTTTATTTAAGACACAAATTATAAATTCCCAGAAGTGAATTTGTTCAATATAAGAATTTATATAAGAAAATTTGGCCAGGCAATGGTGGCACACACCTTTAATCCCAGCACTTGGAAGACAGAGACAGGCAGATTTCTGAGTTCGAGGCCAGCCTGGTCTACAGTCCAGGACAGCCAGGGCTATACAGAGAAACCCTGTCTCGAAAAACCAAAAAAAAAAAAAAAAAAAAGGTGACTTTAAAAACCTGAGCTCACAGTATTAACAATTCACTTTACCAGCTAGCTCCATTTATTCCCCACTCCTACTTGGTCTGGAGACTTTTCTTGTTCGTTTTGTACTTTGGGGTAGGGTCTTCTGTTGGCCAGTCTGGTATAGCCCAGGCATATGATGAAATCCTAATCCTCCTGTCTCAGCCTCACAAGTGCTGTGATTACAGTTGTGAGCTGTCCCACATTGGTTCCTCTTGAGTCTTTAAATGGATACCCAGGAAAGTGCCAACTGGATCTGCAGTAGTGAGGAAGGACGGAGTGAGCTCCAGGAGGAGGTTGAGCTCAGGTAGGCCTGTTCTGTCCCATGTTTCTCTTCCAAATTCTAGGTGCTGAGGCAGTGGGTATCTTCTCTGTGGAGTCCTGCAGAACAAGGCACTGAAAGCCACTCATACCTGAGTGGCTGGAGCTGAATGCCCCCAGGATTGTACATTTTTACAAGCTCCTGTAAAAGGCCCAAGGCCTTTTGCAGTATGGCATCACCCAGGGGAGCCACCATAAATGCAAAGTTGAGCCTTTTAGATCCAGCCTGTAATCTCATCTACTTTGGAGGTTGAGACCTGAGAATCACATTCTAGGCCTACCTGGCAACTTAGGTGAAACTGTCTCAAAATAATAAGGGTTGGAAAAGGTGGGGAGTTCTTCAGATGGCCAAATGCCTGGTCACCACAGCACAGCCCTCAGGAGTACAGGGGAAAGTGTCCCAGTTACACAGGATGCAGTGTCTTAGTCACACTGGCCTGGCAACAAAGCGGGTCTTTGTGCACAAGCATTTGGATTCTGTCTTGGCTGGTTTTTGTCAACTGGACACGAACTAGAGTCATCTGAGAAGAGTGAGCCTCAGTGGAGAAAATGCCTCTATCAGATTGTCCTGTAGGCAGGCCTGTGGGGCATTTTCTTGATTGGTAATTAATATTGAAGGGTCTCGCCCACTGTGGGTAATGCCGCCTCTGAACACTTTGTTTGGTCCTGGGATGGCTAAGGAAGTAAATGGAAGGCTGGGTGTGGGGTCACTTTTAATCCCAGTACTGGGCAGGCAGAGGCAGACAGATCTCTGAGTTCAAGGCCAGACAGGTCTACAGATCAAGTTCCAGGACAGCCAGGACTCTGGGGTCTGGAGCAAATCAGTAAGCAGTGTTCCTCACTCCCTGTCTTGGCCTCCCTTCATCATGCACTATAAAAACTGTAAAGTGAAATAAAGCCTTTTCTGCCTCTTACTTTGGTAGTGGTATTTATCACAGCAATAGAAAGCAAACTAAGATTCGGAGCCCGGTGTCCTTCCCAAAGGATCATCCAGTCTCAAACCCTCAGTTTCACAGTTGAAGAGGAGACAGTGGTGAAGTGGAAACATTTAGTTCTTTGGAAAGCTAGTTATGTCAAATGATGGTTTGCTAGGGCACACAGGTGAAAGGATGTCTTGCTAAAACAAACACTTGAAAGACTTTTCCTGAAGCAGATACAGGTGAAAGGATGTTTGGATATAGCAAGTATGTGAAAGGACACTTGATGAAGGTGTATAAATCTGACCCAACAGAAAGTGGGAGACATAAGCCTTGGTTTGGTTTACTCCACCTTGCTATTCTTCACTAAAGACGCACATGTATTGGTTCACCTTACATAGTGTTGTTGAGCTCAACTTGTGGTAAGGCTGTCTTTGAGAAAAACTCACCCGGAAACTGCTCGTGAGGTTCCCGTGCCAGCTTGCCACTTCCACAGCCTCACCTCAGGCCAATCGGCAACCTGGTCATTTCTTCAGGACTGGATTATAGCTGCCTGGTGTCTGCCTGCCTGGAGGACTGCTCTGCAGCTGCTGGATCGTATTTGGTGTTTGCTACAGGACTGAACTGCTAAGAAAGAAGATCAAGCTCATCCCCAAAGAACTCTTGCTGAACAGGTCCCCTATATCCTAATAACTTTTCCTACCTGTACTGGGTGATGGGCTAGAGGAGGGTTGAGCCCCTATTAAAAGTAGGAATGCCTACACAGTGACTGAGTGAGCCACAGAGCTTTGTCAGCAACAAGTTCTTTGGCTCTATCTCCCCCAGCCACCAAACTCTGGAATTCCTGGCTCCAGGAGAGACAACAAGTGGTTTGTTCCTTTTTTCTTTTCTTTCTCTGAGTCTCACAATGTAGTTCAGTCTGTCATGATACATACAA
>NW_022196897.1:139081555-139085875 GCF_008632895.1 Mastomys coucha
AAGAAGGAGCTTCAGAGAGGGTGAGCGGCCTCATGGACTGTGTGTGGTGCTCCGTTATTATCACCAAGGGAAGCGCTCTTGGTGTGTAGGCTCTGACTGCAATTTCAGTTCTGGTGACGACCTGGCAGGGCGGAATGATGTCACATGCAGGCTTAACAGGTTGGGGTGGTGGTAATATGGACAATTAAAAAATATCATCATTGTGTGCGAATGATGGAGGTGGCCAGCATGTGTAAAGGCCAGAGAACAGCTTTGTGGAGTCAGTTTTCTTTGGCCTTATATGGGTTGCAGGGATTAAAGTCAGGTTTCAGGCTTGGGGGGCAAGTGCCTTTCCTTACTTGCTGAGCCATCTTACTGTCCCCAAGTATATTTTTTCCCCACTTCCCTTTCTCTTGCTCCAGCCCTTGCTCACTCTAGGCCCCCAAGTATACTTTTTTTTTCAAAGATGCACATGTTTCTTTTTTTAAAAAAAGATTTATTTATTTATTTTATGTGTATGAGTACACTGTAGCTGTACAGATGGCTGTGAGCCATCATGTGGCTGCTGGGAATTGAACTTAGGATGACCCTGCTCACTCCAGTGTAATATACTGTAGCTGTCTTCATATGTACCAGAAGTGGGTGTCAGATCTCATTATGGGTGGTTGTGAGCCACCATGTGGTTGCTGGGATCCGAACTCAGGACTTTCAGAAGAGCAGTCAGTGCTCTTACCCGCTGAGCCATCTCACCAGCCCCCCAAGTATACTTTTTAATTGTAATGTTCCATTACAATTAAATTTCTTCTGGCTGGAGAAATGGGTCTGTAGGTGAAATTCTTGCTGTGCAAGTATAAAGATCTGGGGGTGATTTGCCTCACCCCCAGAACCCACACACAAAAAAGCGGAAAGACTGGAGATATGGCTTAACAGTTAAGAACAGAAACCTGCTATTCCTGTAGAAGACTTGGGTTTAGTTCCCAGGATCCACATGGTAACTCACAACCATCTGTAACTCTAGTTCCAGAGAATCCAAAGTCCTCTTCTGTCTTCCATGGACACTAGGCTCACATGTGGTACACAGTCATATATGCAAGCAAACACTTGTTCAATAAGCAAGGAGGAGGAAGAGAAGGAGAAGAAGGAGGAGGAGGATGGGGGAAGAGGAGGAGGAGAAGGAGGAGAAGGGGGAGAAGGAGGAGAGGAGAGGGAGGAGGAGGAGGAGGACGGGAGGGGAGGAGAAGAAGGAAGAGGAGGAGGAAGACGGGAGGGGAGGAGGAGGAGGACGGGAAGGAGGAGGAGGAAGAGGAAGAGGAGGAGGAGGAAGAGGAGGAGGAGGATAAGGAGGAGGAGGAGGATAAAGCCAGGAAGGTTAGTGCACACCCGTAATCCTAGCACAGTGCCGGGGAGGCAGAGACAGGAAGGACTCTGGGCTCATTTGTCAGGCAACCTAAGTTTAATTGGTAAGAGGATCAGTGAGAGATCCTATTTCAACCAGGTTGGGGTTGGGGAGATACCTCTGTGAGTAAGTTTGCTTGCAGTGCAAGTCTGATGACCTGACCTGGAATCTCCAGAGCACATCTAAAAGCAAGACACAACAGCACTTGTTTGTAATTCCATTATGATCTCTAAGGAACGGAAGGGGTCAACAGGAGAAGTGTTCTTAGACTAACTAGCCTGGCATATGCAGTTGTGAACGAAAGGAGAGACCCTGCTTCAAACAAGGCTGAGTTTATCCTCGGACACACTAACACATACACTTAGACACATCACAAACACATTAGACATATATAACACATACTTTAGACATACACACATATATATACACAACACACACATATATAGTACACATACTAATTGTACATACAGAACATATATAAAATGCACATACATTAAACATACAGATATGCACACAAATCAGGAAGAAACTAAGGAAGATTCCCAACATTGCCCTCTGGCTTACACACATGCACATACTATGTGTACTATAAAAATTGTAATTTAAAACAGGGAGTGGTGTAACTCCATGGGGCACCTGGGAAACAGAGGTATATGAATCTGTGTTGGAGGCCAGCCTAATTTGCATAGCAAGTTCCAGGCTAGCCAGAGCTACATAATGAGAACTTGTCTCAAAATTTTAAAAATAAAAAGTAGTGAACCCGGAGGCACTGTGGCCTCAGTCTCCCAGCAGTGAGCCCAGGCTGAGGGGACTTCCCTGAGCAGTGAGAATAATGGGGGTCCTCCTAGCCTAGGCCTTCAAAGGTACCTCAGTGAGGGTGCTTGGCAAATGTCCAGGGTAATTAGTAGGAATTTATATCTGTTGTTCTTGTACTTCAGGACAAGTGGGTAGGGTAGAGTGTGCAGCCAGAAGAGAAAGCTTCTCCTTGCTTTAGGATGGTTCATGAGTAAACAAAAGGAATCCTTTGTTGTTGCTGCCGGTTTTAATGTTACATGTCTGTAACATGTTTTGCCTGCACGTATATCTGTATATCACATGGAAGCCTACTGCCCACAAAGACGAGAAGAGGTTGTTGTATCCCCTAGGACTGAGTTACAAGAGGATTTTAGCCACCATGTGGATGCTGGGAATTTCTTTCAGAGAACCAGGTCCTCCGAAAGAAAAGCCTGTGGTACGTTTAAGTGCTGAGCCATCTCTCCAGCCCCAGAGAAGCACAGTGGTGGAGAGAGAAAAAAAGGAACAGAGAAGGGACTAAGAGGAAGTTGAGTCTTACCCTCGCTTTGTATGACCCTGATGGGAGCAGGGAGCCAGTGCCCACCTGCCTTGAAGTAGATAGAGCTGCCTTCCTCTCCCCTCTCCCCTCTCTTTATCCGAGCTGGGGGCTGATGATGGAGGAATGCTTGGGGTTGGGGAGACCCCAACAGGGCATGACCATGACCAGGTAACAAATTCTACACTGTCAGATTTAATTAAAATCTCTGCTTGGGAACTTGTTTATTGAGGACCGGAACACTTTCTTTAAAATGCTGGATGCAGTGGCAGGCAGGAATGACAGGTTTCTAATACAAGCTTTATTGATCAGCCCTCCTGGACGGCAAGCATCGCCAGGCAAACAGTGCAGAGAGCAGCAACAAGAGCCTTTTCCCAGAAGCAGAGGCAAGGACCCCACCCCCACCCCCGTCTAGAGGAGGTGGCCCCGGAACAGCAGCCCAGGACTTCTGAAACTCCAGATCTGATGAAGACAGACCACACTGGGCCATTTGATGCCGTTAGACTTTAGAGCTGTGTTTTCGCTTCTCTGGGTTTTTACAGTCTGTGGGGAGAAGACGCCGGACTTAGATATGAATGTGTCCGTTTCCATTCTAAAGCTGTCTGAACCTGACTAGTGCGGCTGGGGAAGATTCGAATAAACCTCACTCAGTTCAGTCACTGGCTAGTGTTCAGCTCAAACAAGTCACAGCCTGCCGGGTCGTCCAGCTTTGTGCCTCTAAGGAAAGGATGTCCTTGGCAGACTCTGGTATTCCCTTAAAGTCAGGTCCAAAAGGATTAAGATGAAGTTCATCTTGTCTGTCCTGATATTTTGGTTTTGTTTTTTAGTTTTTTTGAGTCAGGGTCTCATTCCATAGCCCAGCCTGACCTGGAAATCACAGTGCAGACCAGACAGACCTGACTGGCAGCACTCTGCTTGACTTTGCCTCCTCCTGTACTGCCATAGCAAGCATGATTTTATTGTCTAGTGTGTGTGCTACGTGCATGCTTTGAGTACGGTCTATGTGAGCATATCCAGTGGTTTGAGAAGGAAATCCCACAGCTTTCTCTATCGATCTTTACCTCAATGAGACTGAAGCTCTCCAGTGCTGCTAGACTGGCTGGCCAGTGAGCTCTCAGCATCCACCTGTCTCTCCCAGTACTGGAGTTAAAGAAAGGCATGGCCATATCTGATTTTTTTCTTGGCAAGTGGGGATTTGAACTCAGGTCACCATGTTTGCCCAGTAAGTGCTTTTATAAACTGAGCCATCTTCCCAGGTTCTTAGCTTACTGTTTTAAATTTAGTTTTATTTTCCTTCTTTTTGAGAAAAGGTCTCACTGTATAACCCTGTCTGACCTGGAACTCAGAGATCTGTCTGCTTTCAGGGTATTGGGATTAAAGGTGTATGCCACAACACTCTGCAACTTGAATTTATTTTTAACAAACAATGTCCATATTACCACCACCCCAACCTGTTAAGCCTGCATGTGACATCGCTCCATTCCGCCCTGCCAGGTTGTCACCAGAACTGAAATTGCAGTCAGAGCCTACACACCAAGAGCGCTTCGCTTGGTGATAATAACGGAGCACCACACACAGTCCATGAGGCCGCTCACCCTCTCTGAAGCTCCTTCTT
>NW_022196897.1:139086984-139091619 GCF_008632895.1 Mastomys coucha
TTGTATGTATCATGACAGACTGAACTACATTGTGAGACTCAGAGAAAGAAAAGAAAAAAGGAACAAACAAACCACTCGTTGTCTCTCCTGGAGCCAGGAATTCCAGAGTTTGGTGGCTGGGGTCTTGGCTCGGGGTCTGTGGTGAGGGTCCAGTTAGAAGGTGGCTGGGCTGCAGTTACATAAGGGTTAGCCAGTGCCACAGGCTCCATCTCCAAGGAATCCAGCTGCTGAGCAGAGGCTGGTGGTTGACAGAGACCATGGTGCCTCCCTATAGGGCCGCTCGGGAGTCTTTGCAATCGTGGTCCAACTTCCTTCCGGAAAGTGCTTGGCTGGAGACATGTAGACACAACTGACACATCTTTTTTTGTGTGACCAGCTTCAGCAGTCACAGGCAGTCACTTCCGTAGTTTTTCTAGTATTCTACGCTAGCCCCAGTCAATAAGGACAGGAGATACCAGGTCACATGTGCAAGGAGGCAAGGATCATATGAGTCAGATTAGAAGCTGGGTACCACTGGCTATCTGTTTGTCCTGTCAAAGAGAAGATCTCACCATGTTCTTTTTCTGCTGTGTGTACAAATAATTCTATGAATTTTCACACATATAGGTTTGCATAAGCAATCCCACAGACAGGATACAGAGCAGTTCTGTCGCCTAAAAAAAAAAAAAAAAAAAAAAAAAAAAAAAAACCTCGAATTTCCCTTTGTAAGTGACTGAAATCCTCCCACCCTAACCTGGGCAAACACAGAGCTGTCGCTATGGTTTCACTTTTCACAGAATCGACATCCTATAGTAGTAACCCTTTGAAATGTACTTTTAAAAAAAAAATGAACATTTGCTTTTATCTGTAAGCCATGAGTTGTGTGCAGTGCCCTTTAAGGCCAGAAGAGGGCACCAGACCCTCCTGGAACTGGAGCTACAGACAGTTTTAAGTCACCATGCAGATGCTGAGAACCAAAACCAGCCCAGGTCCACTCCAAGAGTTACAAATGCTCTAAACTGCTGAACCATCACTGCCGTCCCAAAGCCTCAGAGCCTTTGAGATTCATCAATGCCTTACTAGGTTGGCCTTAATTAATTTTGTTGCAATGGATAACCTTGAACTTCTGATCCTCCTACCTTGACATCACAATGCTAGGATTGTAGCTGTATGCTACCATATCTACTTTATATGATGCTGGGGATGCATTTAAGGTTTAATGTATGCAAGGTAAGCACTCTACTGGCTGAGCTCCAGAGAAAATGTCAACATTAATATGAAAGTTAGAGGTCACTGAAGAGAATCTTGAAGGGAACAATTGGTTCCAAGCCCCTTTCTCCTTCTCATGCTCACTTCCTGCCTCATCTGCAAATCTACTCTACTATGAGATTCTGCCTTCGTGTGTTATTCCCTCAGCACAGATTCTAAAACCAATAGATCTAATACATCTCGCCAGTTATAGACTGGAGCTTCTAAACTGGGAGCCAAAACAAATCTCTTGTCTATACAAATGATTTATCTCACGTTATCAGTTACAGTAATGAAATGCTGTCCAGTGCATTTTAGGAAGTCTGGAGTGAAGGATGCCATGCTGGGCCAGTGTGAAGGCCAAGTGCTGTAAGCAAGACAGTCATGGAAGCCTGTAGCTGGGGTGGAGGTGGGAAGGCTGCTGCTGGGTGCTGATTTTTATAACTTAAAGAAAAATGGCTGAGGAGGTGGCTTAGTTGGTAAAGTGCATTCTACACTCAGGAGAACCTGAGTTCAGATCTTCACGACCCATTAAAAAGATGGGTATCAGGCCAGTGAGAGACATCAGTGGATAAAGGCCACCAGCTAGCAAGACTGGTGGCCTGAGTTTGATTCCCCAGGAGAGCCACATGGTAGGAGGCGGGAACTGACTCCAGCAAGCTGCCCTCTGACCTCCACAGGCACCACAGCATGCACACACGTCCACCCACATACATATACATACACAGACAAAGTAAGTAAATATGACTTTTAAAAGTTAAAAGGCTAGATATGCCTGTTCATACCTGTAACCCCCCCAGCCTTGGCTGGTGGGGGTTCGGGGGAGTATGTGAAAGGGGATAAATGGATCCACTCAGCACAGTCTAGCCAAACTGATGAACTTCAGATCAGTGAGAGATTTTGTCCCCTCCCCCCAAAATTTTTTTGAGCCATTGAGGAAAGAAAAGATACATGATGTCTCTCTTGGACCTCCACATGCACACACACATGCACGAAGGCACACACTCTAGCATAAAAAAGTAAAAGGATGAGTGATGTTTTCCACAAGTGTGTGAAGAGGGGAAGCCCCCACCCCCAGATGTGAGACAGGATGTGGGGATGCAAGGGCCTGGTGGGGGCTTGGCAGAGAATGGGGTGTCTCTGAGGAAGGGAGGGGCTGGCTTTCACAGCTGCAATGCTTCTCCTGGGCCAGGGGAACTATGAGAGTGGCCCAGGACACGTCTGCTCTGGTTCCCAGGGTCACCTTATCTCCTAAGAGCTTGCTTCAGGTGACATGGGGCACACAGGAGAGGATGGGTTCCCAGGTGGATGTGACAAAGAGCCTCAGCTATACTCCTGTTTGGGACCACGTGTTTTGTATATTAGTACAAAGAAACCAGCCAGCCGGGTCTCAGCAGTGAAGGCGGCAATCAATCAATTGCCTGAGGGTAAGGGATCTGGAGTCAACCTTGCTGGGCACTGCTAGCTGGGGTTTGTTTGTTTGTTTGCTTGTTTTGATTTGTTTTAGGGGGCATTTTTTCCATTTGTTAGTTTGTTTCTTTGTCTGTCTTTGTCAGTTTATAGTCAAAATATTGACCAGGGTTGTATCAGCTAAAAGACTGGACTGGGCCTGGGATCTACTTGCAAGATCTACTTGCAAGATGCTGTACTTAGATGGGCTAGTGGCCAGAAGTCTCCATTCTAAGGAGGTTGTTGGTCAGAAGCCTCAATGATTCTTTTCTTTTGTCTTTTTTTCTTCAAAGATTTATTTATTTATCATATGTAAGTACACTGTAGCTGTCTTCAGACACCCCAGAGGAGGGCATCAGATCCCATTACTGATGGTTGTGAGCCACCCTGTGGTTGCTGAGATTTGAACTCAGGACCTTTGGAAGAGCAGTCAGTGCTCTTAACCGCTGAGCCATCTCCCCAGCCCTTCTTTTTTCTTTTTTAAAGATTTATTTATTTTTATTTATATGAGTACACTGTAGCTGTTTTCAGACACACATCAGAAGAGTGCATCAGATCCCATTACAGATGATTGTGGGCCACCCTGTGGTTGCTGGGAATTGAACTCAGGACCTCTGGAAGAACAGTCAGTGCTCTTAACCACTGAGCCATCTTTCCAGCCCTGCATCAATTATTCTTAGTGTGAGCTTCTCCACAGGAAGAGTTCCCAAGCTGGCAGCTATCCCTTCCAGTATCGGTGGCTCTGAGAGACAAGACACTGACATGGATGCTGAAATATCACTCATAATTGAAGCCTACATTTCTGCCATATTCTATCAGGTACACAGATCATGCTGGTTCCTTAAAAGAAAGTACTGTGCAAGGGTTTATTTAATATAAGATAAAGATCATTGCACACCATTGTGGAAATTGGCTACTACAGCATGTTTATGTGTTACCAACTTTGAGTTATTTTGTAAATTTTAAAAGATCACTGAGACAATCAAAGGAAAAAAGTTACCTTTTTTCTGAATGTGTGTGTGTGTGATACGTATGTGCATGTTTGTGTGTATGTAGTCATGTGTGTGCAGTTGTATGAAGGCTTGGAATTGACATTGGGTGTCTTCTTCAATCACGTTACCCTGGGTATGTTGATGCTGGGTATCTTGCTTAACTCAGAGCTCACCATTTAGGCTAGTCATGCTAGTCAGCTTATTCTGGCTTCTCAACACTAGAATTACAGATTTGTTGTCATGGCTGACAGCTTTTGTCTGAGTGCTGGGATCCAAATGCAGCAAGTGCTTTACCCACTGAGCCTCCTCTGTAGCCTTCCACCTTAGTTCTTGAGATTGTGTCTCACTGAACGTGGAACTTACTGAATAGACTAGACTAGCTGACCAGCAAACCCCAGGAATCCTCTTGTCACCGCCTTGGCTGTGGGATTAGAGATGAACACTGCTGGACCTAACTTCTTACATAAACACTGAGGATTTGAACTCAAGTCTTAAGTGTTTGCAACAAGCACTTCCCCAATTAAGCCGTCTCTACATACTGGGATTAAAAAACAAAACAAAACAAAACAAAACCAAAAACAAGAAAACTGCCACAGATCCAGACTTAAAAATTCATTTTAAAGTCCAGGTATGGTGGAACACATCCTTAAACCTAGTAGAGTCAGGCAGATCTCTGTGAGTTCAAGGACAGCTTGGTCTATACCTAGAGTTGTAGAATAGCTGGGCTGTGTAGAGCGAGCCTTTCTCAAAACAACCAACCAACCAAAGCAGAATCCATTTAAAGAAGTGGTTCTCAACCTGTGGGTCTCAACCCCTTGGGTGGGGGTGGGGGTGCTGGGTGTTAAACAAACTTTTGTTTTTGTTTTTGTTTTTTTTTGTTTTTCAAGATAGGGTTTCTCAATACCATTTTTCTTCCAGGACCACTTTGTTATTTAATCACTGTGGTTCTGAGCTGGGCCTGTCTCTT
>NW_022196897.1:139092420-139112491 GCF_008632895.1 Mastomys coucha
GACCAGGCTGGCCTTGAACTCAGAAATCTACCTGCCTCTGCCTCCCAAATGCTGGGATTAAAGGCGTGCGTCACCACTGCCTGGCTTGAACAAACTTTTTAACAGAGGTCACCTAAGATCATCAGAAAACACAGATATTTATGTTACAATTTGTAACAGTAGCAAAATTACAGTTACAAAGTAGCAAGGAAATAAGTTTATGTGGGGATCACTACAACTTGAGGAACTGTTGAAACTAAAGGGTTTCAGCATTGGGAAAGTTGAGAGCCACTGATTTAAAGGCTCGGGTGGATAAACTCCCAGGCTGCTCTCTCTGAGACCCAGCGGGTGCCCAGGCACACACTGCAACCTCTGGCTGCTGGTGCCACCCCTGGCTGCTGAGCCGCAGACTGAGCTCCTCGCTAATTCTCCTGGAGCTCAAGTATCACAGGGAAACTGAGGCAGTTAGAACTTAGAGGTGTCTTTTATTTATTTATTTATTTTTTATTTTTTTATTTTTTTATTTTTTTGGCTTTTCAAGACAGGGTTTCTCTGTTTAGCCGTGGCTGTCCTGGAACTCACTCAGTAGACCAGGCTGGCCTCAAACTCAGAAATTCACCTGCCTCTGCCTCCCAAGTGCTGGGATTAAAGGCGTGCGCCACCACGGCCCGGCTGTCTTTTATTTCTTTTCGGCACCTGGAACCATGTCCTTAAACAAGTACTTAAATAGCGGTTTATTTGTTTCCCAGGCCCAGTCCTCAAAAGGACTTGAGGAAGTTTGTAAGAATTCATACAGTAAACTCTATAAACAGATCAAGAGGGAAAGGCGAAGAAGGGAGAGGAAGGGTTGAGCCGGTAAGTTGAGACTGAAGGGGAAGTTAGTTATTGAAAACCTTTCAGCCCAGCCTCTATTTGCCAATGCACGTCTGGAAGGAATTACATGGATCGGAGTTGCTTCCCTAACTGGCCTTTTGAAATTTTATTTTTTATTGTTTGAGAATGTAATACATATGTACAATGTGCTTTGCTTAAATCTACTCCCTCCCTTCCAACTTCTCTTTTGCCTCTTCCTCCTCCTCCCTCTAAATAGGTTTGTGGGTGTAGGGACATCCACTAGTGCATGGGGAACAACGCCAGCAAATGCATTCTGGAGGGAAGCTGGCTCCCCCTGCCCCATAGCCCTCACCTGCAGCTCCTCAGCTATGGGTGGGGGTTTGCTAACGCTTTGGCTGGCTTGTCTTGTGAAGGTCTTGTGAGGTTATAGCCCTTGTGTGTTCTTACATGAAACATCCCTCTCGTGTCTGGAAAATCTCGTTTTTCAAGACGCCTCTGAAGCCTCTGGCTCTTACAATTCTTTTTGCCCCTGTTCCTGGTTGATCCCTGAGCTTTGAGAGGAAAGAGTGTGATGTAGATCTCCCATTTAGAGCTGAGTCCACAGTCTCTCATTCTTTGAGTTCTGACCAGTTGTGAGTCTCTGCTACAAAAAGCAGCTTCTCTAATGAGGGCTGAGAGCTGCACTAATCTGTGGTCCATTTAGTAGATTCTCCCCTAGTGCCTATGACTTAGCCACCTGTGAGCTCCTGTTCCAGTTGATCGTAATATTCATGAGCTCCTTGTATTTTCTCTGTCATTTCTCTCTCTCTCCCTGTGTGTGTGTGTGACACACACACACACAGGGAGAGAGAGAGAGAGAGAGAGAGAGAGAGAGAGAGAGAGAGAGAGAGAGAGAGAGACTCACTAACTCACTATGCACTCCTAGCTGACCTGGAACTCACTATGCAGACCAGGCTGGCCTAGAACTCACAGATATCCATGTGCCTCTCAAGTGCTAGGATTAAAAGCATACATCACCACATCTGACCTTGGTGTCCTTCTCTCGAAGCTGCCAATAAATCCAATCTGGAAGTGGTTGATCACTCCCATAACATCCATGCCATTATTGCAACAATGAAGACCCCTCTCCAAGTTGGTTGTTGTGACTTACAGGTACATAGCTTCTCAG
Organism: Mastomys coucha; assembly: GCF_008632895.1. Taxonomy (NCBI): domain Eukaryota; kingdom Metazoa; phylum Chordata; class Mammalia; order Rodentia; family Muridae; genus Mastomys; species Mastomys coucha. The sequence goes on from NW_022196897.1 coordinate 139,094,402, forward strand.
ATGACTAAACCGTTATTCTTCTCGCCAGCAGACTATGAACACCTTTAGGTACTAAAAAAGCTAGCCATTAGGAATGAACCTTCTAGGCTATCGCCAGCTCAGTTTCTCCATGTCCTGTGACACAAGCGTGTGGTAGCTTTAGCAATAGGGTCTTACAGTCAGGCTCTGAATGATAGCCAAGAGCACTGGCAATAGCCTGTAATGCTTACAAGAGGGATGGAGTGGGGCGGGGATGTTTGTCGATGGGATCTCCCTGGTCAACAAACAACTCAGAGAAGTAATCCGCATCTGACACTAGTCTTTTTTGTTCAATGGCCTTTGGCATCTGGGAGCATTATGCCCATTTCCTAGACTCTTTTCATCCATCCTCCTTCATCCAGACTCTTTTTTTTTTTTTTTTTTTTTTTGAAACAGGGTTTCTCTGTATATCCCTGGCTGTCCTGGAACTCACTCTGTAGACCAGGCTGGTCTCGAACTCAGAAATCTGCCTGCCTCTGCCTCCCAAGTGCTGGGATTAAAGGCTTGCACCACCACTGCCTGGTGGCATCAAACCTTCTAATGTATGCTTTTAATAGGTGTCTTTGTGGGCTGGCGAGATGGCTCAGCGGGTAAGAGCACAGACTGCTCTTCCGAAGGTCCTGAGTTCGGATCCCAGCAACCACATGGTGGCTCACAACCACCTGTAGTGAGATCGGACGCCCTCTTCTGGTGTGTCTGAAGACAGTTACAGTGTATTACGCCGCCGGAGTGAGCAAGGCTGGAACGAGTGGGGCCAGAGCGAGCGAGGCCATCTTGAGTTCAATTCCTAGCAACCACATGATGGTTCACGGCCATCTGTACAGCTACAGTGTACTCATACACATAAAATAAATAAATTAATCTTTAAAAAAAAATAGGTGTCTTTGTGCACTGCTATGGGCTAGCTAGCCACTGTTCTACAGAAGATAAACATACATAGTACGTACATACATACATACATACATACATACATACATGTGTACGTACATAGCTCCTGTCCTGGGAACTACGCATAAGCCCTGGTTTGGTTCTGTGACTCCTGGCTCTGCTGTTGACACTGTCACTCTCCATCCCCTGTCATTTACTGTACCCTACATTTGGGTTTCATGCTTACTATCCCTTCAGCAAATCCTCACAGGACCCCTTTATGGAAGCAACAGGGGAAATGAGGTCCAGGATCCCAGCAACCACATGGTTGGAGATTTAGCTCAGTTTAGAGCTTCCCTGAGAAACTCAAGGCTGTGGGTTACATCCCAGCACTGGGGGAAAGAGGTTGGGATGAGATCAAGAGGAGTGAGGTCCAGAGAGGTAGACTAACATGATCAAGGTCACATATCCAGTTAAGTGCCTGAGGAGGAAGCAATTACTGTCTGACTCTTGTCTGGCTTGCTTCAGGCACATCAAAGATGTGAATTTAGAAGCCATTAGTTCCATCCCCAGTCTTCTGGGTCTCTCTCAGGTCACAGGGGCTCATCCATGCTGAACCTGGGCACCTCGCCAAGTGACGACCATTAAGCATCTCTCATGTACTTGGCCTCCCTCCAAGCTCAGCGTCTTGTTTCCTCTTGAGAGGGGCTCAGGAATACCACCTCTTTACCATCCAATAAATAATTCCTATTCCTACAGTCTTTTTATACCACCCCCTTCCAGCCCTCTTCCCTAAATAGCATCAAATTTCAAAAGACACTGAGCCCTCTTACTGGCAGGACTCCTCTCATTGGCAGGTGCTGCATCCTTAGGACACCTATGTAATAGGTTTTATTTTTCCTTCTATGAGTTAGGGATTGGAATCCAGGTCCCTGAGGATGCCTAGCAAGTGCACTACACCCACTCTGTAGTTCGAGATAGATTTGAACTTTTTTTTTTTTTTAAAGATTTACTTATTTATTTTTTTATGTATATGAGTACACTGTAGCTGTACAGATGGTTGTGAGCCATCATGTGGTTGCTGAGAATTGAACTCAGGACCTCTGCTTACTCCAGCCCACTGGCTCTGTCCCTGTTTGCTCCAAAGATTTATTTATTTATTATATGTAAGTATACCATAGCTGTCTTCAGACACACCAAAAGAGGGCATCAGACCCCATTACAGATGGTTGTGAGTGCTTTGTAGTTGCTGGGAATTGAACTCAGGACCTTTGGAAGAACAGTCAGTGCTCTTAACCACTGAGCTATCTCTTCAGCCCCTAGACTTGAACTCTTAATCTCTCTGCTTCTGCCACCTCCCAAATGCTGGAATGAGAGACACATATCTGCCTCCATATTTTATTTCATCTTTATGACAAACCTGGACAGTGTCAAATATATATATTTTGCAGGTGGATAAATTGAGTTCTAAAGAGTGACCTGCATTGGGTCACCTGCTAGATAAAGGAAGAAGTTGGAATTCAGGCCCCAAATTGTCTATACCTGAAGTCTTTGTTGGATAGTCTGGAACTGTCCTGTGCAGTATGATAGCCAGTAGCCACAGGTGACAACTCAATCAGAACTAAGTAAGCATGATTTGGTTCCTCGGTAGCCCTGGTGTCATTTTGGAAACAGAGTAGCTACACATGGCTAGTGGTGGCCATATTAGATGGTGCCAATACAGAGCATTTCTACCACAGTCAGAGGAGAAGGGAAACTTGGTGCTTTTGCCATGAGGAGCCAGGCCATGCAATCAGCCAACTCTGTAGGAAGTTCATTAGAAGTCCCTTCCTGTAGGCAGGATCATAATAAAGGACAGAACCCCTGGCACACACCTTTAATCTCAGCACTTAGGAGACAGATAGAGGTCGACCTATGTGAAGCTGAAGATAACCAGGTCTACGTAAGTAAGTTCCACATATGGTGAGACCCCGTCTAAAACAAATCATAGTAAAGCCAGCCATATTGGTCTGGGTAATAGCTCAGTGAGTTCATTACTCAAGCATGAGGACCTGAGTTCAATCCCCAGCACCCAGATTAAAAGGCCATATTGGGGTCTAGAGAGTTGGCTCAGTGGTTGAGAGCACTGATTGCTTTTGCAGAGGACCAAGGTTCAATTCCCAGCAACCAAAGGACAGTTCACAACTGGCTGTGTGTAACTCCAGTTCCAGAGAATATGATGCCTTCTTACCGCCTCGGGAACGAGGTGGTGCACGTGTATACATACAGGCAAACATTCACACACATAAAATAGTAAAGAAGTCTAAAAACAACTTAAAGTCATGTCATAGCATGCACTTGTGATCCCTGGGAGTGGGGATCCCAATAAAATGCTTTCTTTTATAAATTGCATTGGTCATGGGGTTTTGTCAGAGCAACAGAAAAACAACTAATACAGAGAGGCAGGCAGATCCCTGAGTTCAAGGCCAGCCAGGTCTACAGAGTGAGTTCCAGGACAGTCAGGGCTATACTGAGAAACCTTGTCTTGAAAACACAAAAACAAAAACAAAAAAACAAAAAACAAAAAACAAAAAAACCCAAAAAACAAACCAAAAAAAAAAAAAAACCCAAAAAACAAAACAAAACAAAAAAACCCACCACTAACAATAACAACAACAAAAACCTGGTCTGGAAGGTCTCCAGCACCACATAAATGTTGCGTGGTGCAACATGCCTGTAATGTCAGAACTTAGTAAAGAAGTCCCAGGTTATTTTTGTTTTCATAGTGAATTTAAGGACAGCCCAGAATGGGAGAGGGTGCAAATAGGAGGGAAAAGAACAGCAGGTAAGAGCACTGACTGTTTTTCCAGAGGTCCTAAGTTCAAATCCCAGCAACCACATGGTGCTCACAACCATCTGTAATGAGACCAGATGCCCTCTTCTGGTGTCTGAAGACAGCTACAGTGTACTCATATACATAAGATAAATAAATCTTAAAAAAAGAAAGAAAGAAAGAAAGAAAATGAGAGAACATTTTGGCAATTATTAGCCCTAGGAAATACCAAAAGATACGGAAGAGATGAAACATAAGCACATATATTGCATTATGCTTGTAAACAACACATAATGTGTTTGTGACCAATACAGGTAAGCTTTACTTTGAGTCCATTTGGTAGGTATCTTTCTTTCCTTTCAAGATAAGGTTTCTCTGTGTAGCTCCAGCTCTCCTAGACCTTGCTCTGTAGACCACCCTGGTCTCCAACTCAGAGATCCACCCACTTCTCCCTCTAGAGTGCTCTTTGATGGAAGGGTAGCCAGACTCCAAAGATGCTATGCAGGGAGAGTGACTTGATATGTTTCAGGTTTCCAAATTATTATTCAGACCATCTAATCAAGATGTCCACCATGCACTCCCAGTCCAGCTAGTTTGGTATCTTTTTTTTTTTTTTTTTTTTTTTTTTTTTTGAGACAGGGTTTCTCTGCATAGCCCTGGCTGTCCTGGAACTCACTGTATAGACCAGGCTGGCCTCGAACTCAGAAATCCACCTGCCACTGCCTCCCATGTGCTGGGATTAAAGGCCACCACCACCACCACTGCCTGGCTTTGGTATCCTTTTATTACATTCAGAGTGTGTGTGTGTGTGTATGTGTATGTGTGTGTGGTGTGTGTGTACACACTGCACATGTGCTGAGGTCAGAGGACAACCTAAGTTGTTTCTCTTCTGCCCAGTGGGTCCCTGGAATCTACCTCGAGTCGTCAAGTGCCTTTACCCACTAAGCCATCAGAGGGTAGCATCTTTTTCCCATAACTATGTGTATTTATTTTGACCCTGGGGGAGGGGGTCGCGCTGTGTAGTTTGGAACTTGCTCTGTACCTAAGGATGATCTTGAGCTGTTCATCCTCCTGCCTCCATTTCCCAAGTGCTAGGACTACAGGCAAGAGCCATCATGCTCAACCAAAGTTTTGATTTGATGGTAAGAGTAGTGGGACTCCAATCCACATGCCTTGCAGGGATGTGCTTCAGGTTTCAAATTATTATTCAAGCTATCTCGTCGGGAATGGATGGCCAGGCCTTAAAGTCTATTAACAGAGAATAGGAATTGCAGTCTAGTCTAAAGATGACAGGTGGCCTGGCCTTGCTTCTGGTGCTGTCCCTGACCGTGGAGAAACGCAGGAATATATGAAAGGCAGACTGTGGAACGCGGTGGCCGAATGGAAGTGGCAGGCAGGGCAGAAGATTTTCCTAAGGATTTGTCTTCATCCCTGGGTGACCTTAATTGGAAGCCATTCAATACTAATCTGAGACCCAGATCAGAGAACTGACCTGAAAGAGCTTTCGGAAGGGGAGGATGAAAGCACGTAGTGCGAGCAAGGTACTGGGCTCCGTTTCACAATCGGAGAAACTGAGGCACGCGAGCCCAGAGGACCGAGTCTGGGTCCCTAGGAGGGTCAGAGTGCCGACGCGCGCTGGGAACCTGGGAAGCGCGGCGGCTCACCGGGTCCCGCCCCTCGGCGGGCTCCTCGCTTCAGAGGACCAATAAAGTTGTTGAAATTGACACGGTTGCTAAGGAAGTGGGTCGCCGAGCCGGGTTGCTAAGGAAGTGAGCGGCCGCGGTCTCTCCCCATCCGGGGCAGCAGGGAATGGCTGAGCCCGGGGTTCGCCGCCGCCGCCCGCTCTCGGCTGCGGCCGCAGGTGAGTTCGGGATGCGGGGTCCCCGCGGGGCGCCCAGCGTTATCCCGGCGTCGTTGCTCTGCGAGCCGCAGCATCCTTTGCCTGGCCTCTGTGGTATCTCTGACCACCCGGCTTCTTCTCGGGCGCGGCCGGCACGACCCCCCAGTCTTGGCCGCTCCTGCTCGCACCTCACGGCCGGTCCGGGGCCGTAGTTCCAGGCCCTGGCCGGAAAGGCAGCTCAGGAAGCAAGTACCTGAGGTCCGAGCCTCAGGGCGGTGCCTGGATCGCTGTGTGACCTTGGACAAACCCCTTGCCGTCTCTGGCAGCAGCAGCCCTGTCTGTCCATTGGGGTCTTGACACTTGCTGAGGAGACGTGTACATGAAAGGGCTCCAAGTGGGAAGAGGGTGAACGGCCAGGCTACTGTATATGGGGACCAAGAGTCCTGTTTGAAGTCTGAGTGCTTGAGTTTGAGGCTGCATAGCGTGGCATTGAGTCTTCTGTAAATCAGATCTTGGGATAATGCCCTTCCATGGGAAGCAGAGTGTCTGGAGTAGCTTGGGACATGGTGCTTTTAAAAAAAAAATTAACATGTTAATTGCATATAGCGGGTTTCATGATGACGTCTCATTCGTGTGTATAATTTATTTTATTCGTGTCCCCCTCCCACTGACCCATTCCCTTCACTTTCCAGTCCCTTCTAATTCCATGCTCTAGCGCGGCTTACAAGAACTTGGTGAGGGGTTCTTTTCAGGAGCATGGGCGTTTTACCCGTGGCTACACTACAGAAGAAAATGCCTGCTACTCTCTCACTCACCAGTAACTCAGGCGAGGTGTTAGGTGTGGGGGTGTGGTGGTAGGGGGCACACATCATCTCAGGAATGGGCGGAGTGCTGTGAGCCCCTCCCCCTAGCAGCCGTTAACTGCCCATAAAAACGCGTGTAGAGGTGGGTCCTTGTGAGCCCCTCCCCCCTCCTAACAAGTGGTTAGTTCTTAACACACTGATGGGGTGGAGCCTTCCAAGAGGGGGAAGATGACTTGGGACCAGAAGGACTTAGGTGTGTAGCTTGCCAGCGCATATGGGTATTCCAGACCCACATGCAGTTTTACTTTGTAGTCTGCTAAGAGGAGGGAAGTTTTTGACTGTATTTGTGCCATGTCTGTCACCCGGTATATTTATCACAAGAGTAGGGGTATTTATCTCTTCTGAGAAGTGCTTAGAGCAGTAGTGATCATTTGCAACTTGATGATGAAGAAGTTTTTTGAGGGGTACAATCTCATTTAATCTTCACAGCCTGTGTCAGGCAGCTGGTGATGTCACCCGGTCTTGTAGATGAGGAACCCGTGCCTGAGAAAAGTAAATGGCTTGCCTAAGACTCTGAGGCTCACGGTGTGATGGAGCTGGCTGTGCATTTCAGTCCCTGCTCCCCGATGCCTCTGCTTTCTCAACAGTAACTGCTAGAAGGCCACAAGGGTATTTTGGGTTGCTTCTAATTGCTTTGGCTAGAAGTTGTTCTCCCAATGGCATGGAAACAAGATCTCAGACAAAAAAGCTTTGCATGTTTTAGTTTGTTTCCTAATATTTATTCATTTTACCTAATAAATCTGATTGGCTTTTAAAAATACTGTTACTGTAGTTTGTGTGTGTGTGTGTGTGAGTGCCAACCTGTGCCATGGTGTGTAGAGGTGAGAAGTCAGCTTTGTGGAGTTGATTCCTTCCACCTCTATGGCCCTGGGGATCAAACTCCATAGTCTCAGGTTGTCAGGCCTGTGTGGCAAGTGCTTTCCCTGCTGAGCCATCTCCCCTGCCCCATGTGGCTTTTAAATTCATGTGTATAAGGTATTTTGATCATACTCACCCCCATTACCTTCCTACTTCTGCTGATCCCCTCTCTTCCCACATTGTCCTGCCTTCCTCATCTCCCCACTTTGATGACCCAGTCTAATTAGGATTGCTTATAGGAACCTAAGTGAGGGCTTATTTATAAGTACAAGCAACTTACTAGTGTTTCCATGGCTGAAGAAGTGCCTCTTTCTTAGCCATCATGGACTGCCTGTAAGTCCTTAGAGAGGAGTGTGGTCTCATGAAGCCCTCCCCACTTCTGTGACTAACATTGATGGGCACAGTCTCATGTACTTCTGCACAGATAGGCACAGCTGCTGAGAGCTCCCAGGGCCACAGGCATGTCCTACTCAGAGACAGCATTCCACACACACCACTCCCTCTCCTCCTCTTACATTCTTTCTGTCCCCTCTACTCTGATGTTCTCTGAACCTTGGAGGGGTGAAGTGTCCCCATATAGGCTGATCATTCAGAAGTCCCCTGCTTCCAGCACCTTGTCTACTTACGAGCCTCAGTGACCACGGCCCCCTGCAAAAGAAGCATCTGAGCAAAGCTGACTCCATTACTTATCTATAGGCATAAACCTAACTATTTAGAAAGTAGTTTGACAGATACATCACATCCATTTAGGAACTCAACACAGTGACTCCCCATTAGGGCCTATGTCCTCTCCAGACACGGGCTTTGATTGTGCTCTAGGACTAGATAGGAATTGCTGTCTGTGGAGAAGGCCCCAGTACAAGCTGTCGGTTAGCCTGTCACTGTCTTGGCACTATCACATCAGTGGGCGCGTGTTTCTGGGGAGGTCGTTGCTGTAGGATGAAGCATCTACAGCTGAGTGACCCTGTTGGCAGTTCTTCGCTGGCAGGCTGCATGGCATCTTCGACCCTGTGAGCCATGGCCAGCAGCAGGGAAGTGCTAGCTCACTGCTAGCTTTCAGCCTGGCCTCTCTTTGACATGCAGTCAAAGCTTGTCGTGTCTACTGCAACAAGTTCTTATCATCTCATAATGGTGGGCAACCAACAGCAGGGCCATTAGCTGGTTTTGGGTACCTCAAGGGCATCTCTGGTGACTTGAATGGGACCACTGAGAGAGACATCCAGCCCTGTGGACTGAACAGCTGCCTGTTTCTTGGCCAGTACAGTGAGTGACAGCCATTGTTGGACTACTGCATCTCCTTTTAATAATAAATCCCCCCCCCCCCATACCTTTGGTTTTCTGAAACAGGGTTTCTCTGTGTAGCCCTGGCTGTCCTGGAACTCACTCTGTAGACCAGGCTGGCCTCTAACTCAGAAATCTGCCTGCCTCTACCTTCCAAGTGCTGGGATCAAAGGCCTGTGCCACCACAGCCAGGTCCAATAAATCCCCTTTTAATGAACACTGCCATCCTCAGTTCTGTTCCTTTAGCAAACGCAGACCAATAGAGTACCATTCGCCAACGATTCATGTCAAGGTAGCCCACCCCTGGAACTAACATTTTCCTATAATAATTTGTGGCTGTGAATTGCTTGGCACATTTGGTAAATGTTAGCTGTCATTATTTGGGCTTAGCCTAGCACGTGTACTATAATTCATACTGTTAGTGGTTGGTAAGTGAGTCCAGTGTGTGGTTATGGTCTCAGGTCTGTCAGCCTTCAGAGATGATCATAAGCATGAAGCTGTTGTCACCGTGGCATTATGTGGATGTTGGTGTCACTGCAGGCTTTCTCCATGAACCAGGACCTCCTTGCCAGGATGGGCTGCAAAGAAAGGAGAAATCTGGTGCGGCAGAATATAGCTCAGTTGGTAGAATGTTGCCTAGCATACATGAACCCTGGATTTCTCCTCTAGTGCCATATAGACACTGGTGTGGTGGCTCATGTCTGCGATCCCAGAACTCGGGTGCTGGAGAAGGAGCATAAGTTCAAGGCCACCTTGCCTGTATATCAAGTGTGGGGTCAGTCTGAGTTTTTGTTTGTTTTAAAGAGGAAACTGGTTAATTGGAGGTTTTGTTGTTTGGGACCTAATTCAGTAATTGTTTATTATATCTCTCTCCCAGGGATGTACAGGATTTGTATGTCCATGGCCTTCAAGGAGCCCTGATCTTAATTTTCAAATAACTGTCATTTGACAGTATTTGATGTCCCCACCCACTGGGTGTCAGGTTTACCAGGGCCTTGCATATGCCAGGTGGGCACTTCACTAACCAGCCCCATCTCTGGCCCCTTGGTTTTTGTTTAAGGCTGCCTTGTTGCTCTGGCCAGCCTCTAATTCCTAGGCTAAAGTGATCTTGTCACCTTAGCTTCCTAAGCAAATGAGACTGTAGGTGTATGTTGACACACTTGCCTTGACTTGTCTAAATGGATTCATGGGTTGTGTTTGTATTTGTGTTGGCCGTAGAGTAAAGCCCTGCTGCTTTCTGCTGTGTCTGAGATGTTTGCTAGGCACCTGAGGTGGGTGGGAGCTGGTGGGAGGGGAGTGGGAGGTAGGGAGGTGGGGAGTGGGAGGTGGGGGCTGAGGGGGTGGGAGGTGAGGGGATGGGTGGGGTGGGGAGAGTGGGGGGGAATTGTGGTAGTGGAGTGGGAACCTCAGATTGTTCTAATTTCTTTTTCCTTCCTTGTTATCTTTCCCTTCCCCCTCCTTTTCCTTTCTCCTCTTTTTCTTTTTCCATTTCTTTTTTTTTTTTTTAAGATTTATTTTCATTTTCCGTGCATTGGTTTGCCTGCATGTATGTTTGTGTGAAGGTGCCAGGTCCTCTGGAACTGGAGTTACAGGCAGTTGTGAGCTGACATGTGGGTGCTGGGAATTGAACAGAGGTCCTCTGGAAGAGCAGCCAGTGCTCTTAACTGCTGAGCCATCTCTCGAGCTCTCTTTCCATTTCTTGTCTTTCCTGGGTCTTGTTACGTAGCCTAGATTGGCCCTGCACTTTCTTTCTGTGGTCTTGTTACATAGCCTAGGTTGGCCCTGCACTTGCTCGCCTGCATGCCACGTTCATACACATTTCACTTATGGATTTCCAGGTCGATGAGGAAGAACCTTGTCTTGTGATAGTTGACACACAGCTGTCTGTATGGATCTTGGTGCCTTTGAGGTCTGCCTGGTGCTCTTGAGAAAAATGAGGTGCAGATTGAACTCTCCAGCAGACAATGGCAGAATTCCTAGGAAGAGAAGCCATGCTGCTGGGAAGTAGCCCACCTCACACTGGCGTCTAGGTCTTCAGATTCAGGCACAGGGCTCTTGTTGCTGTGTTCCTATGGCTTCGTTTGTGGGACGCTTGCTGAGCGACTGGTATATGGCAGCCCCGTGACAGCAAAGAGATAGCTGAGGTCCTTGTTCTCACAGTTAGAGTTCAGCAGGTGCAAACCCAAAACCAAAAAGTAGGCAGGTGAAAGTGGGCAAACGAATTTGAACTGGAGAAGCACAGTGGGAGCAGTGGCACAGACCTGGGCTAGAAAGTCACTTTTCCAGGACTGGGGAGGGACACTGCTGCTTTGATTGGGGGAGGTGGTGACATTTTTGTTGAGGTTTGCTCTCAGGCTCACTGTTTGAAGGTACACCAAAAGGATAAAGACTCCACGGTGGGCACAAGCTTGCTAATTCCAGAAACTGCAGGAAGTGGCTATGAGTGGGGTTAGTGGAGAGGTAGCTGGGGGCAGGGGGAGTCTACTACAGAGGGACTTGGGCTAGAGGAGTCTAAACGCCCTGGGACCACTGAAGGCTTCTGAGAAGGTGTCATCATCTAGGTGGTTTTGTTGGTGTTGATTTTTTAATGTGTGTGGATGTTTTGCCTGCGTGAATGCGTGAATGTCTACAGAGGCTAGAGGGAGTGTGGGATCTCCTGGAACTGGAATTACAGAGGGTTATGAGCCACTATGTGTGTTTTGGGACCTGTGGAAGAACACCTGCTGAGTCATCTCTCTAGACCTTAGTTGATGTTTTAAATAAATAATTAATTTTTAAGACAGAGTCTCACTGGGTGGTGGTGGCACCCACCTTTAATCCCAGCACTTGGGAGGCAGAGGCAGATGGATTTCTGAGTTCGAGGCCAGCCTGGTCTACAGAGTGAGTTCCAGGACAGCCAGGGCTATGCGGAGAAACCCTGTCTGGAAAAAAACCAAAAACCAAAAACCAAACCAAAACAAAAAGACAGGGTCTTTTGTAGCATAGGTTAACCTTAAGTTCTTTAGGTAGTCAAATAAGGATGGACTCAAATCTCTGATTCTTTGCCTATCTCCTGTGTACTGGGGTTACACGTGTATGCTACCATACCAGATCATGTGGGCACAGGATCTGAATTCAGAACCTTTATACTGGGGTTATACATGTATGCTACCACACCACATCACGTGAGCATAGGGTCTGAATTCAGAACCTTGTGTACACTGGCCAAGGCTTCTTTCTACTAATTGAGCCACATCCCTGGCCCCTAGTGTTCTGTTCTGTTTTTAAATCACTTGGAGGGCTCACAGTGAGGTTCTGTGTAGAGTGTCCTCACCGTTTGCTTGTGCCCTTGGTTCCAGCATCAGTGTCACAAAAGGAAACACAAAAGAAAGTGAAGTCATCTGGCCTCTCTGGATCATGAGTTTGAGAGAGCTTTAAGTGCCAGCCGGACTAAGTAGGAGGTTAGTAAGATGGTGGTGGCCTTTTAGCGAGGTGGCAGGGGATGGTTATGTTTTGGAGGTGGCCAGGAGGGTGGGAGAATTAAGGATGACTCCTAAATTTTTAGCCCAAGCAGTTAGGTAGATTTAGAGGTGCCATTTGCCTCTAAAAGGATTAGAGGTCGCTGGTGAGGGGCCCTGAGAGGAATAACTGAATTATTCCAAGAGGCCCAAGGTGCTAACAGTGCCTTAGCCCTTTGAGAAGGAACCCGCAGCTCCTGCTGAAGGAAGACAGCCTGGAGAGGGTCCGACAGTGCTCCACCTTGGACATCTAGATCTGCTTTCCCATGCTGGCTCCATGCCAGTCTGTGGAGCAGTAAGTAGGCACTCTGCTGGGGTCCTGCTTACCTATCTCCAGCTGTTTGAGTTGCTGTCCTGACCTGGGGATCGTGGCTGATGGAGGCTGGCAGAGCCTAGCCGGCTCTGGGGGAGAGCGTAGACACAGTAGCACAGCTCACTCCCAGCACCTTGGATGGCGCTTAGCACAGCTCACTCCCAGCACCTCGAGTGGCCGAGCCTGCCCTGCCAAGATGCTCTTTCCTGGCTGCTGAGCAGTAGGTCGAAAGATTCAGAGCTTTTTAGACAGGGGAAAGCTTTGTAAAGCTGCTGTACTCTGCCAAAATTCCTAGAGGACTCTTGAAAGTAGTAGCTCGTCCAAGCAAGGCTCCAGGCCTCATTTCCCATGCACTAGGAAAGGCCTTTGTACGTTTGGCGGTCAGTGAGGCCTGTTCAGCGTGGTGCGACCCACAACTGCACGGCTGCTCCGAGCAGCTCTGGTGGCTTGTTGCTCCTTCTTAGATCTCATCAACTGATCTTTAGTCAGTGGTGGCCACACGGAGTGTGGGTTGTCCCCAGGCTTCAGGTAAGGACACTGAGATACCTAGAAGTCAGTCCTATTTGCTAGTGTATTAAGTACCTGCTAAGGGTTGGAAGGAAGATTCATGCTGGTCTAAGTGTGCTGTGCATGACAGAAGCACTTCTTGAACATGCATAGTCTAGGCCTAGATTGGAAAAATCAGGGTCTGGATTTCACCATGATTCACTCACCTAGATCAGAACCAAAACTGTAGTCTCCTTCCATTGCCCTCCAGTCAGGCCACAGAAGCCAAAAGCTGTGCAGCAGTGGCCAAGAAAGAGGAGCTACTGGGAGGTCTGAGGGTGGGCCACACAAACAGCTGGCTGAATTTAAGGAAGGTGGAGCTGTTCTGGCTGCAGGTCACTAAAGTAACTATTGTTACCGTCATCTGTGTACCCAAGATTTGAGTTGTCAAATCCATCTTTTGGGGTCACCTTTCTTAACCTTCAGAGAGAAAACCCTACAAAGATAAGAAGTACAAGCCCCTCACCTAAGACCCTAGAAGACAAGGGTCATGCAAGGGCAAGAAGCCCCTCACCTAGGCTCTAGAAGACAAGAGACATGTACGCCCCCCCCCCCCTTCACTGTGCACTGAGCTGAAGACAGAGCATCAGCTGCAGGAGGGGCTGTGCCTGCACACAGCTCAAAGGACACAGTCTAGACCTGAGGTCACCCCAACAGTAAAACACAAAGCTGGCTCAGAACAAAACAATACCCCCCTCCTCCAGGACCTGGTGCTAACAGCAAGCTGATAGTGTGTTGTGATAGCTAAGTTAATGCTTGCTGAGCCAAGCTTGCAAGCCCTGCTTTCATTTGGTCCTCAGCAGTCTCATACAGGAACTGTTCCTCCCAGTTCCCAGAAGAGGGAAGTAGAGACTGTGTGAGTCAAATACTTTGAGTCAAATACTTCCCCAAAGATGCTGATCCAAAGTCTACTGCTCAGCCTACTATTTGCTTCTAAGAAAGTTATTTATTTATTAATTATTATTGTGCATGTTTGTGTGTGCATGGTGTGTGTACATGAGTACATGTGTGCCACAGTGCACCTGTGAAGGTCAGAGGACTTTCGTAGAGTCAGTTCTCTCCTTCTACCTTTCTGCAGGTTTCAGGGGTCAAACTCTGTCATCCACTGAACCATCGATCCGGCCTTCTATTGCTCCTTCCTTCCCTCCCTCCCTCCCTTCCTCCTTCCCTCCCTCCCTCCTGTAGCTTCTTGCATGCTAAGCATATGATCCACCACTGAGGGACATCTTCCACCCCATCTGTTTTTCAGATGAGCAGTGACCACAGCATCCATTTGTCAGGGGCCTTTCTTTTCTGTGCCTGGGTAACTAGTTTGAAGTTCTAATAGCAACCAGGTGCAATGGGACTTGGTTATAATCCTAGCACTCAGGAGGCAGAGACAGAAGGGTCAATAGGGTTAAACAGTTACTTTGAGGTTGGCAAGCATTATAAGAGACACCATCTCAACAAAGAAACCAACCAAAAAATGACTTCAAAGGATGTTGGAGGAAACTCCTTGGGCTGTTTTAGAGTAATGGTGAATCTTCTCAGTATTTGATGGATGAGGGAACAGACCAAGCTTTGGGCTAATAGGCCAGCCTTATGCTTTGAAGCAGTCTAGCTGCCTGCCTCACATGGCTGAAGCTGGAGCCTTGAGCTTCTTTTCTGAATCTTAACCCTCAACTCACTTAGATGTGCCCATTACATATACACGGGAGAGGGAAGTGGTACAGAAACCCTTCATTCAGTACCTTTAGAAAGCTGCTTGGTTCAGGGCTGGTAAGATGGCTTAGCTGATGAGGGTGCCTGATGGCCTTAGTTCAAGTCCAGAGGCACACATAGTGGACAGAGAAAACAAGGTCCTGCAAGTTGTCCTCTGACCTCCACACATGCAGTGTGACATTCACCCATGGGTGCACACACAAAATAGATCAACACAATATTTAAAAAAAAAAAAAAAAAAAAAAAGGCTGTGGCACATACCTTTAACCCAGCACTCAGGAGGCTGAGGCAGGTGGATCTCTGTGAGTTCAAGGTTATCCTGGTCTATATATATATACTAAGCTTTAAGACCGCCAGGGCTAAATGGTAAGACCCTGTCTGAAACTCAGCCCTCAAATTAAAAAAAAAATATTTTAAAAGATCTATTGGTTAAGCCTGTGCTATCACAGAAAATTCTGTCACTTGTATTGTGACATGGGGAAGTAAGTCAACCTGCCTGAGCCTCGTCGTCTTTCTCTCTCTCTTTGTATATGTTTAAGTGTGTCTATAGCTGCATACACAAACACGTGACCCGGCCTTGAGGTGGACATCTCCCTTGGTGCCTCTATGATGGCCTTTTTCTCCCAGACCTTCTGGATGGGGTGCTCAGGGTGTTTCTGCAAACATACAGTGAGCCCTCTTGTTAGTACCACGGGTCTGCATTGCATCTTGAAGTGGGAGTGTTTAAGGATCACTTAATCCTGATGACACATTGTGTCTCTTCACTCTGTCACCTGATTGCAGACACTGAGCTTACTGCCAGCAGATCTATCTTTAGTATACTGATGTAGTTAAATCATAATTTACATTAGCGATCTCTCTCCCACCAGTGATAATGGGGTGGGGTTGGTTTGTTTTTAAAGTTTGGGCGTGTGTTACAGCACTTTCATTTTCTTACATAGAGCACAGGATAGATGATAGATGTGGTTCAGTTGAAGTAGAAAGACAACTGAAGTTTGGGACATTAGTTAACTGTTACCCACACTGGAGTCCGCCATAGCACCTTCACACTGGTTTTAGTGGGGCTGTGTGGGCTTCTGTGTAGCAGACAAGCTGGGCAGAATGGGAGCAGCCCAGGGTGGCAGCAGCCATCTCTCTGCTGACGACTCAGGAAACTGAGTGAAAAGCTCACTGGTAAATTGTGGGACATAGGTGACTGAGATGACTGTGAGCAGGTGGTCTTCGGTAATGAAGCGGAGATGCTCTGACAGGCAGTATCTCCCCTTGCTGGTGCTCACTCAGCAGCCTTTGTTTGTTTGTTTTGTTTTTCGAGACAGGGTTTCTCTGTGTAGTCCTGGTTGTCCTGGAACTCACTCTGTAGACCAGGCTGGCCTCGAACTCAGAAATCCGCCTGCCTCTGCCTCCCAAGTGCTAGGATTAAAGGCGTGCGCCACCACCGCCCGGCTCAGCAGCCTTTTTTTTTAAAGGGGAAAATTTTCCAGTTTAAGAAAATAAACTAGCTGGGCAGTGGTGGAGCAAGTCTTTAAAGCCTAGCACTTGGAAGGCAGACGCAGGCGGATTTCTGAGTTCGAGGCCAGCCTGGTTTACAGAGTGAGTTCCAGGACAGCCAGGACTATACAGAGAAACCCTGTGTCAAAAAACAGAAAGAAAGAAAGAAAGAAAGAAAGAAAGAAAGAAAGAAAGAAAGAAAGAAAGAGAGAAAGAAAGAAAAAAGGAAGGAAGGAAGGAAAAGAAAGAAAGAAAGAAAAGAAATTTCTGGGCTGGGCCTGGAAAGACGATTCAGTGGTTAAGAGCACTGACTGCTCTACCTAAGATCCTGAGTTCAAATCCCAGCAACCACGTGGTGGCTCACCACCGGAATCTGATACCCTCTTCTGGTGTGTCTGAAAACAGCTACAGTGTACTCATATAAATAAAATAAATCTTTAAAAAAAGAAAAAGAAAAAGAAAATAAATTTCCAGGAGGTGGTGGTACACGCCTTTAATCCTAACATTTGGGAGACAGAGGAAGGCAGATCTCTGAGTTTGAGGCCAGCCTGGTCCACAGAGCGAGTTCCAGGACCGCCAAGGCTAGACAAAGAGAATCTGTCTGGGGGGGGGTGTGGAAGAGGGAAAGAAAATTTATTTCTAATAAGGAAAAGTCAAGGAAATCATGGTAAGATCAAAGTAAAGCTCACCCCAAGTCCTATCAGCTAGAAATAATCTATTAGCGTGTTACTGCCGTGTGCAAATATGTTCTGAAGTATGTTTTATCTTCTAGATGTGCAGGTCCTGCCTGCTGCCAGCAAGGCTGTTTCCGGGGTTTAGAGACTGTAATGCTACCGAGAGGACTCGGTGGTAATCCTCATGCATGACATTGTCCTTCGTTCACATTTCTTGGCTTTTGTTGTTCACTTGTTTGTTGTTATGGTGTCAGAGACTAAAAGTAGTGCCTCTTGCTGGGCAGTGGTGGCGCACGCCTTTAATCCTAGCGCTTGGGAGGCAGAGGTGGGCAGATTTCTGAGTTCGAGGCCAGCCTGGTCTACAGAGTGAGTTCCAGGACAGCCAGGGCTACACAGAGAAACCCTGTCTCGAAAGACAAAACAAAACAAAACAAAAAACAACAACAACAACAACAAAAAAAAAAAACCAAAAAACAAAAAAAACAAAGGAGGGGAAGGGAAGTGACTTTGAATCCTTGTAGGACGTTTGTGAGTGTCCACTGTTAAATACAAGAGGGGCTTCTGCCTCACTCGCAGACAGATGCTTCAGTGACAGTGGAGGCACCTCTTTGGATTCAGGGCCGACATTGAGGGATGGATAGTAAGATCAGGCACTGGTGGTCTTACTGGGCTGCTCTTTTAGGTTACTCTCTGACAGTGTGTTTTCAGATACTCAAACCCAAATCAAGGTGCTAGTCTTGTTTCCTCAAGCAGGGAACGGCTCTGTGGCTTCCTCTCTCCTCAGTGATATACACCAACCCACCAAAAAGTCTGAAGAAGAGAAAGACAGACAGACAGACAGACAGACAGACAAAAGAAGATTTGCAAACTCACTAACCAGAGAGCAGCATGGCTTCCAGTCATGTTGTCCCACCCAGGGGTATGGTTCTTCGGGGCACCCACTATTCTTCAGGGTGTGCTTCCCACCGACCAGCTTCACCTGACAGAAGAAACATTGACTTAGAGAACTTTGGTTTTTTTGCTCTGTAGACCAGGCTGGCTCAAACACACAGAGATCCACCCACCTCTGCCTCTACTGAGTTTAAAGGGCATGTGACCATGCCTAGCCCTTTCCATAAGATTCTTTTTTTTTTTTTAAAGGTTTATTTATTATATGTAAATCACTGTAGCTGTCTTCAAACACACTAGAAGAGGGCGTCAGATCTCATTATGGATGGCTGTGAGCCATCATGTGGTTGCTGGAATTTGAACTCATGACCTTTGGAAGAGCAGTCAGTGCTCTTAACCACTGAGCCATCTCTCCAGCTCTCCATAAGATTCTTTTTTTTTTTT
>NW_022196897.1:139113217-139122497 GCF_008632895.1 Mastomys coucha
TTTGGTTTCTCTGTATCCCTGGCTGTCTGGGGTCCGGAACTCACTCTGTAGACCAGGTTGGCCTCCAACTCAGAGATCCGCCTGCCTCTGCCTCCCAAGTGCTGGGATGGAAGGCATATGCCACCACTGCCCAGCTTCACATATGTTTTTTGTTTCTGAGACAGGGCTCATGTGTCTTGTGTGTCTTAGCCAGCTCCCGACCCTGTGTAACTGAGGAAGGCTTTGAATGCTTGCCCTCCTTGCTTCCACCTCCCAGTGCTGGGGTTGTAGCTTTGCACCATCATGTCTGGGTTTATTTGGTTCTGGGAATCTAACTCAGGGTTTCTTTTAAGCTCAGCAAGCTTCTACCAACTGAGCTGCATCCATAGCTCATGATTTTAAAAGGTTGACTAGATAACGTATCCCACATGATTTAAAACACAGTAGCTTTGAAAGTGCAAACAATGAAGTTCTTTTCTTGCCTTGGCCCTCAGCCGCTTGGCTCATTCAAGGAAAATCAGCCTTACTTGACAACCGTTACTGCTGTCTGGCTCTTGCTTTTCCCTCCTATAAGTGGAGGTTGAATTTTGTTGTTATTTTTGGTATTTTGAGACAAGATCACGGGGTATGGCTCAGACTGGCCTTCAAGTCAACCATTGTTTCTACTACAGATGTCTGATACTACACCTGGGCTGATTTGTCTCAAAGTCAATCAATACACTGTTGTACAGCTACAACACCAGCACCAGGGAGGTGGAGCAAGGGAGGGCAAGCATTCAAAGTCATCCTCAGCTACACAGGGTTGGAAGCTGGCTAAGACACAAGATACATGAGCCCCTATCTCAGAGATAAATAGGAAGACAGATGGACAGACAGACGGGGAGAGACAGAGAGAGAGAGAGAGAGAGAGAGAGAGAGAGAGAATGAATGAGAATGTAGAACTATTCCCTCAATGCAAGTATTATATTCTTTTAAATAGTATGCAAGGTATGTTTTGTATCTTTCATAACTAGAGATTAATAAATTTGTGTGTGTGTGTACCTTTATTTTTCAACAAAGTCTTACTACCTTATACTGGTCTTTAATCCCTGGGCCCTGGTGGTCTTCCCAGCTCAGCCTCCCTAGTGCTGAAGTCACAGGTGTGCCCATCTAGAAACAGTGTAACTCCCGATGTAATAATGCCATCCTAGGAACCAGGGTGCAGAATGTACTTGCCAGCTGGTGTGCCCCAGGATTGCAGAGTCCTGATATAGAGACTAATGCTCCCCTAGGCAAAGTGGCCAGTGGAGGTGGCTTAGGCTGGCTGACAGTGGAGGTGGCTTAGACTGACTGACAGTGTTACTTTTCTCTTCCTGTGGTGCTTTTCTGTCAGAGCACATGATCTATGACACAGGCTGCATTTCAAACACTCCGTCCTTGAACTCTGGGCCAGTCAGTTGGCAGGCGGTTCCCTGGGCTCTTAGAGGACCTGAGTTACAGTGCATTGATTAGAGATGTGTCAGTGTGAGCTCGGTGTGTCTTTCACTGCTTCTTGCAGAGCTGTTCCTGTAGAACTGCCAGACACTTATTTTTATCCCTATTGAAGAGGCTGCTCACCCATGAGAGGAGGATTTGGAAGATACAGATATGTTAGAAGAACAGGAAAATCTGTATTCCCATCCCCAAAGTGAAGCACTGCTAACGTTTTGTTAAGTGTTTATTTTTATATAATCATCATGACATGAAGCCATGCAATTTTAAAAATGGCTTTTTCATTTATAACCATTTTCTAGTCATGATAGAACCTTGCTAAATGTCTTTTTTCTGCTTTAAAATGCTTATTAGAATTCTTTTATATAAAACTGGGTACTTGTGAGATAAAATAAATGTATGCCTCCATTATATTTTGGGGGTATGAGGAGACGAACTCTCATCGTATTGTCCAGACTGATCCTAAAGTCAAACCTCAGGTGGCCTCTGGTTTGGCATCTAGGGTCAGCCAATACCAAGTGTCTTTTGAAAGATGAAACAGTATAGTGAGCTTTCCTTTCCTTTTTCTTTTTGAGACGGTTTTACCATGTAGCCGTGTCTGCCATGGAACTTGCTTTGTTGATCATGTTGGTCTGGAACTCACAGGGACTCCCTCCCAGTGCTAGGGTTAAAAGCTAAGCTGATGTCTTATTTGCTCTCTTTAGTTTTAAAAGAGAAATGATCAAATATTGCAAGGGAATCTGTCCCCCTCTCTAGTTACATTTTCTCATGTGCTTCTTCCTCCATTGTCCAGTTGAGACAGCTGACAGTCATCATCTGGTGTAGACCGTTCTCTATAACTTGATATCGGTTGGTTAGTTTTTTGGGGGACAGGGTCCCATTTGGTTGGTGAGTCTGGACTAAAACTTGTTATTTCAAGGACTGGCTACCTTTTTCTACAAAAGTCTAGATGGTAAATATTGTGGGTTGTGGGGCAGGGAGCGTATTTTCTCTGTTAAAGCCACTGCACTGCGGGTATGTAATCCCTGTAGCACTAGGCATGTGCAGAGCAGGGCTGTGGCTGTGTGTTAGTGAGCTGTGTGTGTGTTAGTGAGCTGTGTGTGTGCTAGTGAACTGTGTGTGTATTAGTGAGCTGTGTGTGTTAGCTGTGTGTGAGCTGTGTGTTAGTGAGCTGTGTGTTAGTGAGCTGTGTGTGAGTGAGCTGTGTATTAGTGCGCTGTGTGTGTGTTAGTGAGCTGTGTGTGTTAGCTGTGTGTTAGTGAGCTGTGTGTATTAGCTGTGTGTGAGTGAGCTGTGTGTTAGTGAGCTGTGTGTGAGTGAGCTGTGTGTGTTAGCTGTGTGTGAGTGAGCTGTGTGTGTGCTAGTGAGCTGTGTGTTAGTGAGCTGTGTGTGTGTTAGTGGACTGTGTGTGTGCTAGTGAGCTGTGTGTGTGCTAGTGAGCTGTGTGTGTGTTAGTGAGCTGTGTGTGTGCTAGTGAGCTGTGTGTGTTAGTGAGCTGTGTGTGTGTTAGTGAGCTGTGATGTGGGCCTGATTTGGGCTGTGCTTTGCAGACCTCTTATGTTTTACTTTTTTTTTAAAAGATATATTCATTTCATATATGTGAGCACATTGTCACCTTCTTCAGACACACCAGAAGAGGGCACTGGATTCCATTACAGATGGTTGTGAGCCACCATGTGGTTGCTGGGAATTGAACTCAGGACCTCTGGAAGAGCAGTCAGTGCTCTTAACCACTGAGCTATCTCCTCAGCCACCTGTTCTGTTTTGTTAAAAAGCCTCCAGCATTCTTATTTATTACTTTCCTGACTGCTGTACTGGACTGTCTGCATTGTGGATGTACTATACTTTTACTTTTGATTTCCCTATAAGTGGATGTGGAGGTGTCCGTTTTGGTTTTTGTTGTAGTACTGCTGGGGCTGCAGTTGTAGCTCAGTTGGTGGAGTATTTGTATAAACTAAACATGGTGGTAGCCAGAAGTTCAAGCTGGCCTTAGTGAGTTTGAGGCCAACCTGGACTACATGAGACCCTGTCTCAGAAGCACAAAAGAAGCGTGCACGGTCCCATCGGGACATGAATATGTACAGATTGTAGTGCTGAGGGCTTTGATACTGCAGACCGAGCCTGGAGTTCCCATGTGCCAAGGACAGCTGTACCACAGAGATGCAACCTGTTATCCTCCTATTTGTTTTCTTTGAGACAGGGTCCCACCACATAGCCAGCCATGGCTATGTGCACCACCGTGATGTAAACCAGGTTGCCCCTGAACTCACAGAGCTCTGCCTAGCTCAGTCTGAGGGCTGGGCTGGTTTCTTTCTTTCTTTCTTTTTGTTTTTGTTTTTTTGGCTTGATTTTTTTAGTTACCTTCATTTATTTTGTATAGATATGTTTGTGAATGTGTGTGTGAGAATGTGTGCATGCATATGCCTGTCTTTGTGTATGTGTGGAAGACGAGACAACCTTTGGGAGTCCATTCCCCTATTCTACCAGGTGAGTTCCAGAGACAAAAGCATCTACCCAAGAAGCCATCTCACTGGCCCTCCCTGATTGATTGGTTTATTGATTGATTGATTGACTGACACAGGGTCTAACTGTGTAGCTCTCACTGATCTGGAGTAGATTAGATTGACCTCAAACTCACAGAGATCTGCCTGCCTCCAACTCCTGAGTGCTAAGAGCACATCACTGTGCAGGCCACTGCCCTCATGGGTTTTTTTTTAAATACCACTCTGATCAATAAAATGTAAACGGGGGCTTGGAGTGTGGTTCAGTGGTAGAGTGCTGTGTGGCATATACAAAGCTGTGGTCTCCATGACCACACTTACACTTAAAAAAACAGAAATCACTTAATGTACAACGTGACCAGTTTGTGACCTCTGTCTTAGTAACACATATTGCTCAGAATGTAGTTCACACCAAATTCTAGACTTTGAGGTGAGTCTCCATGACAACTAGCAAGGGCAACATGAATCCAAAATGAAGTACTTAGGGAACAGTGTGGAAGACTGTGGCTCCCCTGAGAAACACATAGCTGATCTCAGCAAGCACAGCCACAAGGTTGGAGAACTTAGCTTGGCACAGCCAGTCAGCCAGTGGGTGTTTGCCTGGGACACAGGTTCTGACAGAACAAGTTGCTGACCGAACTGCTGGATTTCTCTCAAGATTTATCACGCTGTGATTAGACCTGCAGGAGAGCAGAGAGAAGGTAATAGAGAGTCCAGCATCGTCCCAAGAATGCCCTCTCTGCTGAGGAGGACCCAGACCAAGATTTGAAGCCCTGGAGGCAGGAAATTGAATTGAAATAGAATTAGTCTTCCTGAAGTAAAACATCAATAATACATGGCTAACAGCCTAGCTGGGGTGAGCTCAGAAAAGAAGTGTGTTCAGAGTTGAGGAGATTTAATGAGAGGACTCATTTGAGGAGTTTCTTCCTTTGTTAGGAGTTTTGAAGATGAATGAGGATCATTAAACACTTCCTTTGTTTTTCATCATACTTTACAGCTCAAAAAAATGTATGTAGCTGTAATGAAGTAGACAGGCACGTAGGTCGTCTTTGCATAGGCTTTTTATGAAACAGACTCGGGCCACATGTTTTCACAGGTGTGAGTGGGACGGGCACACTGCCTCCTCAGGAGGACATCACGCACAGGAGCCTGTCTGCTCATGGCCCGGCCCTTCACCCTCCACACTCTCCTCTCCCTTATATCCTGTAGGCTCCCTGTCTAGCTGCTGGGACTGAATCTGATGCTTTCCCAAGGGAGGCTCTGAGGCCAGTGCTTCCCTTTGTGCCCACACCAGCTTGGTAATTGAGAGAGATGTGGCAGATCCTAGTTTGCTTCGCGTTGCTATGATAAAACACCATGACCAAAGCAACTTGGTGAGGCAGGGGGATTGTTTGGCTTACTGGTCACAGTCTGTCATGAAGGAAAGCCAAATGAGGAACTCAAGGCAGGAACCTGCATGCAAGGCCATGGAGGAGGATGCTTACTGACTTCTCCTAGCTTGCTCAGCCTGCTTTCTTGTACAACCCAGGAGCACCTGGCCAGGGATGGCACCAGCCACAGTGGGCTTGCAGGTCAGTCCTGAGTCTTGAAAATGCCCTAGGCTTGCCTTCAGGCAGATCTGATGGGGGCTTTTACTCCGTTGAGGTTTCTTCTCAGATGACTGTAGTTGATGAAAACTAACTAACCCCTTAACCAAGACGAGAGGTGACTGGGCACAGTTAGAGCTGGGACCTGCAGAGAAGGAAGGGCCATTCTAGCACTTGTTCTCTGTTTTCTTTATATCTTTTAACTGAATTCATCAGTTTGTTTGACATAGTTTCTCAGTATGTAAATCTGTCTGACCTGGAACTCTCTATGTAGACCAAGGTGACCAACCTGGCCTCACACTCATAGAGATCCACCTGCCTCTGGCTTCCAAGAGCCAGGACTAAAGGTGTGACCACTATGCCTGGCTTCAGCATCTGGTTCTTTCTTCCCATCTGACAACATTCCTATGTGATTTTATTTTTTTATACTTTTAAAAACTTTTTATTTCTTTCTGTGTATGAGTGTTTTGCTCACATGTATGCCAGAAGTGGGTGTGACATCCCATGGAACTGGAGTTATGAATGGATATGAGCCACCATGTGGGTTCTGGGAGCTGAAACCCCGGTGTTCTACTTTAGTAGTCAGTGCTCTTAACCTCTGAGCCATCTCTCCAGCCCCTTTATATTATGTTTAAGACAGGATCTCAGTATGTAGTCTTGGCTGGCCTCCAGCTGACAATCTTCCTGCCTTAGCCTCCTGAATGTATTGATTATAGATTCTTGGTTCCATGTGACAAAATTCCCAATTTTGACTATAAGACTATTATAATGAATGGACTAGCCTTGTGCAATTTCCTTTAAATAGCATGAGATTTAGTTCTCATTGAGTGCCAGTGAATATTTGATCTCTTTTTTTTTTTTTTTTTAGGACCTCTGCTCACTCAGTTCCTGTCACTCTGGTCCAAAGATATATTTATTATTATACATAAGTATACAGTATAATAACTTATATACTACATATACTGTAGCTGAACTGATCTCATTTTTTTTTCAAAGAGTTATTTATTTATTATATGTAAGTACACTGTAGCTGTCTTCAGACAGCACCAGAAGAGGGCGTCAGATCTCATTACGGGTGGTTGTGAGCCACCATGTGGTTGCTGGGATTTGAACTGATGACCTTCCGAAGAACATTTGGTGCTCTTCCCCACTGAGCCATCTCACCAGCCCGTGATCTCATTTTTTTAAAGTGGAAAACTACAAACTAGTAGAAATTTGTTGTTTAATGGACAAAATTAAGGTTTAACCATATAGTCTCTGCAGTGACCATTGAAAATAGTTTTAGAAGAATTTTCTCTTTCTCTTGTTTCTTTTAAATTCTGAGAATTGAAGCCATGGCATTCCACATTGTAGGCATGTGCTCCTCTGCTTAGCTTCTCCCCCAAGCCCTGTATTATTAACTTTGATCCGTCCTCATGGCAGCATACAGACACGGCTGAGATGTGAGCACCTTTGCCAGTGCCTTGTAGTTTGCCAGTTACCCTAAAGAAAGGTGAATGACTCCTATTTTTGCAGAACTTATAGAAAATACATTCAAAGAGATATTCTGGTTCTTCATTCTAATTTTTAAAAAAGATTTATTTATTCATGTGTTTTATGTATATGAATGCTGTGTTATCATGCACATCAAAAGAAAACATCAGATCCCATTACAGATGGTTGTGAGCCACTATGTGGGAATTGAACTCAGGACCTTTGGAAGAGCAGTCAGTGCTCTTAACTACTGAGCCATCTCTCTAGCTCCTTCATTCTAATTTTTATTTTTGCTTTTTGTATAATATTTTTACCAATTCTTTGACTATGTCATACAGTGTGCCTTGATCATGTTTGCCCCGACCTCACCCTCCTTTTATTTTCTCCTAGATCTCCCTTCCTTGGCCCCTCTCACCTTCTTAGTCTTTTCTCTGACTTTTTGTCTTTTTCATAATCTACCAAGTCCAGTTAACGATGTTCATATACTGATGGATATGCTTATCCACTAGAGGGCGGGTGACCTGCCAGGGGTCAACACTCAAAGCCAACTCACTCTCCCCCAGAGCATTCAGCAGTCAGTGGTTCCTCAGGTAGGATTCTAGAATGCTGACTAGCTTGATCTTGTGCAAGCCACCAGAGCTGCTTCATGTTCCTGAGTGTGGTGGTCCTGTCAGGTCCAAACCTACTTCATTCCTATCTTCTCTGACCTCTGGCTTTTACAGTCCTTTTGCCTCTTCTTGCTTAATGGTCTCTGAACCTTGTACAGGGGAGGGTGTGTAGAGGTCCCATTTGTGGCTGAGCACTTTGCAAGGGCTGCTTATTCTCTGTACCTAACCAAGTGTAAGTTTCTGCATTAATTGCCATCTGTTGCACAAGAAAATTTCTCTGGCAAGCTGAGAGCTGTGTTCATGTATATGGGTATAGAGATGCAAATTCAGAGTGCAGTTTGATATTATGTCCACTTATCCAAAGAGAGGCAGTAGGATCATTCTTATGGAGTGGGTCTAAAATACAACCAGAAATTGGCTGTCCCCATATTTTTTGTGCCACTGTTGTACTCATGGACACGGGTTCTGTTCCCTCCTGTAGTCTGCAGGAGTCAAAGATGCTGAAGACTACTGAGGCTCCCCACCCCTCCCCCATCCCAGCAGCCTTATAGCACTATGAAAGCTAGCCTGCAAGAAGTAGCTCCCTCATCAGCACCAGCTGATTTCTTCATCCCCTGTGACCAAGTGCGTGGTGTCTTCAGAAGTAGACTCTTACCATTAAGTTCTGGTGGGCGGCCAAGAGCACTGACAATAACCTTCATTGTTTGTGGGTCTCTTGGACCCCTCAACCAACCGCTTGAGGTAGGTATCCCATATGTGGCACTGGACTTTTCCACTTGTCAACTGTGGGTCCTGGGAGGACCACTGCCATCTTTTCAGGATAACGCCAACCCTTCTATATGCTTCAGTTACAAATACATACATCCTTTACTCAACAATTCAACTTCTAGGGATTTATTTTTATATGTATATTTGTCTGCATATGGAATGGTTATGTATCCTAGGTTTTTCAGGGTAGGCTATCAGGAACAGATAAAGTATCTTTACAGGTATGTTTTTTGTTTGAGGCAGATCTTACTATGTAGCCCGACCTGGCCTCAAGCCCATACTCCTCCTGCCTTAGCTGGCTAAGTGCAGGAATTACAGGTATGGACCACCACATCTAGCAACTTAAGTGCACTTATAGCATAGTGGTTAAATAAGTTAAAATGTATCTATCTATAAATGGGATATCATGCTGCTGTCCTTAAAAGATAAAGCTCTATTTGTTTAGGGAACAAACTTCAAGGTAAGTTGCAGCAAGATGTAAGCCATTGTGGATTACTGTACATAAATAACATCATATTGTTGAAAATTATCAGATTAAATATCTAATAATGAGACTAGAGAGATGGCTTAGTGCTTTAAGAGAACTGGCAACTCTTCTAGAGGACCTGAGTTCAATTCCCAGCACCCATACAGCATCTTACAGCCATCTGTAGTAACTCTAGCCCCAAGGGATCCAGTGCTGCCTTCTCACCTCTGCAGGCATGTGATACATAGACACATATGCAGGCAAAACACCCCCACACACATATAAGAGCAATAATAAAGGGAAAAGGTCTAATAACATTTATGTGGACAGGAGAACTGGATGGCTAGAAAATGGCAAGGGAGAGACATCTGCCTCTAACAGGATTTTTGAATAATATTTTTTTTTTTTTTGAGACAGGGTTTCTCTGTG
>NW_022196897.1:139122640-139145952 GCF_008632895.1 Mastomys coucha
GACCAGGCTGGCCTTGAACTCAGAAATCTGCCTGCCTCTGCCTCCCAGGTGCTAGGATTAAAGGCATGTGCTACCACTGCCCAGCTTGAATAATAATTTTTAAAACATTATTTAAAAAATTCCTTGCCCTGAGATTATCATAAGCTCGAGGTTCTTGTGTCTCTTGGCTTTGATCTAGTCTCTTCGAAGGATACATCCAGGCATCTGTTCTCTGCTTTCTGAGTTTCCTAGCATCAAATGAGCTCTGGCTTTTCTTTTTCTTTTTTAAAAAATGTTTTTACCCTTTTCTTCCTTGCATTCCTAGTCAATTAAATTGATGGCTGGATTTATGCACTGTTCCACATCTTCACTTACGAGCACATTTTTGCATAAGCCGTCTCTTATTGATTCTTAGAATTGAGAAGTATTCCCAGCACAAGCTAAGGTATTCAAGCATCCCACCCAGAGCACTGTGAGTCTTCTGTGTAGACTGAAGTGTCCATGGCCAGATGGCTCCCATCAAGACTGTGTGATACCGGATGCCCATTGAACATATCTCATGCATGCCTCCCTTTTTTGTAGTACTGGGGATAGAACTCACAGGCTTGTACATGCTAGTACTGTACCTTGAGCTACCCTACACAAGGTCTCGTTATGAAGCACAGGCTGGCCTCTAACTCAAGACCATCCTGCTTGAACCTTTTAAACACTAGAAGCACAGGCTGCCTCTGTGCCCGGTTTTCCCCTCTTACTTGTTTAGTTCTTTCCCTGTTCATTTTCTTGTGTGCCTTTCGTGTATTTATGTTGGTGCTGGGTGTGACTTAGCCTTTGTTTGCTAACATGTACTCTATTGTTCAGCTAGACCTCAGTCAGGATTTTCCATTAGGGTTCACTCTTTTGTCCCGTGTTTAAGCTCATACTGTGTAAACTACACACTGTGCTTCACTTATTTAATTAATACTTTTTTTGTTTTTGTTTGTTTGTTTTTGAGACAGGATTTCTCTGTATAGCTCTGGCTATCCTGGAACTCACTCTGTAGACCAGGCTGGCCTCGAACTCAGAAATCTGCCTGCCTCTGCCTCCCAAGTGCTCGGATTAAAGGTCTGCGCCACCACCACCACGCTAATTAATACATCTTGATACGAATTTACTTAGGTTAACATTAAAAACTGTGTCGATTCCTCTATATGTTTTTAATCACCCCCCTCTTGATGGAAACTGGAGTTGTCACCATTCTCTGGCTACCACAGTGTCCCAACAAATTACTTAGAAGAGACATGTTTCTTATAAAACATTTATGTATCTTTAGGATAAAGTCTTAGAATTGTTTGGTCAAAAGGACTATACATTGAAAAACTGAAAACAATTTTTATTACAGTTTATTTGTGTGTATGCACATGTACACAGTTGTGGAATATATCAAGGTTAAAGAACACCTTATTGAAATTCTACCATGTGAGTCCTGGGAACTGCATTCAGATCCTTAGGCTTGGCGGCGGGTTCCTTAGGCTTGGCGGCGGGTTCCTTAGGCTTGGCAGCGGGTTCCTTAGGCTTGGCAGCGGGTTCCTTAGGCTTGGCGGCGGGTTCCTTAGGCTTGGCGGCAGGTTCCTTTACCTGCTGAGCCCTTTTGCTGACCCTTGCACATTTAAAATTTTGATCGTTTCACATTGTTGTCCTTAGGGATTTAGTAGTTCATAGAATAAGAGGGTCACCCAGGCTTTTAAAAGACTTCTAATAGGGGCTAGAGAGATGGGTCAGTGCTTAAGAATGCTCGATGGTCTTCCAACAAAGCAAAGTTCAGTTTCTACTGCCCCTGTCAGGCTGCTCAGAGCAGTCCGTAACCACAGTTTGAGGGGATCTTAACCTCTCTGGCTTCCGTGGGCATCTGCACTTGTGCACCTTTCCACATAGAAACACACATAACTTAAAAGTAAAGCCTCTGGAGTGGAGTAGGGAGGGAGGCATATGTTTTTAATCCCAGCACTTGAGAGGCAGAGGCAGGCAGATCTCTGAGTTCCAGGACAGCCTGGTCTACAGAGGGAGTTCTAGGATCCCAGCCCGGGATCCACAGAGAGACCTTTGTCTTGAAAACAAACAAAGAAACAAACATACCAACCAAACAAAAATCTTAAAAAGAAAAAGAAAACCCAACATTAACAATAAAAACAAAGGTGTAACACTTCATACTTGTAATCCTATCACATGCAATCCTTTCTCTAAAGAGAAAAGATTAAACTATCCTGTAGTATAAAATCAAATATTGATTGAGGGTGAATACAATTTAATCTTAGTGGACTGGAGTCTTTTACTACTGAAGCTGGCTAAGGTCCCAGGAGAAATACCTGGTGTACTAGAGTAACTAAATATGGCTACCAGAAGGTTAGCAGGTAAAGAGTGTGTGCCCACTGCTGTCAGGCAGGCTCTGGTGACAACTGGACCATGCTCACTACTTTTGTCTTCTTTTTAGAACCTTAGCATCCGGAGCCATTTTGGATCTGTAGCCCTCAAGGCTAAGCTGGTCAGAGTTCATCATGTCCAAGTTAAAAAGCTCAGAGTCAGTCCGGGTGGTAGTTCGCTGTCGGCCCATGAATGGCAAAGAAAAGGCTGCATCTTATGACAAGGTGGTAGATGTGGATGTGAAGCTGGGGCAGGTGTCTGTGAAGAACCCCAGAGGCACATCCCATGAGATGCCCAAGACCTTCACCTTTGATGCTGTGTATGATTGGAATGCCAAGCAGTTTGAACTCTATGATGAGACGTTCCGACCACTTGTGGACTCTGTCCTGCAGGGTTTCAATGGCACAATTTTTGCCTACGGACAAACAGGAACTGGGAAAACCTATACCATGGAGGGAGTCCGTGGTGACCCTGAAAAAAGAGGGGTCATCCCCAACTCCTTCGATCACATCTTCACCCATATCTCTCGATCACAGAATCAGCAGTACCTGGTCAGGGCATCTTACCTAGAGATCTATCAGGAAGAGATCCGAGACTTGCTTTCAAAAGATCAGACCAAAAGGCTGGAGCTCAAGGAGAGACCGGATACAGGAGTGTACGTGAAGGATTTGTCTTCTTTTGTCACCAAGAGTGTGAAGGAGATAGAGCATGTCATGAATGTGGGGAACCAGAACCGGTCTGTCGGTGCTACCAACATGAATGAGCACAGCTCACGGTCGCATGCGATCTTTGTCATCACGATAGAATGCAGCGAGGTGGGCCTGGATGGTGAAAACCATATCCGGGTAGGAAAACTGAACCTTGTAGATCTTGCTGGCAGTGAGCGGCAAGCCAAGACTGGAGCTCAAGGAGAAAGACTGAAGGAAGCGACCAAGATCAACCTGTCTCTTTCAGCCTTGGGGAATGTTATCTCTGCACTGGTAGATGGCAAAAGCACCCATATTCCATACAGAGACTCAAAGCTGACCAGGCTTCTCCAAGATTCCCTTGGTGGCAATGCCAAAACTGTGATGGTAGCCAATGTGGGGCCTGCCTCTTACAATGTAGAAGAAACCCTGACCACTCTGAGATATGCCAACCGTGCCAAAAACATTAAGAACAAGCCAAGGGTCAATGAGGACCCAAAGGATGCTCTACTTCGAGAATTCCAAGAAGAAATTGCTCGGCTCAAGGCCCAGCTGGAAAAACGTTCCATTGGCAGGAGGAAGAGGCGAGAGAAGCGGAGGGAAGGTGGTGGCAGTGGTGGGGGTGGGGAAGAGGAGGAGGAGGAGGGAGAAGAGGGTGAGGAGGAAGGGGATGATAAGGATGATTACTGGCGGGAACAGCAAGAAAAACTGGAGATTGAGAAGCGGGCCATTGTAGAGGACCACAGCTTGGTTGCAGAGGAGAAGATGAGGCTGCTGAAGGAGAAGGAGAAAAAGATGGAGGACTTGCGACGGGAGAAGGATGCTGCAGAGATGCTGGGTGCCAAAATCAAGGTACTGTACCATTCCACAGGCCCGTTCCCTTTCAGTTCCTTTTCTTTGATCAAAAATATACAGTAAGGCCTTGGCATGGTGACAGACGCCTTTAATCCCCACACCCTGGAGGCAGAGGCAGGTGATCTCTTGTGAGGCCTATATAGTAAGTTCAGGACAGCCAGCTACAGAATGTGACCCCCACCCCTGTCCCCAATAAAAGTCAAAACCAAGTTACAAGTATGATAATTGTCATGTATGTACACTTTATGAAGACCAGCAATAAAACCAATACCCATGCATTGTTGCTTCCAGCAAGGAATAGGGCAGTTCTCTCTTCTTCTACCACCTCCTCCTTTCTTCTTTTCCTTCTTTTCCCCCTCTTCCTCCTCCTTCCTCTTCCTCCTCCTCCTTTCCTCTCTTTCTCCTTTTCTCCTTAAGAACATGTGTATTTTTTAATTATTTGATATTTCTGTTTATATTTTTGAATCAGGGTTTTTCTATGTAGACCAGTCTGGCCCCGAGTCACGGCAATGCTCCTGTTTCAGCCTACTCAACAATAGAGTATATGCCCAGCATTTTTTTTTTTCAAAGGCAAGGTGTCATGTAGCCCAGGATAGCCCTGAACTTGATAGTAGCCAAGAATGAGCACAGATATGTGCTGCCATGCATGTTTTCTGTGCTACTAGGTATCATAGCCCTAAGTGCACGTGGGACAAACACTGCCACTTGAGCCACAGCTTCAACCGCCATTTCCTCAGATGCTCCCCTCCCCCCAAGGCAGTCATCTGGAAGCCAGTGTTTGTTGTTCTCCTGCTTGTCTAGTTTCACCTAAAGTGCTACGGCGGTTTGCTTCTACTTACCAAAGTCTTGTCCCTAATAACCTGCATTGACGCCTGTGGTGTGCTTGTGTTCATCACTATTACTGTTCCAAATATTCCTCTTAATGTGGGCTATTTCCATGTTTGCTGCAACCATTCTCGTGCGTGGCTCCAGGAGACTATGTATGTGCAAGAAATTTCTGGCACCCTTATATTCTACAGTGAATTTTTTTTTTTAGAGAATTACTTATATTTTATGCATATGAGTACACTGTAGCTGTCTTCAGACACACCAGAAAAGGGTATCAGATCCCATTGCAGATGGTTGTGAGCACTTTGTGGTTGCTGGGATTTGAATTCAGGATCTCTGGAAGGACAGTCGGTGTTCTTACCTGCTGAGCAGGCTCTCTGGCCCCGAGAGTAAATCTTTTGAAGCGCCTGCTTTGCTCCTTATTCTGCGATGGTGATTATCTGGGTAACTTTTATATATTTGTGGGAGAAAAGCAGTGTCTTTGTGTGACTGTAGCTCAGTACCCTGGTTGTATATACCCAGGTTGTACTGTACAATACTTCTGGTTCTACCCATAACCCCCAAACCCTTGACCTCCAACCTGCCCCTACCATTAGCTCTCTGTGCTGTTACAGGGGCTTCTGCCCTCAGAGCTGATATGTTCTTGACGTCTGCTTGCTTTTCCTCAGAGGTTGGGTGATATTCTAGAGTGCCAAGACGCCTCAGCTTTGTGTTTTCTGTCTAGTGCAGTATTCTGTTTTCTTGGGTGCCCAGCGGGCTTTAATGGCCAAGAAGACTGAAAAGGTGGTCCCAGAAGTCTGAGATGGTCTCCAAGTGACCACAATTCAGAATTCCTCTGAAGTATTGGATTCTTACTGAATTTAAACAAACTTTAATTTCTTCTCTAAAATACAGCCACATTCTCTTCCCCTCCCACCTTGATTTGTGGTCTCACTATGTAGCTGTGGTTGTCATGGAGCTTGCTATGTAGATCAAACTGCCCTTGAACTCATAGAACTCTGCTTGCCTCATGAGTGCTGAGATTAAAGGTCCCAGTTGAAGTTTCTTAAGAGCAAGGCTATGGACGTTTTGGTTTCTGGACTTTCGTTCCCCTGGCCTCGTCTCCACCTACATATTGAAGGCTCCCAGTCTCTGTAGCCTGTGCAGAGCTGTCTTCTAAACACCCAGGCCCCATAGCTTTCTGCCTCCCACAGCCGTCAGCCGGCATCCACCTTCCTTACTTTAGTGAAGCTGGAGTCCTAGTTGTCACTGCTCTTCCTCCCCCTCTCTCTTTCCCTCTCTCTCTCTTTAAAGATTTATTTATTTATTTATTTATTTATTTATTTATTTATTTATTTATTTATATGAGTACACTGCAGATGGTTGTAAGCCACCATGTGATTGCTGGGAACTGAAGTCAACTCAGGACTTCTGGAAGGGCAGTCAGTGCTCTTAACCCCTGAGCCATCTCTCCAGCCCCCTTAGTCCCAGGGTCTCTCGCTTTTGCCTCATCAGGCTCTCTCGCCCATGCCCTGCTGCTCAGTAGCTTCCTGCCAGGGCTCCATCAGCTGCCCTCTTCCAGGAATTCCTCCTGTTGCAGGGGTGTGGTCTTAAAGCAGTCTGGCTGTGCACTCATGTTTGGCATACCTGTCCACACTCCCTGAGGCTCTCAGGACCATGCCTGGTTTCCTAACAGGGATCTGAGACTTTTGCTCCAACCTCTGTTGGCTTTGTCGACTTCCTTATTCTACTCCCTGGCTAACAATGGGGGTAGGAGTTTTTTCTTAGTAGATTTTTATTTTTACTTCAGCTTTTTGTGTAGCTGTCCCCAACTTCCTCTGAAAGCTTGATTCCTCTCCCTTCAGTGTGCCTCTCCCATTAATTACTCACACTTCCCTCCTCACAACATCCCATAGCATCTGGTTAAAGCCTGATTACTTGTCTATGTCCCTAGGTGGACTCTGAGCCTCACAGTCCTTGCTGACAGCAATACCTCTGGTCTGTAGTACACCAAATATGTTTAGTATGTGTAGAGTGGGATTAGTGCTGTGGAAGAACAACCCAATAAATGACTTGGTAAAACAAAAAACCAAAAAACCCAAACCCTGAAAAGCACATATGTTTCAAGCAGCCAGACCTTCAGTGTTGACAGGTGAGGTCCCACCCCGCTATGGCCAGGGCACATTTATTTTCTTCCAGACTGGTTTTTTGTTTGTTTGTTTTGGGGGAGTTTTTTTTTTTTTTTTTTTTTTTTTTTTTTTTTTTTTTGGACAGGGCCTAAATATGTACCCCAGGCTGACCTGTAACTTACAATCCACCAGCCTCAGTCTTATGAATGTTGGGACCACAGGCATGGACCATTATGCTTAGCCAGTCATGAGTCTGTCCTCTAGTCTTCCTGTGAGGGGTTATGTTCTGGGAGAGACCACAGAATGGATTTTACTTTTGTTCCTCACTCAGGCTATGGAGAGTAAGCTGCTTGTTGGAGGAAAAAATATAGTAGATCATACAAACGAGCAGCAGAAGATCTTGGAACAGAAACGCCAGGAGATCGCAGAGCAGGTAACCTTGCATTCTTATATGGGGAGGGAAGCATGCACTAACATTGGGCCACAGAGCAGACACCCATGGGGTGAGAGCAGCTCCAGAGGGAACCGGATAGGAGCTGTCAGCCCAGGCTAGCCAGAGACTGGCTGGGAGCATCCAGCCCATATTGTATAGACATTGTCACTAGGGCAAGCTGATGAATTCTGTGGTATCGCTCAGAAACGTCGAGAAAGAGAAATCCAGCAGCAAATGGAGAGTCGAGATGAGGAGACCTTGGAACTGAAAGAGACTTACACCTCATTGCAACAAGAGGTAGACATCAAGACCAAAAAGCTCAAAAAGGTAGGAGACGGGGGTGCTGGGAGGCCTGGGGCAGGGGGCGCGCCTTCCCTGGATAGCCTTTCCTCATCTGTGTCTCCCTGGCTCTAGCTCTTTTCCAAGCTTCAGGCCGTGAAGGCCGAGATCCACGACCTCCAAGAAGAACACATCAAAGAGCGCCAGGAGCTGGAGCAGACGCAGAATGAGCTCACCCGGGAGCTGAAGCTCAAGTGAGTACCCGGCAGGCTCCTGCCATTGACCAGGCCCAGGAATGACTGTCCTGAGGAGCCACCTGCCAGCTCACCCTCTGCCACCCCACTGTCTCCTCCTTGGTCCCGACAAGGCCCCTTTTCATTTCAGCCTATTTCTGTGAGGTCACCACATAATCTCTCCATTCCTTCTTTCTTATCTTCTTGCCCCTTTATTATAAACTTTTTTTGGTTGATCTGATGGACACCTGAGTACTCATTAACCAGAGTACTTTAAGACCATTCATTGTTCTCATGAAATCCAGGCTTTTTTTATTTATTTATTCCTCTGCCTCCCAAGTGCTGGGATTAAAGGCATGCGCCACCACTGCCTGGCTCCAGACTTTTCTTTTCTTTTTCTTTTTCTTTTTTTTTTTTGAGACACAGTTTCTTGTAGCCTAGTCTAGTCTCAGATTTGTTATGTAACTAAAGCTGGTCTTGAACTCTGGATGCTATGTGCTATCACCCTAGTGCTGGAGATCAAGCCCAAGGCCCCATGCAAGCACTCCTATTGAGTTGTGAGCCCGGGCCCCCAAGCAGTGTGTTTTTAATGCTCTGTAGCTGATAGAGTGTCACACAGCCTGTCATCTCAGCACTTGCAAGGTTGAGGCAGGAGGAACTACAGACCAGACTACACAGCGAGATCTTGTCTTAGTAAACAACAATGAAAAGCCAGCTCTGTTTATGATCTTAGTGTTTCTAACAGGCTAACAAGATGGATCTTTGGATCTTTCTTTCTCTCTCTTTCTTTCTTTCTTTCTTTCTTTCTTTCTTTCTCTCTCTCTCTCTCTTTCTTTCTTTCTTTCTTTCTTTCTTTTTTCTTTCTTCCTTCCTTCCTCCCTTCCTCCCTCCCTTCCTTCCTTCCTTCCTTCCTTCCTTCCTTCCTTTTTTGAGATGGTCTTATGGTGTAGTCCTTGCTGATCTAGAACTTACTAGGTAGACCAGATTAAACTCACAACAGATATCCTCCTGTCTCTGCCTCCCTCTGCTGGGATTAGATTCTTTTGTTAATCAAGTTTTAAGTATAGAACGGAGTGATTAAAATTCTGTGTGCATAAGGCCGTTGAAGAGATGGCTCAGTGGTTAAGAGAACTTGCTGCTCCTGTAGAAGTCTTGGGCTCCCAGCACACACATAGTAGTAGTTCCCAACCATCTGTAACTCCAGTTCCAGGAAATCTGATGCCCTCTTCTGGCTTCTGTGGGCACCACAGTGGTGCCCAGTCATATATGCAGGCAAAACAAACAAGCAAACAAACAAAAGCCATGCACATAAAGTAATCTAAAACAATTGAGTGTGTGGGGGGGGCTGCAGAGATAGCTCAGCAGGTCAGGGCGCTCAGTGTGCAGCCCTGGTGACTGGGGCTGGATCCTTAGAATGCACATAACGGTGGACAGAGAGAATAAATGTCACAAAGTTGTCCTCTGACCTCCACACATGTTCTTCTCAGGAATCATTTATATTTTTTGTGTTCAATTCAATTCTTCTTACTAACTTGGATGATTAGAATGGACAGTGTTCTAGCTTGGACAGCAAGTCACAGGGATGGGAGAGCTTTCATCCCTAACCTGCATTTAGCATTGTGGAAGCCCATCTACTTTGGGTAGTAAATATTTGTCCTAGGATGGCTTCTATGTCACCCTCCCCAAGCACATACATACACACACACACACACACACACACACACACACACACACACACACACACACATACTTTGTCCATTCACATTCTTACTCTACTTGTGCCTGGGTAGCAATGACCTTTTCACATTCCTGTGACATTCCACTCTTAGCACTTTCTGTACTGCTCTCTCTCTCTGTATCAGGTGAGGACCAGGAGTCTCCCACGTTTGTATTTTAGCTCTGTGTATGATGTTGGACTGTGGTACTTGCTCAGTAAATGTTTGCCGAGTGACTTGACTCTTGACTCATTGCTCCATATATTCATGTTCACAGATAGCCAGCACTTTGATTTATTTTGTTATTGTTGTTTTTGGAGAAAGAATTTCACTCTAGCCCAGGATGGCATCATAGATTCAAGGGAACCTCCTACCTCAGCTTCCCAGGTAGCTGAGACTATATGGGTGTGTGTGTGCCATTGCCTGACTCTGTGTGCAGTCTTCATCTGTATTCACCTATGTGTATTCTTACAGGCATCTTATTATAGAGAACTTTATTCCCTTGGAAGAGAAGAATAAAATTATGAATAGATCCTTTTTTGATGATGAAGAAGACCATTGGAAATTACATCCTATAACCAGACTGGAGTAAGTCACTGTGGACCTGAAGTAGACCTGCCTGTGGGAAAACAAAGAATGTTGCAAAGTGGACTGGGGCACTGGGATGTGGGGAGAGTGCGCTGAAACCTGGAGCCGGCCTGCTGATGTTGTTTGGCACCACAGGCCCAGGAGGTACAGGCTGGGTACTAATTATGACATTAGAAACTGGGAGGCTTCATTACCCATGAGCTAGTTAGGTATAGCATTTCCCATGATCTCACATTTTCCTGTTCCCTGTAAAGTGAAGTGTGCTAGGCCACAGGACAGAGGGGTTATGTTGTATGTTATCTGTCGGGGATGCAGGAGTAGTAGTCCTGGTAGCTATGCTAGTCTGCTGTCTGAGAACAAGACAGTGAGTGGGGTCCCTTCCAGGTTGAAAGAAACATGATGCCACATCTGAATTAGATGGCACTTCAAGCAAAAAGGCTAAGCAGTTGTCATCAGGCTCCGTCAAGCCGTGGTCTCAGGAGTTCCTGCTCTGAGCTTTTGCTCTGGCTTGGAGTACTTATCAGAGTACTTACCCTATTGGCCTCGTCTTGAGCTGTGGGGCATATTCCAGCATGGCCTTCACTTACCATTGTCCTCTGTTTTCAGGAACCAGCAGATGATGAAGCGGCCGGTCTCTGCTGTGGGATACAAGAGACCTCTGAGCCAGCACGCACGGATGTCCATGATGATTCGGCCAGAGCCCCGCTACAGGGTGAGAAGGCTGTCCGTGGATTTTACAGAGTTGTTAAAATTACATTCATTATTTTAATGTGTGAGTGTATGTTGGGGGGGGGCAGGGCGGCATGTATGCACATGCCACAACAAGTATCAGAACTTGCCACAACGTGTGGACTTTGGTTTTCTTCTTTTTCCACCATGTGGATACTATGTCAGGCTTGGCAGCAAGCACTTTAACCGGCTGAGCCATCTCAACAGCACCAGTGTTTGTCTTTTTGTGTTTTTTTCTTCCAGAGGAATTTAGGTTTGAGAAGTGCTCAGACACCATTATGCCAAGTCGCAGGGTTTATATCTGACTTTCCCAGAGATTTGAGACATGTCCACTAATGATAACAAATAATACATGGTACAACAAGTGGATCACAATGAAACTAAACGGAAGGACAGGGGTTTGAGGCTTACTCCATAAAGTGCTTGTCTTTTGAGCAAGAGGACCTGGGTTTAGGCCCCAGAAACCACATAAAAATGCCAGGTGTTTCCCACTACGTGAGTGTGTGTGTGTGTGTGTGTGTGTGTGGTTATGTGTGTATATACACACTGACCTTACATTGACAGACTTGGTAGCACACACCTTCCCTCACAAGCCATCTTGCCAGCTCTAGTGGTGTGTCTTTGTAACCCCAAAGGAGTACTGGGGAAGTGGAGACAAGAGGGTCTCTGGGTCTCACTGGCCAGCCCCTTTAGCCCAATTGGTGAGCTCCAGGCCACTGAGAGACCAGATTTTAAAGAAGGCAGGCAACTTTCCTGAAGAGGACGCCTGAGGCTGTTCTCTGGCCTCTGTAGGCATGTACGTGCACCTGCACCTGCATTGTCACACACACAGTTAAAACAAGAGAGGTGAAGCAGAGAGAGGTTTAGAACCTCAGGACAAAGGAGGAGCAGGGAACAGGGACCCTGTCCTCAGAAGCCAGGAGACATGAGCAGAGAGTGGCGTGCTGGCGGGTCTGGGAACGTAGAAAGATACAGGTTTAGTGTTGGGACATGGGCCTTTGTTAGGGAACTGCTACTGTCATTTAACATGTGTGTCAGTTGCATTTCACTTAAAGTGACATATTGAGCACTGTTTAAAAACCCCAAAATATCTTGCAGTAAAATGCTGCAGATTTTCTATTTGCAAATTCTTTCTGGGTGCTGGGCCTATACCTGAGGTCTGATTGAACTCTACCATGGTCTCGGTAGCCGGTCCTGTTGTTTAGAGGGTAGGTAGGTCGTAGGCGATGGACTGGGAAGCTAGATATGACTAAGTTATAAAACAGTTTTACTATTCATAACAGCACACATCTGCAATCCAGCATGCAGGAAGTTACTAAAGGCCAGCCTGGTCTACATAACATGATCCAGGCCTTCTAAGGTTACAGATAAAAACCTTATCTCAACAACAATAACAAAAAAATTAAAAAGTTTGTGCTAGGGCTGGAGAGATGGCTCAGCGGTTAAGAGCACTGACTGCTTTTCTGGAGGTCTTGAGTTCAAATCCCAGCAACCACATGGTGGCTCACAACCATCTGTAATGAGATCGGATGCCCTTTTCTGCAATGTCTGAAGACAGCTACAGTGTACTTACATATAATAAATAAATCTCTAAAAAAAAGTTTGTGCTAGAAGAATATACGTGAATTAAAAATCTGGTGTGTGGAATACATGAACATTGAGCTGCTTCCTTCTGAGCCATGAAAGCGTACTCAATTTAAAATTCCTTTATTTTACTCAATTGTATTTTGCAACCTGTATTCTTTTTTTAATGAAGATTTTTCCAGGATCACATTCTGTAGCTTAACCTGGCCTAGAACCTAGAATGTAGGTAGCTCAGAATAGCTTCAAACCTAGGCAGTCCTCCTGCTTCAGTCTCCAAGCACAGATAATACAGGTGCAAGCCATCATAACTGTCTTCACTTAAAAATTTAAAAGAAAAAAAATCCTCTCCTTTCAAGCCAGAGCCAGATAAACTGGGTACTGTCCCCCCTGGTGCTTAGTCATTTAAAACAGAGAAAGAAAAGCACAAGCTGCATACTGTGTGGGGTTTTACAGGAGGAGGAAGGGCGGGGTCAGACAGGAGCCTCAGAAGCATGCTTCTAGCAGTTTCAGATGGTGCAAAATCTGCCAGGTCTTTGTAACTGAGTCAAGAAAATGTTTTTAAAGTGCACAAATAAAATGTGTGTCTTTCCAGGGGACAGGCATGACCAAAAGTGGGATTGAAAGCAGTAACTCTCAATATTTAGTAATCAGCCTGCTTCACGGGAGACATTCTCTGCATGGTCTGGATATTTAAAGCTGATCAATGGGGCTCCTCCTGTCTCTCTGGAGCCCCAGGGCTAGGCTTCCTGCAGGCAGTAGGCAGCAGCTGTTGGGTGGTACAAGGACACGTGCTCTCTCTGTACGCAAATTGTCTTCAGAGTTAGGCAGGGCTCATTCACCATGATGCTCTGTGATGGAGGCAGTTCACATACCCACTATGAAGCAGGGCCCAAAACTAGTCTTTGAGCGGAGCTCAACCACTTGCCTGCCCTGCACCCACTTCCAGGGACACAGATGCTCCTGCTACAAACAGCTGGAACATCTGTGTAAGCTATTAGTGATGACTATTTTTTTCTTTGTACCTTTTCATATCTTCTATGAGACATGTTTATTGCAAAAACCAAAAGCAGAAAATCAGGATAGAAAATTAAAAATTACCCATCTTAATTAAGTATGATGAGTCATACCTGGAGGATGAGGCAGGAGGACTGCCATGAGTTTCAGGGACCTTTATATACATAGGATAGAAGGAGATCACACACACACACACACACACACAGAGGGAGAGAGAGAAAGAGACAGACAGACACCTAGAATAATCTATGAATAGCATTGATAGAATTGTTATGTGATAAAGACGAACATTATATAATCATAAAAGTTCCAAGAAGATATTAGCGCTTACAATCTGCAAAGCCCAGAAACACAAAGCCAGACTGGATGAACTGAAGGGAGAAGCAGACAGGTCAAATATAATTGTTGGCAACTTCACTGCTTTATTTTCAGTAATGGATAGAACAGCTCAGCATGTAATTAACAAGGAAACAGTAGATTTGATCAATATTAAAGACAAATTAAACCTAACTATCTGTAAAATACTTACTTTACTTCTTCATCCCCCCAATAATTCAAAACATGAATTATCTTAAGTACACACCAGATGTTTTGTTCACACCAAAGAATTCAAAGTGCATGTTGTCCTACTCAGCTGTAATTGTTAACCTGATGCAGCCTAGAGTCATCTGAAAGGACAGGTTAGAGTGAAGAACGGTCTAGATCAGATTGGCCTGTGGGCATGTCTGTTATCTTGATTATCAGTTGATCCAGAGGGCCCAGCCCACTGTGGTTACTACTATCCCTAGGCTGTATAAGAAA
The DNA here is from genome assembly GCF_008632895.1 of Mastomys coucha. NCBI lineage: Eukaryota > Metazoa > Chordata > Mammalia > Rodentia > Muridae > Mastomys > Mastomys coucha. Next base: position 139,136,870 of record NW_022196897.1, read on the forward strand.
TTAACTTTCGAGCCGGGCGTTGGTGGCGCATGCCTTTAATCCCAGCATGGGAGGCAGAGACAGGTGGATTTCTGAGTTTGAGGCCAGCCTGGTCTACAGAGTGAGTGAGTTCCAGGACAGCCAGGGCTACACAGAGCAACCCTGTCTCGAAAAACCAAAAAAAAAAAAAAAAAAAAAAAAAAAGAAATTAACTTCCTTCAATGATGGACTATGATCTTGAAGTGAAATATGTCTCTCTCTCTCTGGCCCTCTCTGTGTGTGCGTGCGTGCGTGCGTGCGTGCGTGTGTGTGTGTGATTTCCTTCTATCCTATGTATACAAGGTGGCCTGAAACTCATTATAATACAAGATACTACTAAAGAATTTTATGATTTTTTTGTAAATCCCACCCCTCCCACCCAGCTTATTTTTGGTCATGACATTTGTCACAATAATAGAAAAGAAGCTAGGACACATGTTTACACAAAAACTTGTATGTGATGTATTGTCAGTGCAATTTTTTTGTCCATTATTTAAAAGTCAGAACCAATCAAATGTCTGTCAACTGATGAGTGTACATGAATTGGGATATTTATGCAGTAACTTTTATTGGCCATAACACAGGGAATGAAGCATTGACCTGGACTGCAACACAGATGACTCATGAACATAAGCGAGAGCTCTGAGTTCCATGCCCAACCAAACATAAAACAAAACAAAACAAAACAAATCACATTCAGTCCTATCAGGAAAAAATTTATAAGACATATATTTTCTGGGGTTTTGAAGATGGTTCAGTTGATAAAGTGCTATGCATATAGCCGTGAGGACTTAAGTTCAAGGACTTAGCCATATAAGAAGCTGGGAGCTGCAGTATGCACCTGCAGTCCTAGCGTTGAGGTCGGCAAGAGGATCTTCAGGGCTTGCTGGCCAGCCAGTCTAGCTGACTTGTCTAACTTCAGGTTCACATAGATATCCTGTCTCAGGAAAATAAGGTGAAGTTGGATGTGGTGGTGCATTCCTCTACGCCCAGCCTCTGGAAGGCACAGGGTGTTGGGAGTGAGTTCGAGGTTAGCCTGGTCTACATAATGAATTCCAGCACAGCCAGAGCTCTACAGTGACACCCTATGTGAACAATAAAAAACAAGGGCTGGAGAGATGGTTCAGTGGTTCAGAGCACTGGCTACTCTTCTAGAGGATCTGGGTTCAATTCTCAGCACTCATAGGACAGTGAGTTGCTATAAGTCAGTTATAAGTACTCTAAGTCCAGTTCCAGGGGATCTGACACCTTCACACAGATATACATACAGGCAGAACAGCAATGCACATTAATTAATTAAACATTAATTAAAAAGTGAACATTAGAAGACATTAGAAGACACTTGACATTTGTGTATAAGCACAAATATATATACACAAAATTCTAAAAAAACACACACAGGCTGTTTTTAAACAATTTTTCTACTACATTTATTTGTGTGTATTTTGATGCATGTATGTCAGGACACATATGTACAGATCAGAAAAACAACTTGTGGGAGTCAAATCTCTCTCTCTCCTCTGTGGGCTCCAAGGACTGAACTCCGGCCATCAGGCTTGGCAGTAGGCACCTTTAGTTGCTGAGCCATCTTGCCAGCCTCCTGGGTGGCTCTTAATGGGCAGGTAGCTTGCAGCTCTATGCTCAGAGAATGTCTAGCTCCCTTGAACTTGCTGGTGACTGCTCTGCTTCCACAGGCGGAGAACATCATGCTCTTGGAGTTAGATATGCCCAGCCGGACGACCAGAGACTATGAGGGCCCAGCCATTTCTCCCAAGGTTCAGGCTGCACTGGATGCAGCTCTGCAGGATGAAGATGAGATACAGGTGGATGCCTCATCCTTTGAAAGTACTGCAAACAGAAAACCCAAGGCCAGGTGAGTGGCTTCTAGTAACCTGTTTTGGAAAGGACATTTGAGCGAGGTGTAATAGTGAATACTTTAATCCCAGCACCCAGGAATGCATGGTCCTAGCCCCTGTTTATTTTGGCCTGCACTTGCTGAGCACCCCAAGTCCCTCCTTCCAGGTTCTACACTTTTCCTGGCAGGTGGGTTGGCCAGGCCCAGGGGGTTGTGCTAGTTTAGTGGTTACAGTTCAAAGAATCCTGGCTTTTAGGCCATTGAGGAAAGGCCACCTTGGAATGTGCATGCCAATTGGTAATGTCCCATGTGTTTGACTTTTGCAGGCCCAAGAGTGGCAGGAAATCAGGATCCTCCTCTTCCTCTTCAGGAAACCCTGCATCTCAGTTTTACCCACAGTCTCGGGGGCTGGTTCCCAAGTAACCCAGCATCCCTTCCCAGGATGGGGGCAGCATTGTCTTCTGAGAGAAGAGCGAGCACAGTATTGCAGAGATGACGAGCCTAAACGCAGAGCCATTCCCCTGAGGAGGAGTCATGGCCTTTTTGCAGATTAGCCAACTTAATCTGCCTGAACACGCTGGTCCTGATCTGGCACTCAATTCCTCTGGGAAGTGTCCTTTAATTAGCATCTCAGAATGCATGGGTAAGGTAAACTGCAAAGTCCAAGTGGACAGCAAGAAAATGACCATGACCTTGCTTTCCTTCTTTCCCCTCCCCACTCTCCCTTCCTTTCCTCTTCTCTAGCCTCTTCTTCACACCAGCCTCCCTTCTTGTTAAACAATGTGGAGTTGAGGCCTCTTTAGGGCTGTGTGTGGAGCCTCGGCCTAAAGTGACAGTGGGGCTGAGAACTGAAAGCCCTAGAACTTGAATAGGTGCCTGCCTCTGTCAGGTGAAATGAGAGATCTCACTTGGAACCAAGCCCCAGGGTGGCATGATGAGCAAGCGATCCAGCTTCCAGGCCCCTCAGTAGGAGTAGATCTGCCTGGAATCTGTTGAATGGGGCAGTGGCTTCCAGTTCCTGCTCTAGAAGGACTTGGTGTTGGAAGCAATAGTAAAGACATTCCCTTTGCCTCCTGGGAGAGTTGGGGAAATAGCTTTTTTAAAATTTCAAAACCATGACCATCCTGTTAAAGACCTAAGTCTATAAACCAGTGCCATGTCCATCTACCATGTCACTTTACTCTTCATTTGTCACCGTCTTTCCCCAAGTACACATGCTCTGAGTGGACTCGTGTAGACCCATCTACAGAGCACGCCTATAGAGTGTGCCTGGAGGTGGAGAAGGGAAGCCAGCTCTACCTTCTCTGATGGGAGCAGAGTTGGGGGAAGGCATCAGCAAGGGGCATTTCTGAATTCCCCATTTGGGTCCATACTGTCCTGGGAGCAGAGAGTGAGTGAGTAGGCCGATGCAGACTAGTGGCAGGAGACTCAGAGCAGGGGGAAGGGAAGATAGAGATGGAAGCAAAGGAATCCTGTCTGCCTGGAGCAGAAACCAACTGACTCCTGCAAGTGTGGCTCCCGTGGGTGGAGAGGAGCCCTAGGTGCTGGCAAGAAGAGGCTCTGAGTGAGTGAGTAGGCGCAGAGGGGAGTCCACACTTCCTGTTTACGTAGATTAGTTTGGTTTATAAGTTTTAGTTTTTCATGTTACGGCGCCTCAGGCTTTGCTTTATGATCGGCAGGTCATTAGGTGAGACATTTACTCATTTTCCCCAAGAGAAATGCATGAGTGTGTGGGGCTGTGTGTGCACAGTAGTGCCTGTGCTCTGGATGTGTCTCTAAGAGAGACTGAAAACTTGCCCAGTTTTAGAAATACTCCAACATCTGGTGTTTGCCTTTGTCTGTGTTAAAGGCCCACAGAATGACTAATCCAGGCTAGAAGCACCCCCCATGAAGTGTCTTGAGTCCATGATCCAACCCTGAGGGGACAGTCTGAGTCCTCAAGTCAGTCATACTGATGTACCTTGCTGGCATGGTGCCTCAGAAAGATGGCGACTCGACTCAGGTGGGCCTTGAGATCTGTTTTAACTCAGCTGCTTGGTCTCCAGGTACATTTCTGGACAGAGCCCATGGAAGGAGGAGCAAAGTGCAATGTCTTGACATTCTGTACCATGGAGATCCATGGATCTTTGTGTTAGCTTCCTTTCTGAGCCCAGAACCCTATTCAGCAGTTCCTAGAATGGAATGGAACCTGCCTCATCTTTTCTTGGTCTCAAACCATGCTTCTTCCTTGTGTCCTAAGAGTTTGCTTGTTTGACTAGGAACCATATGAGGAGATGTGTGCTCTAAGATGGCTGTCCGCTGGGGATAGATACTTGTCTCTCACATTTCCTCACAGCTAGTCTAAATTCTGTAGACTAAAAACATTTGTGTACCATAACAAAGGACTGCAAACTTCAGGTACTATCATACCTTAATGCCGGGGTCTTGAAGTGGTTAATATGACAGTGTCGGGGGTCAAGTGACACATAGAATGTTTCCAAGAAGACACAAGAAAAAAAAACCACCTGGAAGACATGATTATTAAAGTGAGCCTGCCCTGCTGGGTTCCTACAGTGGTCTGTGAATACCAAGTGGAAGGCCACCCATGTGGTGAGGAAGCTGCCCCTTCCCAGCAGCCTCTGGTGCTTCTCTTTTCTCAATACGGATCCGATACTGGTGAGAGCAGATGGTAAAAATGTCTTGCTGCCCCCAGAATGCTGCTGCTCTGAGTTCTGAATCGAGCCAAGAGTCTAGAGGATAAATCAAGCTCACTGAGGGACCAAAGCTTTATGCTGTTAGTTATCTCTCTGAGATTCTGGAAGGCCCCCATGCCTGCAGTAGCTACTGCAGTCTAGAAGCAAGTGTTTAAAAGGATCTAGAAGACCATCTGGGAGGAGTTTGAGACTGCGCATACAATCCTCTCGGGACTCTTTTCCTGTTCAGTAGAATGTATCTGAAATTGTATCAGATGACACAATTTCCAGATCCTTTCAGTCAGAATCAAGAGTCCCCAAACCATAGGCATGAAGCACTTTCTAAGACTGACCTACATTGAATTGCTCCCTGTCTGACGCCTGCATGCTGCCTGAATGTTCCACCTACATCTCCATGACCAAGGGTGCCAGAGTGCAGTACAGCTCAGGCACAGGCCACTTGTCTGCTCTTCCTGACTCTTATTAAGTCCTCCTTCACTGAATGTAGACTCTGCCAAGTGTCTGAGAAGCGTCAATCCCCTGCTAACATAGGCTATCAGTTCTGCCTCACTTTTGCCTCTCGAGTTTGAGGGGTACTGTGAACATCTTGGACCATCCAGACACCATCCGTGAATGAAATGAGGCTACTAATATACTCCAAAAGCCATAATGAAAAATCTCAGAGGGAACTAGATAAGAAGTGCATGCCCCACAGTTACCATGCAAGCCTTGGTCTGGTGCTTTCAGATTCTAGCACCTTCCTCTCTGCCCATCTCGTGAATGAAATGCTTCTGAAGTTATGTATGAAAGGAGTGATGTGGGCAAGCAGGAGGCGGGGCTTGACGGCTCCTTGGAGTTACTATTGATCTTGACCTTCTCTTTGGCTGTCTTTAGATAAAGGATATGCCAGTACTTGGGACTCTTTAAGTTTTACAATTGATATTTATTTGTATTATCTCTTTGTCTAGCAATGTAAAAGTGATTCTAAACTAAAATGTGTAATAAAAATCAATCAGATTTATTGTATCTACAAAACAGGTGTCCTTGGAAATGATTAGTGACTTTTAAAACGATCTGCCTGTAGCTGGTACCCTGTGATTTCCTTTTAACATTTAAGCTGTTCTAGATACAGAATAGGAGGAGAACATCAGCATTGAATTAAAATACATTTAAAAATACAGCTTGAGGGCAGGGCTGAGGTGTGGCTTAGAGGTAGAGCTCCTCTAACATGTACAAGACATCCCCAGAAGGAGGGAAGGACCCAACAGAAACTGTGTGTCCTGTTCTTGTAGTAGTTCCTGACCTGAGTGAGGTACTTGGGCCTGGGCAAGAGGCATGCAAATTTTTGCCTTTGTCTTTTGCTTTTTAAAGTTCTTTTAAAGGTATTATACATTATACAATTTACTTTAAAATATCCCCATATCTTTTTAAAAACCAAAATGTCTTACGTTGTTTACCATCAAGAAACCAAAATATCAAAACTGGGCCTCGTGCCTTGTAAAGTCTCATATTAGTTCTACTCTTCTGTTGAGGTAACAAAGTCCAAACGCAAGTCATAGAAGAAAGAGTTTATTTTGGTACACAGTTTCAGAGGGCGAGAGTCTCTCATGGCAGGGGCACATGGCAGCAAGCAGCAGGAAGCTCTGAGATCACATCTCAACCACACAGGCAGCAGAGAGGAAGAACTGCAAGTGGGCAAGGCTATAAACTCTTAAAGCCCACCCTCAGTGACATGCCTCTTTCAGCAAGCCTCCTCAAAGTTCCACAATGTTCCTAAACAGCTGCCAAGTTTTAAATTCATGCATCTATCGGGGATGGCTCTCACTTAAACCACCAAAAACTTTGAACTCTGAGCTAGGTTTGAGTTCTACCATTGACTTTGCTCTCTACCTCTTTGAATGTAAGAAATTTAATTCACTTCTCTAGTTTCTGGAGCCCCTGTCTGTCAGGTGGGGTGAGAATAGCCTTGTGGGGCTCTTCAGATGATTAGCAATATAAGGAAAGCAACCTGCATAGTGTGTGCCCTGGAGCAACATTCAACAGTGGGCATTGCTAGCATAAGGCTCTGTACTAAGGAAGATGTGATAAAGAGTCTGTATCACAAGAAACCAGTAGTCACAACTGAGCAGTCCAGCTTTCCATGTGATATGAGACAAGAGGCTCAGAAGCCACCTTTAGCAGACTCTAAAGAAAAGCAGCTAACCATTTAACAATTATCAAGTACCTGCTGTGTACCAAGCCGTTCAGGTCCTAGTGGAAGCAGACTGAGATGGTTCCTGGCACATGGAAAAGGGATGGTGCTTGCACTTCGAAGTGGAAGCGTTAACCAAAGGCATATAAATAAATACAGGCTTTAATTCCAGTACTCAAGAGGCAAAAGCAGGTGGATTTCTGTGAGTTCAAGGCCAGGCTTGTCTACACAATAAGTTTCAGGCCAGTGAAGGCTACACTAGAGAGACTCTGTCTCAAAAACAATAAGACCCAAAGTATATAAATACAGAGTTTTCATAAATTCTATGACGTAAGCCGGGCAGTGGTGGCACACGCCTTTAATCCCAGCACTTGGGAGGCAGAGGCAGGCAGATTTCTGAGTTCGAGGCCAGCCTGGCCTACAGAGTGAGTTCCAGGACAGCCAGGGCTATACAGAGAAACCCTGTCTCGAAAAAAAAAAAAATTCCATGACGTAGCATGATAACATAAGAGGATCATGGCCAGGCAGTGTTGGCGCACGCCTTTAATCCCAGCACTTGGGAGGCAGAGGCAGACGAATTTCTGAGTTCAAGGCCAGCCTGGTCTATAGAGTGAGTTCCAGGATAACCAGGGCTACACGGAGAAACCCTGTCTCGGGAAAAAAAAAAAAAGAAAAAGAAATAAGGGGAGCGTGAGTTCATAAAGGGCTTCTGAAGAAATGGCACCGACTATGCGGCGGAGAGGACAGAGGTGAGCTGGACCAGGGAAGGAGGAAAGGCTTGTGACAAGGTGGGGACAACACTTGTGGGAGAGGGGAGTGCTGAGGCTCGTGTGCACTCTTGACCCCAACCCTGCCGTCCTTTCTCCCACTGCAGCAAAGGATGGAGAACTCTACAGAAGTGATCTAGCATAGGACGCTCAAATTACCAACAAGAAGGTCACACAACGGCTGAAGAGATAGATGCTCAACAACTGAGAACACTGTTTCTCTCTCAGGACTCAAATGTGACTCAGAACTTCTGGCCTCCATGGGCACCAGGCACACAGATCTACATCCAGGCAAAACACCTATTTGCATAAAGTAAATAAAAAATTCCCACAGCCCCAAGACAGTGACTTACGTGACTTAGGCAGTTTTTCTTCGTAAAATATGCTCAGATTATGTGTAGTATGTCTTTACTTCCCATCCTGTCCCATAAGGGAAACACAGAACCTTCCTTGGCTTAATAAGTAACAGTAGAGAATAGTCAGAATCCAGTAACAAATCAAGTAAAGGGTGATTTGAATCTTGTGTTATTAAAATATGTTAGAACTCTGGCTAGGAACTATCAAAATGAAGATAGATCCAGGACAGGGTACCCAAGTGACTTGGATATTCCTGCCAATTTAGTTCTCCTCCTCCTCCTGCTCCTCTCCCTCCTCTTCTTTCATCTTCATCTTCATCTCCCCCCTTCTCTTCCTTCTCTTCGTCATCCTCTTTTGGCTTTTTGAGACAGGGTTTCTCTGTGTAACTGCCTTGGCTGTACTAGAACTCTGTTGACCAGGCTGGCCTTGAATGCACACAGATCCACCTGCTTTCTGCCTCCCATATGCTGATATTAAAGGTGTGTGCTACTACTGCGAGGCTCAGTTTAATTGTATTTTCATCTTTGGTATTGTTTTTAAAAATTGTTTGGGAAAATACTAAATTTCGGAGACTGCTTTGAACTTTACACGGATCATTTAATCCTGTGATTTTGGCAGACCCTTTTAGACTACAGTTGCCATTTGAAGTTCACTCTGAGAATTTGGTATCTAAGAACCATGTGGTTACATCTGCCAGTGGAGTTGTTGGTGACATTTGTCAAGGATGTAACTGTAGCTCTTGCAGCTGCTCTCATTGCAGCCGTGGTTTTTAATCACTGGGTTTGTGGTTAACCGGTCCCCGGGTGCTTCAGTTAGGCAAGCCAACTGGGTACCTGCTGGAAGGGTAGGCATGTGCAGGGGCAGAGGTCTCTTGCTGCAGCTCTGGGGACCATACAGTTCATCTATACCTGGTGTATACCTGTGTGCTAGGGGGTCCTGTTGCCCAGGACACAGGAGAGGAAGTAAGATGTATTATGACTCTTCTGAGCAGTGTGTGTGTGTGTGTGTGTGTGTGTAACACATGGCTTTGATTTTGCATGCCTAGTCCCTCCTTTTGGGTCTGCCCCTTGCTTCATACTGCCTTGTTAGGCCCTTGAGACTGGGTGGTACAGCCTCTATTTGATTCTGTTTGCAGTTTCATACATGTGCTTTCTGTCTAAAAACATTATTTCTACCCTGCGTGAATAACTCCTACTCATCTCTTAATCTCTAAGGTGTGTTTT
>NW_022196897.1:139145962-139263572 GCF_008632895.1 Mastomys coucha
ACCCACTCCCACCTCACTGCCCTGGCCTTCCCCTACACTGGGGAATTGTGCCTTCAGAGGATCAAGGGCCTCTCCTCCCATTGATGCCAGACAATGCCATCCTTTGCTACATATGCAGCTAGAGCCATGGGTCCCTCCATGTGTGCTCTTTGGTTGGTGGTTTAGTCCCTGGGAGCTCTCGGGGGTCTGGTTGGTTGATGTTGTTCTTCCTATGGGGTTGCAAACCCTTTAGCTCCTTTAGTCCTTTCTCTAACTCCTCCACTGGGGACACCTTGCTCAGTCCAATGGTTGGCTGCAAGCACCCACTTCTATTTGTCAGAACCTCTCAGCAAACAGTTATATCAGGCTCCTGTCAGCAAGTACTTCTTAGCATTCGCAGTAGTGTCTGGGTTTGATGTCTGTATATGGGATGGATCCTCAGATGGGGCAGTCTCTGGATGGCCTTTCCTTTAGTCTCTGCTCTACCCTTTGTATTTCCTTTGTATTTCCTTTAGACAGGAGCCATTCTGGGTTAAAAATTTGGAGATGAGTGGGTGACCCCCTCCCCCAACCAGGGGCCTTGCCTAACCTCTGGATATGGTCTCTATAGGTTCTCCCTCCCCTTTGTTGGGCATTTCAGCTAATCTCATCCCTTTTGGGTCCTGGGAACCTCTTGCTTTCCTGGCATCTGAGACTTGCTGGTGGATACCCCCCCCTTCCCCATCTCCCATTGCTACACACCTTTGTTCAGATTCCTGACCCTCTGTTTATCATCCCCATCTCCTCCCACACCTGACCCTACCTCCTTTCCCCCCTCCCCCTCCTCTACTTTATTTTTAAAGTGTCAATATGTAGCCCAAGTTGGCCTTACCTTGAGATCCTCTTGCCTTAGACTCTAAGTGCTGGGATTACACATCTGCACAACCTGCCTGGCTTTCAGGAACCATGTTTAAGTCACTTCCACAGTCGTCTTGGTTTTTCTCCATTTCTGCCTCCATTTCTGCCTGGCTAGAGAGTCCCTTGTCCCTTGCTCCCTTCTTAGCCCTTTTCCACTTTAGCATTTGTGCATTTCTTGGCCAAATTCCTAGTAGAGATGACCTGATGACCTTTTCTGGCCTTTAGATGGCTGGGACAGATAGGTCTGCTGTCAGAGCAGAGTGATGTGCTCCAGGAGGAATGGAGGAGGGACACAAACAAGTGCCTGGAGCACTCCTGGTGACTGGGGAATCTGTAAGGCCTGGAGTGATGGAGGACCAGGTGGAGAATAGCTTTGGAGAATCTCAGCTCCACCACACTTTCTGTAGCTACTGTGTCAGTGCATATACACCATGTGAAAGAAGCACAGCTCTGTTCGTACGCACCACGCTCTACCAATGAGCCGTGAAAGTTATTTTCCTTTTCGATAACAGAAAGCAATTTTGTTAAATGCCTGCAGTAAGCCTGGCTGCCATTCACACATGTTTTCTGGGCTTGGTTGGCAAACTCTCCACCAGTTTCCTCTGGCACAGCTCAGCATGCAAGGCATTCCAAGGACTACTACTTCAGCTTGACACCACAGTTTTGGTCCCCTAGGAATAGAGCCAGGCCACTCTCAGAGAAGGGCCAGGGAGACAACTTCCTTGCTGGGATTGAGAGCAGGTCAGTTAAACTCCTGCCATGTGCTTTGAAATGTACTTGTCCAGGCAAAGATTTCCAGCGGCCATTCATACCTCTCATGGGCAATAGCCACGGGCTGCACCCTTCCCAAAGCTGGTAGGTGAGTAGTGGCACTGGTCTGAGATTTTCATAAACAGCCTCCCTTTTAGGTTTTCTGAGACACGGTCTTGTTATGTAGTCCTGGATGGCCCAGAACTCATGGTGTGGACCAAACTGGCTTGTCTCATGTCAGTTCAGAATGTGATTCATCTGCCTCACACCACCACATTTGGCTCTGAAACGATCAGTTGTAGAACTGTGCCAGGTGGTCAGGAGCAGGATGGAAGGCCCCAGGGCACCTCACAGCCAGGCTCATGAAAGCTAGACTGAAGTGCACGGCTGCCAAGTGATGGTTCTTCTCTGCTAGATGCAACTTGAAAGGTGGCAAAGCTGTGTGACAAAGTTGGCAGATAAGACTTCACAAAAGTCTCATTTACATATTCCATGGTATGTATGCTTAAATGCAGTTGACGTAATTGCATAATCTATATTTAAGCACTGTAGTCAAACCTAGTGCTGTAAGGTGAAGATGCCAGGCTATGCTGCAGAGCAAAGATGCAATGAAGGGAGCGTGTCACTAGAGCAGTAGGAATGGCCCATGAAGGAGAGAGTTCTGAAGCCACAGCATCCTGAATTTGTGTTACTGCCCTCAATAAGCCACTGAGCCTCTTCAGGTAGAACAGACCCTGTAGAGTTGCTGAAGGGATTAAGCAGCCATCCTTCAGGCACGCAAGAGGAGGTGTATATTGCTAAATAGCACATAGTTCTAGCAGTGGTAGTAAAGCATTATGTAAAGTTCCTGTGTCAACCAGGCCTGTGTGCAGATCCTGATGTGCCCAGAGCTGCTTAACCTTCCCGAGTTTTGGAGTTGTCTCCTCATCTCTACAGTATTGAGGGAGAGTCCAAATGTGATCATACACAAAACTGTGTGTAGTTTTCTATTTTGATAATAAAAACCACAAAGGCTGGGTGTAGTAGGGTACACTAATGTCCTAATACACAGGAAGCTGGGGATCATGAGTTTGAGCTAGCAGAGGCTACACAGTGAAAGGTTGTCAAAGCGAAAAAACAGTAGAGAGACATCTAAAGAATAGAATCACCAGATAGTCCACTGACCAGAAACAATGATCTTTTGAATATCTGTGTACAATCTTTTAGTTTGCCATATATATATATATGATATATATATATATCACATATACATATATATGCATACATACATGCATACATACATGCATACATACATGCATACATGCATACATACAGGGCTGTGGGCCATGTAGTTCAGTAGTAGAGTGTGGTTAAGGATATGTAAGATTCTAGACTCTACTTGGAGCACCCAAAACAAAATAATACACACAGGTTCACAGTACACTATTGCTTCCATTCAGTAAAATGTGGACACACAAACAGTTAATAGACAACTAACCCCTGATTATTCTGTCCAAAATTTAATAGTCTTGCTGGTCTCTGAAGGAGTTATCAGGGTTTTTTTGTTTGTTTTTTGTTTTTAAGATTTATGAGCCTAGCGGTGGTGGTGCATGCCTTTAATCCCAGCACTTGGGAGGCAGGGGCAGGCAGATTTCTGAGTTTGAGGCCAGCCTTGTCTACAAAGTGAGTTCCAGGACAGCCCAGGTGACACAGAGAAACCCTGTCTCAAAACAAACAAACAAACAAACAAAACAAAACCAACCCCCTCCCCCAAAAAAGATTTATGTATATGAGCACACTGTCACTATCTTCAGACACATCAAAAGAAGTCATCAGATCCTATTACAGATGGTTGTGAGCTATCATGTGGTTGCTGGGAATTGAACTCAGGACCTCTGGAAGAGTAGTCAGTGCTTACAAACCTCTGAGCCATCTCTCCAGCCCCAGGGTTACCAGTTTTTAAGCTATTTTATGCAATGCTGAATTAGCAACCTCGGACATAGACTACAGTTACTTATGTATTCCCTAGGGCTAATCCTAGGTATATATTACAAGGTATCTGTTAGCTGTATCTATATCCAAATCCCACTTGCCTAAAACAAGCATAATTTTGTTACAAATTGCCAAATTGTGTCCCAAAACAACTACATAAGCTTAGGAACCCTGTAGTAAGTAATTTATGGCCATCCTCATATATCCTTGGAAAAACTGGATTCTGCCTATAATTTTAAGCCTCATCATTCTGACCTATCACCATTTGAACTTTAAGAACTATTAAGGCAGGCATGGTGATGTACACCTTTAATCCCAGCATTCAGGAGGCAGGGGCATGGGCAGAGAGAAGAGGCAGAGATACATAGCCAGCTCTGTAAATTAGAAGCCAACCTAATGTACACAGTCATTTCCAGGTCAGCCAGGGCTGCATAGTAAGCATGTGCGCGCGCGCGCGCACACACACACACACACACACACACACACACACACACACACAGTTTCAACAAAACAACTCCTTATTGAGATTTTTGTTGTTAGCTGGTGAGATCGCTCTGTGGAGGGGGAGGGGAGTAAGTTGGCCTCTAATGCCCATTCATGTGCCATGGTGAGCATGCTCCTCCCACATACAAATATAGTAATGTCTTGATTTCTAAAAAAGATTTTAAAAATTAAAAAGACCAAAGTCCTGTATAGTTCAGAATAGCTTCAAAATGCACCTTGAACTGATCCTCCTGCCTCCACTCCCCATGTGCTAGGAGTCTATATGAGACACTCTGCCTGGCTATTAAGGGTTTTAGGGTGGTTGTATGGGTGGCAGAGATCCCCTCACTTTATTGTCCTGGTCCTCATGTTGTTGCTGCATAGGAGTTAAACTGAGGCAGTCAAATCAACTGACTGACTTAATGGACTTCTTTTGAACTTTCATATTTAGAAAGATTCCAAAGCTGGGCAGTGGGAGGTAGAGGCAGGCAGATTTCTGAATTCAAGGCCAGCCTGGTCTACAGAGTGAGTGCTAGGACAGCCAGGGCTACACAGAGAAACCCTATCTCGAAAAACCAAAAACCAAAACCCAAAAGAACCCAAACAAACAAAAGATTCCAGCTCCAGGATAATAGGGATTTTTACCTTCTATTCATTATCATATGTAAATACAAATATAAAATGTATACTGTAATTTAGATTTTAATAAGGGAGATGGGTTCCAGCTTGTTTGCTCTTGTCTACATTACCTTTTTTCCAGTTTATTCTTTTCTTTTAAAAAAAGATTTACTTAGTTATGTATATAAGTACACACTGTAGCTGTACAGAAAGTCGTGAGCCTTCATCTGCTTGTTGGGAATTGACTTTAGGACCTCTGCTCGCTCCAGTCAACCCTGCTCGCTCCAGCCCAAAGATTTATAAGTACACTGTAGCTGTCTTCAGACGCACCAGAAGAGGGTGTCAGATCTCATCACGGGTGGTTGTGAGCCACCATGTGGTTTCTGGGATTTGAACTCAGGACCTTCGGAAGAGCAGTTGGTGCTCTTATCCCTGAGCCATCTCTCAAGCCCAGTTTATTCTTAAAGATTTATTTCTATGTTTGTATGCATGTGTGTGGCACATGGTATGTAGGTGCCCATGGAGGCCAGAAAGAGGGCTTTGGGTCTCCTGAAGCTGGAGTTACAGGTGGCTGTGAGCTGCCAGATGTAGGGGCTGAGAACACACATGGGTTCTCTGCAAAAGCAGCCAGCACTCTTCACTACTGAGCCCTTCTTCAGCTCCAGTTTCATATGTCACTTTCATTGTGTGCTACAATTCCTTGTGCATCTGGCCCACTGATCTGTACTGCTCAATTCAACAGTTCTGTCTGTCCTTTGTGGAAATTGCCCCGTTGTTTTAGCTACCCAATATATTTTAATATCTGGTTGAAACATCAGATTATTAATGTTGAGGCTTTCTTGGCAGTAGAGCAGAATGCTCAGGGAGCTTGCGCCTGACCCTTGGGGCTGAGCTGAGTTGTTCTGAGTCCATTCTGCTTGTTAGTAACAATGGCCCTTAAGCCCCATGGTGGTTGGCTTTGAATTTTTTTTGGGGGGGGTGATGGGGCCTTAGTTAGGTCTTTTTGCTATGAAAGTGATGCATCTGCTTTCCCAGTTGAATTTTAGGGTCATTTTGGCAGCAAAACCACATTGGGGTCTTCTGCATTTACTTGGCAGGCTAATTTTGGGATATCAATACTAGAGGAGTTTCCTTTGGCAGCAAGCACCTGCTTCCCCTGACTGTTATTTTTATATTTTCCCTTTCTTCCTTCCTTTCTTTTTCTTTCTTTCTTCCTTTCTTTTTTCTTCCTTCCTTCCTTTCCTTCTTTCTATCTTTTGTTTGTTTGGATTAGGGTCTCATGTAGCCTAGGCTGGTCTCCAATTTTCTATGTCACTAGGGTGACCTTGACCTTGTTTATCTACTTTTTGACTGTAAACTTCTGATCCTCTTCGTTCAGTCTCCTGGGCACAGGAATTACATACTTGTGCCACCATGTCCAATTTATTCATCACTGGTGATCAGACCCAGGGCTTCACTTGTGCGAGGCACCTACCAACTGAACCATATCAGAACATAAGAAAGTGCTTACTTTTTATTTGGGGTTGGAGTCTCACTAAAATGCCCAGACAGGCCTTGAACTTGAGATCCTCTCTGCTCTGTGTGTCCTAAGTAGCTGAGATTATAGGAATGCACCACTTCTGGCTTGGAAATTAATTTTAAGTGTTTATTTTGTCCCCAAAATAACTATAACTAAGTTAGAATTCCTCTCTAGCTCATCTTGGCCTGCAGACGTCAGCCAACTCCAGCAGCAGTGCAGGCGTCCATAAACTAAATGCTACATCACCTTGTCATCACATTGTAGGGACCACGCGCTGCAGGTCCCCAGGGTTCAGCAAACTGCTCCTATCCTAGTAGGAAGTTATCAGTGACAGTCGAAACTGTACTGAGGCTGTTTCCTGGGATAGGGAAGCCCCTAACAGGAGGGAGGACAAGGGAATGACTCTGGCTTTATCAGACAGACTGTGTCATTTGCAGCAGACAATGAAGTCATCATCAATGTTAAGAGTAAATTGGGTTTTCCCTAATTATATTTTGAATGGAAGCTCTAGATAACACAAAACACAGGGGAAATTCAGCTAGAAAAAACATTGCAAAGCCGGGCAGTGGTGGTGCACGCCTTTGATCCCAGCACTTGGGAGGCAGAGGCAGGCCAGTTTCTGAGTTCGAGGTCAGCCTGGTCTACAGAGTGAGTTCCAGGACAGCCAGGGCTACCCTGTGTCGAAAAACCGAAAAAAAAAAAAAAAAAAAAAAAAAAAAAAAAAAAAAAAAAAAAAAAAAAAACCTTCCAAGAGTCATCGTAGTTAACTCCTCAACTTAATCTTCCCCCATTACAGACCAGGTTCGGCACCCAGGTCTGGCTCACTGATCACTCAGCAAAGGCTGGTAAGCACCTATGTCAGGCCCCGTGCTATGGGCTGGGAAGAGCTGCTGTGGCACCTGGTTGTTACAGTCTGTGGTTTCCTCCACATTGCTTGAGTTGCAGGCGTGGCATTAGCCTTTAGTTCTATTCCCAGCACCACACACATTCTAGCCACACTTCTTCCACTGGACTGTGGGCCCTGCTCCAGCATTTGCACTTTTACATGTATGCTGAAGCCACTCCATTATACTTATGTCCTTGTTCCTAGAGTTTCCCATCACTCTCTTTTGGAGCTCTCAAGGCCCAGATAAAGTATCAACTCCTCCTGAAGGTCTCCTGTGTTCCTCACTACCTCCTATTTGTTATTCTCCAAAGAAACATAGTTTTGTTTTGAGCCAGTGTTTCTTGTAGCACAGACTTATGTGCCCAAGAATGATCCCGAATTCATCCCCTGCCTATGTGAAGTGCTGGGCTTAAAGGTTTGTGGTACTACATGTGGCTTTTTGTGACGGTTTTACTATGTAGCTGAGGATGGCCTCGAACTTCTAGCAACCTTCCTACCTTATCCACCAAAGTGCTGGGATTGCACATCATGTAGAGTTAACAATTGCTATCTCTTAGGATCCTATTAAATCAGAAGGCTCTTGAGGTAGTGACCTTATTTTCTTGTCTTTGTGAGGAATTACAATCAAAATGGAGCCGTAGAAATGTAGACTATATGATTAAAGTGGCAGGGCCATACAGTACAGTGGAGTGGACATCATTAATCATAGTACTCTGGAAGCAGACAGATCTCATTGAGTTCAGGACCTCTAATAGCAAGTTCCAGGCCAGCCAGGGCTGCCTAATATGACCTATTTCAACAATAAAAAATACCACGTGTCAGAGAGGAGGAATGAAGGGGTCCAGACTACTCATCTGAGAATGGTGGTTTGGGCCTCTCATTTCTGTGGAAGCAGAGCAGAAAAGTGGGCAAACTCCATTAGTTTGAATCCTGGCTCAGGATTGAATCTAGGAACAGAGACAAGTGGGATTATTTATTGGTACAGTACTAGGGATCAAAGCCAGGGCACTATACAGGCAAATGCAAGTAAATGTTCTGCCTCTGAGAGACATTCTTAGACTTGGACAGCACTTTTCCTTCCCTGAACTCCAAGATAAAATAGGACTACTGCTGTGTCTCCTGCTTTTTTTTTTTAAAGATTTATTTATTTATTTTATGTGTATGAATACACTGTAGCTGTACAGATGGTTGTGAGCCATTATGTGGCTGCTGGGAATTGAACTCAGGACTCCCTGCTCGCTCCGGCGTAATACACTGTCGCTTTCTTCAGACGCATCAGAAGAGGGCATCAGATTTCATTATGGGTGGTTGTGAGCCACCATGTAGTTGCTGGGATCCAAACTCAGGACCTTTGGAAGAGCAGTCAGTGCTTTTACCCGCTGAGCCATCTCGCCAGCCCAGTGTCTCCTGCTCTTGTCCACCAGAGCTCCAGAGGTAGCTGGGAACATCCTGGACTCTATTACAGAGTACTTGTGTATAAATAGTTTTGCAAAGAGGGCAGTCACAATAACAAGTACCTAGACTCTGGAAGTGCTTTCATTCTTAGGTATCAGATGGTATGTAACAAATTACTTCAGTGGTTAAGTGAGAACAATCCACTATCTCCCAGATGACCTTACTTCACTATCTCTGATCCTGTGGGTTTGGGATCCAGCTCATTTGG
The DNA here is from genome assembly GCF_008632895.1 of Mastomys coucha. Taxonomy (NCBI): domain Eukaryota; kingdom Metazoa; phylum Chordata; class Mammalia; order Rodentia; family Muridae; genus Mastomys; species Mastomys coucha. The sequence goes on from NW_022196897.1 coordinate 139,154,729, forward strand.
ATGATTCTGCTCTGCAGTTACCGTTGTTGGCCAAGGCTGAAGTCATTTGAAACTTGTCCTGGGTAGTTGTCTGTAGCTCTCAAGCTGTTAGAGTGTTCTTGTGATATGGTGGCAGGCTTCCCTGAGTGTGAAATCCCACAGGACAAAGCAGAGCCTGTGATGCCTTTTGTTTAATCCTAGGACTGCAGTGATCATGCCTGGAATCCCAGAACTGGGAGACTGAAGCAGGAGGACTGCTGAGGCTAGCCTGGGATGCTGAGTGGGATTCTAGCTTCAAAAAGCAAAATAATAGCCGCACATGGTGGGACACACTCGTGGGAGGCAGCTGGGTGGATCTAAGTCTGAGGCCAGTCTGGTCTTCAGAGTGAGTTCTAGATAGTCAGGGATACACAGAGAGACCATGTCTCAAAGCAGCAGCAGCAACAACAACAACTGCAAAACAATAAAATAAGTAGCCAATATCACTTTAGTGTTTTTAATGTGTTTCCCCATCATTATAGAGAAAAGGGCCTAAATTAAGAACAAAAAGATCTATGGTAACTCTGAATGTCTTTTTCTAGCATTAAGAGAGATTAAAAATTAGAGATGAGTCTTTAATGAAGAAATTTCTACCAGAAAACTTTATTCTGTCAGGGAGCTGACATGTCCCACAATCTTGATAAAAACTAGCTTAAGTCTCCCTTTGAGGCCAATCTATGGGGTCCACCAAAGTGGGAAGAAGAATCTGTAATTGAAGATGTTCTTCCACTGTTGGTTGATATTAATGAAAATTTACTTTTACATCTAGAATGGAGCACACATTCTAGATTTGGAAGATGTGACAGAAAAATTATATTTACTAGATATCACTATTACCATAACTTACCTTACCTTAATTTAAGTATTTTATTGTTTTTGAAGTAAAAACTTTTTAAATTAAAACAATGCAGTTTTTTATATGGAAAAATTACCAGTAAACTTCCTGGTCTTACAAAATCTAGAGATAACTACTGTAAACATTTTGGCAACTTAAATACCTTCTCCAGAGTCATGGGAGACTGAAGATTAGAATTTAAAAGACTGTGACTGGCCCTTGAGTTATGAGTTAAGTCATGCATTGTGTGGCAGATTTGGCAATACAATTAGACTGGGAATGCCCTGAAGTCTCTACTTAGCACTTGTCGAGATCTTTCTGGGTAAAATCTTATCTTAGTTTTTTCCCCACATAAGTGCATTCCAAAAACTGTTATGAGACCATTCAATAGGGGATAATTCCTCAGAGACTTTCTACAACAAAAGAATTACTGAGCTTGGCTCATACACCAACAGTTTGACTGCATACTATATGTCAAAGACTATGGCTGCCATGTGGGGGATCCAGGAAACAAATCCAAACACACACCAAATGTGTAGTTACCAACCAAAAGCCATGCAAAGAAATGCAAAGGGGTGGGGGAGCCCCACAGTAGCAATCATCTGCAGTGCTGAAACTTGAGCAACTGTCATCTCATTTATTCTTCTGAGACGGGGTCTCCCTGTGTTATCCAGGCTGTTTGCAAACTTCAGGGTTCAAGTGCTGCTCTTGCCTCATCCTCCCAAGTATGCAAGCATGTGCCACCCTGTCCGGATCACCCTTTGAATTTTGTCGTATACTCTGTTGTCCAATGACAGTGCTTGGTTGATAAAGTTTCATAATTTATTCAAGGCCACACAACAGAAGAATGGCTACAGAGTTTCAAACTCAGGCCCATTGGAGTCCAGAACCAATTTTTTTTTTTTCAATTCTTGTATGAAATAGACAGTTGTGAGTTACCATGTGGGTTCTGGGAACTGAACTCATGTTCTTTGAAAGAGCACTTGCTGCTCTTAAGCCATGAGCATCTCTCCAGCCCTAGAACTAGTGTTATGAGATTAAACTGAGGGTCAGGGATACTATGTCCTTTTGTCTATCTCTGCTGTTTCTCAGAGTATTCTTCTGTTGTATTATTCTTAATTTGTGTGCTTTGATCATAAATTTGAAAACAGTGACTCATCCCCAAACTGAGCGAGTTGAACAGCAGCAGTTCTGTTTATCTTACTCAGCCCATGGCACCCCTGTAATAAATGTACTGTGATAAAACATAGAAACACACTAAACCTAAACACGTACCAGTTTGCTGCTTCTGACAAACTTGTGATTCTTGTTAACTGTGAAAAATAAAAAAATACCACCACCAAAACCTTTTAAGGCTTAATAACCGAATCTAACTTCCAAATACTTTCCTCCTCTTTCTTTGGTAGAGTCTCTTAGATTGGCTTCAAACTTGGAGCCCAGGCTGGCTTTGAACTCAAAATCTTCCTGCTTTCACCTCCCAAGTAATGAAGTTGGACACGAGCTGCCTCAGCCATCCCCAGCAGGGCTTACTATTTTCTCTTCATGCTTACTGATGATGCTGTCTCTAATTTCATTCTCCTAGGGTAGAGATCTTGAAATAGTCATGTGATCTTCCCACAGCCTGAGCCACTGGGAAAACTAGGCTTTGCTTCCTGATACAAACTAAAGGGGGTTGACATAGTGTTTGTATTGTGCTTTATTGGCTGTAACAAGTTAACAAAGCAATAGGAACTTAAAGCACATTGAGAAATGCCTCATGCTTCTCTGGGCCAGGAGTCCAAATCTTAGTGGTTTCAGTGGTTCCCTGCTTTAGTCTGAGGCTGAAGTCAAGGCATATATTTTCTTTTCTGGAGACTCTTGTTTCTGAGTTCATCCGCACTGTTGGAGTTCAGTGCCCCTGGGCTGCGTGACTGAGGCCTCTAATTCCTTACTGCTGTTGGCAGGCTTAGTCTTGATGCTGCCTATATGCCTTTGCCTTCGGCCACTTCAAAGCCAGCTACAGCAAATTGAATTGCTTCATATTTCCAAAACACCTATACTTTCTGGGATCCATGTAATTTCAGTGGCCCACTCAGAAGTCTAGGATGATCTTCCTAAGGTCTAAAATTGACCTGCAAAGCTCCTTTTCCCAATGAATGCAATGGAGTTCTGGGTTGGGTAGTATTCATGGATGAAAGGTTGAATACTTTTGAGTAGGAACTGCTTTCCACAGTGCCCATAACATAAACATGAACATTTTAGTCAGATCTGGTGGCACAGGCTTGTAATCCCAGGTTGGGGAGGTTGAGGTAGAGTGAGTGACTAGTCAAGCCATGCTGCAACACTTAATAAGAACCTGTCTCCAAACATAAAAGGGCTTGGAAGGTAGTATAGTGGTAAAGCATCTACTGTGCATGCAGTTCTGAGCTCAAGCCCCAACACAACAAAACACAAACCCTACATTTTACAGTCAGTCTTCCCCATTTAATCCTTCCAAGTGTGTGGCTTTGTTGGAGATATGGATCAATCCAAAACATCTGAACCAAGTTTCACTATCCTCTCAGAGGTGATTGTTTCAGCTGCAGATTGAAAAAATTATAAACAAAACTACCAAAGGCCAGGGGTAGTAGGACATGCATTTTAATCCCTCACGTATTAATAATGGGAGGCAGAGGAAAGACAATAGAAGCCCGTTTGACGCCAGCCTGTCTATATTGTGAAGTTTTTGTTTCAAAAAAATAAATAAATAACGAGATAGTATTAGGATATAGCTCGGGGATTGTGGGAGGCCTTCAGTTCAACTACCCCCCAACAAAATCCTAATATACACCTTTAATCCCAGAACTTAGAAGGCAGTGGCAGGTGGATCTATCTAAGTTCAGGGCTAACCTGGCCTACACAGTGAGTTCCAGGCTAGCCAGGTGTCTCTGTCTCAGAAAACAAAACCTATAATGTCAAAAACAATAAAATAATTTTAGAAGTATTTCTCCTCTCCCTCTTGGGATGAAATTAGAAGGGTGGGGTTTTTTTTTGTTTTGTTTTGTTTTGTTTTTGAGACAGGGTTTCTCTGTTTAGCCCTGGCTGTCCTGGAACTCACTCTGTAGACCAGGCTGGCCTTGAACTCAGAAATCTGCCTGCCTCTGCCTCCCAAGTGCTGGGATTAAAGGCATGCGCCACCATTGCCAAGCTAGAAGGGCGTTTTTGTTTACTGATTTTGAGTCTTGGGTGACTAGTAATAAGGGTTGCTGAGTCCTTTAGGTAGAAGGGTTGGACTGCTAGGTGACTCCTTCGTCTCAGCACTGGCTGCCTGTGTGCTAACACCAGAAGAGTATAGGGTGTTTCCTTACCACACAAACCTTTCAAAAACTATAAAGCCTGGCCATTAATCCAGTTCAAGACTGTTGGACTGTTTCTGGACTTTGAGCCAACAAATACAGAAAAATACTTTATGTTCTGGGTGCTTCAAACCTCCTCATCCTATCACTGCAATCAAGGCTCAGAGGCTCCATGTCACACTGTGAACTTGTAATAACAGCTATCATTTATTCTACAACAGAAGCCAAATTACACGAGCCTAATAATATCAGGCCCTTCCACATTCTCTCCAATCTTCTAGATACTTCATGCTACCTTGTACCCTGTCAATGTTGTGGGATACTATGTTAACATAGATCAAACAGGCTCAGCGCGGTTAAGAGGAGTCGGGGAGTCACAACTAGGATTCTAAATCTAGGTTGGCTGACGTTAAGACTTGACCTCTTTCCAGGGAACTTCGTCTAAATATACACTCAGGTGCATTTTGATTTACAAGGATGGACCTTAAGTGTTTACCTACTATCAGATCACCGAATTCACCTGGCGGCAATTCTGCTGTAAACTGCAGGTGCATTCTCCGCAAATACATAGATGTATTAGAAGTACAAGAGGAAATGGGTTAATCATCTAAGTCGGTCAATCGTGCAATAACCGTTTTACTGATATGAGTGTCTCTTTGCTTATTACTACGCGCCAGTTGACTCATTTAAGGGTGGGCCAAAAGAAAAGTCCTGCTTTTTGTCACCCACCAGAAGTGCAGATGAGAACTGTGTATGCGGTGGGGGTTGTGGTGGGGGTGGAAGCAGGATAGCGGACTACCAACTCCGGATCTGAACCAACACTGGACCGGCCTCTAGAATTTACAAAAAAAAAAAAAAAAAGCTTCGAACGGGTTAACTGCGGCCAGGGGGAGTCCAGCCACCGCCCCTTCCCAGCAACACTTCCCAGCAACCCTCAGGCCTCCGCTAGTTCCCGAACCTCGCGAGACCCCGCCCCATCTTTTTCCTGACCGACTTCCCGCCCCCTTCTTTACCGAGCTTAGAGCGCAGCGGGGTACGGAAGAAAGTGGGCGGAAAACAGGGACCCCGGGGCACTCCGGGAAATGTGGTCCAAGCACTTCAGGCAGCCATTTTCTTCCGGAGAGGAGTAGGCCAGGGAGCCAGTAAGGACTACAAATCCCAGCCACCCTTTCGGTTTGTTTTTGTTCAAAAAAAAAAAAAAACCCACACTCCCCCTCCTCACTCTTCTCTCACACACACGCGGGCACACACATACACACACATACCCACGGCGGACACGCACGCATCCGAGCGTCGGAAGGAAAGCCGCGTCTCGCCATCCCGGCCCACCACTAGTCTGCTCTTGGTTTCCCAGCAGCGCGGGAAAGCGGAGGCCCGAGCCGTGACCTCTGACCCCCGTGGTTATGCGGAGCCGCCGCATTCCTTAGCCATCGCGGGGCTGCCGCTGCCACCGTGGGCGACTGACGCAGCGCGGGCGCGTGGAGCCGCCGCCCCTCCCCCAGCGCCACCCTCGAGCCGGGTCTCGCTCCAGCCAGTCCCCGTGTGCCCGCCCTCCTCCGGCCGCACCCGAGTCCTCGCACGCGCCGCCGCCACGCGCCCCCCGCCGCCGCCGCCGCCGCCTCCTCCTCCTCCTCCTCCACCACCCCAGCCCCGCGCCGCCACCGCCCCAGCCCGCCCCGCCCGAAGGACCCGCGTGGAGCCGCCACCACCGCCGCCGCGGAGGAGGATGAAGGACAAACAGAAGAGGAAGAAGGAGCGCACGTGGGCCGAGGCCGCGCGCCTGGTGAGGCGAGCTGCCCGGGGGGCCGCAGCCGGGGGTCTAGGGGTGGGCTCCCGCGCGGCTCCCGGGGCGGGGGAGGGGCGAGGCCCTGCCCACCGCAGCAGGGGGCGGGGCCGCCCGGCCTGCCCGGGAGCTCCCGAGGTCCCCGGCCCGGGTAGGCTGGGACGCCTTTTTCTGCACACCCCCCTGAATTCCTGCGGAGGGGCGAGCTGGCAAGCGGCTCCTCCCCTCCGAGCGCCCGGGCTCCAGTCTCCCCTCCCCCACGCGGGCAGCAGCAGGGGGTCCCGGGAAGCGCCGGTTATTCTTCTGCGGGAGTTAGGTTTCCGGGAAAAGTCGGAAGTGCTTCCCTTACTTCTGCTTGGGCAGTGGAGTTGGGCTCAGTAGACACCGCCGGGGTGGGAAAGTGCCCCCTGGTTTCAAGGACGTGAGAAGCCTTGAGAGCTTTGGCAATTTAAACCAGGTGTGGGTCGGAAAGCAATTGCTAAGGACCGATCTGAACCCTGAGTAGTGTTTCTCAAGCTAGAGTGCCCACTGGGAGTATACCTGGCGACTTTGTTCAAAACACTGGTTCTAGGGCTCATTTTAAACACGAGATTCCGCTGAGAAACAGTACTTTAGTCGGCTGCTATGCCGGTGACCCTCGAACATTCAAATCACACTGTGCCCCTGTGACTGCAATAGGGGTAGGTACTTTGCAGAGGAGCTGAATACACTTCGCCAAGAATGTGTATCTGTTTGAGGCTTATCCTCTGAGGTTTTAGTTAAGAAAGAAAAAAAAAAAAGTAAATAGGTTCTTGAGCTAGCTACATGCCCAGAGGATTCGTGGATTTTCTGTTTCCCTGGCTTCAGTGGACTTATGAGATAGTTTTCTTTTGGACTCAAAATACAAAGCCAAAAGACCTGAGGCATGTTCTTATGAATTGTTGCTGATTACAATCCTAATAGGTTATACTTTTCTCGGAGATGTCACTTCCTCAGACTGCCACAATGCAGGGTTATGGGTGCATCCTACTTTTCTGTTGACGCCCTGTATTTTATATGTAATTGTTATAATTTAGTTTTAATGATGGAGTGAAGCTCAGCTTTCTAGTTCCTTTTACTGGAAAGTGAGTTCTGTTTGCCTCAGAAGTGTTGGAGGTTGATAAAGATCTAGAGTGAACCCTTTTTTTGAAGTCTGTGAAAGCCGGTTATTCATTTACCCATGGCTGTTTGAGCTACCAGAGAATTTCCACTGGTATTCCTGATCATCTCTCTTCTCCTGTTACCCTGGGAACAGAAACAGGGATTGTTTGTGTGAAAGATGTAGTTCGGTTTATTTCTTGCTTGACATAAGAAAATTGAAACTCCTAGGTGGTGTATTTTTTCCTTCTGTGATTCAATCAAAACTAGAAATTTGGCTAGTATTTATGATTTTGGAATTTCAGGATTTCTTCAATGATGTTCTCTTAACAAATTTAGGTCTGAAAGAGCTTAGGAGAAAGCCGAAATGTAGGGTGTTTTATTTTATCGTGGAGGTTGTTGAGTCTTGACTGTTCATTGAAGTTCTGAGTTTCTGTGTGCAGGTGTTTATGACTCTGGGCACCAAGGAAAATTTGCTTGCCAGAACCCTACTTGTTAGAGGTAGGTGAAAGTACCTTCAAATCCTGTGTTATTTATGTCCTGACAGTTCTGAAATCTTCTGGTCTCAAAGCTCTTTGGGCTCTTATTCGTTGAAAGGCTCTAGCAGTTTGGAATCCACTGTTATTTTAAGCCTCTTTAAGTTCTTAAATTTACTGTGGTTTGAATTCCAAGGTTAAGGTTGCTATTTCTATTTTATCATTGGCTCACCTTCAAGCTCAATTATCTTAAGTTATTTCTCTTTTTCTACTGTGGCTCTTCAGTTAAAAATAGTAATCTGAACAGGAATTTCTTTGTGGTGTAGTTGTACATTTGAAGGAGGACTTGTGGGAATATGGCATGCAATTTTGCATATCTTTTATGTGGTTTGTGTTTTAGAATTTTCTGTGCTTTTGTGGGGGTTTGTTGGGGGGAGGGAGGTGAAGCTTCGTCCCGCCACACTGAGTGCTGGGGAGTTTTTGCTTTTACTTCATAAAGGGACACCTGGCAAGCAGTGAGCTACAGTTTGGCAGTGCAATTAGTTTTGTCACAGGATCAATCACTATTCGAAATTGCTTTTGGACAGTTGAAAATTAGATCACATGTAGTGGCGACCCCATGTGCTTATCAGGTGGGAGTTTCTAATCGTTCCTGGCCTTGTTCAAATTGGGGAGTAGATAATAACCTTATATATGCTATTTTGATGTAGAAAAGCTTACAGGATTCTGGAGAATTCCAGCAGAGTAGCAGACTCTGGATTTTTGCAGTTGTTAGTTTTTAAAAGAAGTGGGCATTCTTCTCTCAGATGCCTTAAAGTGTGGTGTGGTGTTTCTAGCTATCTGAAGTAGAGATGTAGAGTAAATATGCCATCTTGTTAGGAACAATTTGGGAGAAAAAGCCAAGGACATTTTCTTTTAAATTGTGTACTACTCTTAAATAGATTTCTCTAGCTTTTGAGAAATGCTACATTGCATACTTTATTTTTGCTCTGATTCATGGCTGACCATTCTTACAGTAAACATTTTTTTTTCCTTTCAAGAAGAGAGATAGTTTTTTCTTTCCTTCAAAAATGTGTGATCTAGAAAGACTGACAATAGAGCACTGCTGGATTGTTCTGAAAAGTAGTGGTTTATATATAATGTAAACGAAAATGAGTACTTCATAGCTTTAGATGTAACGTCTCTTTAGAAATTTTTTTTCTTCTATTTTAAGATTCTCAAGCTCTTTCTGGCTACTGTTTAAATGATTGGTAGGTATTTTTTCAGTCATGCTTCTTTTTTTCCCCTTGTTAGGAGATTTGCTAGCTCAGCTGGTATCAGAGATGGTATCTTGTAACAGTGAACATCAGAAGCATACCAAGGGTCTGCACAGGTTAGGTTTGCTAAGTTAACCTTGCCTATCTAGACAATGAAGAGGAGGAGCTTCTAGTCTTTGGAAGATTGTGTGTGTGTGTGCCCGAACTCGAGAGAGAGAGAGAGGGCGGGGGGTGGGGGGGATTGATTCATTCAGATGATTCAGATGCATGAACAGAACTACAGGCTTACATCTTACTGGAGGGGCACAGAGTTAAACACGTATTTTGGTTTTTGTCTTTTGTTTAGGAGTAAATATGATTAGTTCCTCACTTCCCTTTGAAGTATCTGGGCTTGGCAGATAATTTACTTTTATTGTGGAACAGTGGGATCACTCACTGAAAAAGAGATTTGGCTCTGCTGACATAGATTAGGGAGTGTTTCCAGAGGGAAGATAGTTTCTGAGCTGAGCCTTTAACAGTTAGTGGAATGTAGGTAGGCCTGTCACATGCTGAAGCTGATGAAAAGAGAATGGCTGAAGGAGAAGAGAAAAACTACATGGATGTGAATATATTTGCAACGTGTACAAATGGGGAGGAACAAAGAAGAATTGCAGGGTGGAAGTGTGTGGTGTTGGTGAGGCAGTCTTGCTGGGAGACAGACAGGTGACTGAGAGGCTGTGTGCTCAGCTTCTGGGCACTGCGGGGGCTTACTCATGTTCTTCCTGAGAGGAAGGTCTCAAGACTTACAGTGAGAGATCCCTTTTGGTTCAGGTAGGATAGGTGCATAGGTACTTGCTTCAGTTTGGAAGAATAGAATTTAAATCGTTACCCTATCTGATCCTAAAGCCAGCACTTCAGTGGCTGGGTGGGTTCTGCTGCTTATGGAGAGACAGTCACAGTTGCTGACTTTATGATTTTAAATGAGGATAATCACAAACAGGAATGGATTTGAGAACAGAGCTGAACTCAAGGATATAATTGAAAAGGCTGACACAGCTAGGCAGTGGTGGTGCATGCCTTTAATCCCCAGCACTTCGGAGGCAGAGGCAGGAGGATTTCTGTATTCAAGGCCAGCCTCACTCTACAGAGTGAGTTCCAGGACTACACAGAGAAACCCTCAAAAAACCAAAATAAAAAAAGGAAAGAAAAGAAAAGGCTGTTGTGATGGGTCACTGGCTGTGGTAGTGAACCAGGTAGATGAGAGTGAAGGGTGCCACATGTGTGTTGCTAAATTAGGTGCCAATTAAGGTAAGGAATATAGGGAGAAAGGGTAGGGATGGAGGGGAGATAACCGAGAGTTGCTCAGATGAATTAGAGTTGAACAAGTTAAGAGTGGACAGTTAGACTGGTGAGTCATACAGAACTTCTTGATTCTGAAGATTAGGAGAAGTCAGGGATAGAGGTAGATTGGACCAGAGTCATCAGGATTAGGGGCCGTGTTAGTAACAACTGGCAAGAGCAGTGTAAAAATTAACAGAGAGGCTAAGGAGGAAAAATGGGAGGTTTGTTTTAGTATTCACTTCTCCAAACTTTGACTTCCTTTAGTGATAAGGTCTTTTATAGCCTGCCTTTGGAACTTCCTGCCTGCCCACCCCCATCCCCCTTTAATAAATGACAGAGAGAACTTGGGTGTTAGACTTGTTAGTTTGGAGTGCCTGCAGCAACTGCACAGGTGTCGAAAGCGAGATAATGAAATGACAACGTTCTTTTCCTATTAGAGGAGCATTTCTGAAACAGCTCAACTTAGTGAAAATTGCTGAGGAAGTTCATTAGTTACAGACTTAGTTACTGATGAACTAACACAAGCAGGACATTAGGTTCCTCATTGTTTGTTATGTGAGTCACAGAGAAAACTTACAGCATTACAGTGTTGTCGAGTGACAAAATGTACTGTGGCAGTTAGCCTCACAATTTCATGGTTTAATGGAAAAGAACTGAAGCTGGGCATGGCACACACTTGTAATCCCAGAATTTGGGATGTGGAGACAGTGGACTCAGGAGTTCTAGGTCATCCTTGACTACATGGCAAGTTCAGAGCTAGTCTAGGTTGTCTCAGAACAAAACTGAACATATAGCTAGGCTTGGTGGTGCTAATCCTTAACCCCAACACTTGGTAGACAAAGACAGGCAGGTCTTTATAAATTTGAGACTGGCCTAGTCTACATAGTGAGTTCCATGTCAGATGGGGCTACATAGTGAGTCTGTATTTTTAAAAAAAACTGCATATAAACACACACATACCCATATAGGTATGTAAATGTATATGGGAATTAGTCAAAACTGTTTTTTTAAGAGACAAGGTTTTATTATGTAGCTCAGCTGGTCTTGACCTCAGTATATAGACTGGGCTAGCCTTGTAGCCACAGAAATCTGTCTGCTGCTGTTGTGATTAAAGGCATGTGCCACCACACTTGGTCTGGAAGTTCCTTGAATAAATTTCAATCTTCTCATGTATTTTGTGGAAGTATTTTTTGTTGTTGTGGGTTTGTGTTTGTTTGTTTGTTTTTAGACAGGCTTCACAAGAGGTTTCCTGCCTCCTGAGTGCTAGGATTAAGGGCATGTGCCCCATGTCTGATATATACATATATAACATGGATGCACAGGACTGAAGCCTTTTCTGCATATATATATGCAGGAGATAGATTGCTTTCTTTTCCAGACATGGTTTCACTGTATAGCCCTGACCTTATTACTATGTAGACCAGGCTGGCCTCCTCAAACTCAGAGATTAACTATCTCTACCTCCTGAGTGCTGAGATTAAAAGCATGTGCCACTGTTGCTCAGCTTTATTCTATATTTAACAACATTCTATTATGCAGCTTCCAGAGCTGCTAAGGTCTTATGTGGTTACACATAGATGTTAAGGTACCTGTCCTTAGAATTGAGAATTAGAGTATTTCACGTAATTGTGGGTTTTGGTTGTTCTTTTGTTTATGTTTTTTTGTTTTTGTTTTTTTTACCTAATTGCAGTTAACTTTCAATATACTGATAAGAGTGTGATTTGAATCTGAAGTAATTGTTTTAATGCCATGCTGGGGCCTTGCACTTCTGCCATCGAGCCGTATCTATAGGTTCAAAGTCATTTTGATAGTGGTAAATCTCATCTGGCATTGACAGCTCCTCATAGCAGGCCAAGCTACAGACTAATGAAAGTTTTCACACTGAAGTCAGGACATTTGTGTTTCTTCAGGTGTTAGAAAACTACTCAGATGCTCCAATGACACCAAAACAGATACTGCAAGTCATAGAAGCAGAAGGACTGAAGGAAATGAGGTTGGTATTGCTCTTACTGTTTAAATGACATGTGCCTGTGATATGCAGTTGTAAATTCACCTGTTGGTCTATCTGTGGTTGTGTATGTAATGGTGGTGTATCTGGTGTGTATTGTGAGGGTGGGAGAGTGGAGTAGGTGAACATCATCTGTGTATTTACATCAGAAGTACAGTATCTTTCACAAGACCTTACCTAGATCTTGACTTACAGCTAGAATTCAGTTTTTATTTTCTAGTACACTTTTTTTTAAGGTAAGGTATCGCTGCAGCTTTACCTTCTCATAGTTACTTCTCTCATTACTCAAGTTTTGGTAATAGAGAAGGAGCAAATATAAATACTGTTTTCTCTACACTTCCTCTTTTTTCTATACTTTCTATACACAGGACTGAAGTCTTTCCTTTCTGATCCAAGAAAAATGGTCTCAGTGGCATTAAACCCTCTAGCTACCCATGGATTTAGTCATTCATTCCTGTTTCTAAGGTAGTCTCTTGTAGCCATAGGTGGCTTCCAACTTGCTGCTCAACTGAGGACTTGCCTTGAACTCTGATCCTCATGTTCCTGCCTCTCAACTGCTGGGATTACAGGCACTTGCCATCCACAAATAGCTAATTTAGCCAGTTGTGATACAAATATACTAATGAGTAATTTATGGAATTTGTTACAATGTAGTTTTCCTGGAGAAACAACAAAAAAACACAAATAATTGGAGGCATGAAAACCAGGGGCGCCTTTAATTTGGTTCTTTTCTCATCATCATATTTATCTATATCTATCTATCCATCTATTTATTTATTTATTTTGAGACAGGATTTTTCTGTGTGGCCATGGCTGTCTTGGAACTTATTCTGTAGACCAGGCTGCCCTCAACTCAGAGATCTACTTGCCTCTGCCTACCGAATGCTTGAGTTAAAGTCATGTGCCACCTGTAAAAAAATATTTTGTTATTGTGTGTATGTGTTTTACACTAGTGTTTATCCATGCATTTAGTGCCCATGGAGGCATTGGAACAACTGGAACTGAAATTACATTCAGTTACGAGCTGCTGTGGCTACTGGAAATTTGAACCCAGGTCCCAGCACTTGGGAGGCAGAGACAAGTGGATTAAAGACTTGCGCCACTGCTTTTTGGGGTGTGAAGTCTGGTCTAAGTGCTTGCTTGAGAAGCACTTTAGTGAAGGAGCTTTTCTCCCAGCCCTAAGCAGTTAGTGTATTATATTGCTAATCAAACTGTAGCCATTGAAATGAGAGAAGTTCTTTGTTGGGTCCCATCTCTTTCAGCTAATGTTTTATGGGGTGGGATGCTTGGGGTAGCCACAGCCTGTGTGTCTGACTTGTAGCTATGTGCTTTACAATGTGACGACTGTGCTTTCTTTCCCCATGGGCTATGCTCCATCATGCTGATGTCCTCCCTGCTGCTGGATCACTCTATCAATAGAAGGTAAATTAGTCCCCCGTTTTGCTTTTTGTTTTTTAGGAATTGTAGCACTCTGGATGAGAGAGCAGCTCTGTCATTGTAGATAGGTATAGTGTGTAATAGTCACAGAAGGACTTGCCAGGGTGTTATCCCCTTGTAGGAGATGCTAGCACAGCCAGTTGATGTTCTAGAGTTTATACCCACTTGCTTTTAGTAACTGCTTTTTGTTGAAAGTTATTTTTAGCATTCAGTGTGTTTCAAAATATAATTATTTTTTAATGGCTTTTTTACACTCTGTTTATTTATTTTTAAAGATTTATTTATTTATTATATCTAAGTATACTATGGCTGTCTTCAGATACTTTTTCCTCTCATTCTGGCCCCACTCCCTCGCTGTAGCTGTCTTCAGACACCCTAGAAGAGGGCATCAGATCTCATTGTGGATGGTTGTGAGCCACCATGTGGTTGCTGGGATTTGAACTCACGACCTTTGGAAGAGCAGCTGGCAGCTTAACCGCTGAGCTATCTCTCCAGCCCCCACTCAATTTATTTTTAACATTGTGTAAATTAAGCCTGCTAGTTTTGAAAAATAAGGGCTTAAAATACATTTTTTTTTTAACATAGCAAGGAGAGGGAAGAAAACATACACAGGTAAACCCTAACACTCACATTCTAGTGACAAATGTAATGATAATAGGCATTTGTCTAGTTTTGATATCTTTTTCAGTGTTAAGATTAGTAAATGTTCTGTCTTGTGAAGTTGTCATTTTTAATATACTATTGTGGCAGGGACCATGAACTACTATCTAGTTGGATATTTAAACATTATGCTTTTTTATAATGGCTTTTTTCTTTGTAATGAAGTCTGTAGATGAGACTCATCCATTCCCTTTCACAATAGAGAAAAATCAAATTGTGGGTGGTTTTATTAGAAAATATTTAAGTGTAAAAATAAAATATAGGCATATATCAGGATTAGTGCCATTTAGTCTGGTATTTTCATAAAGCTATATGGCAGTGTTTGGGTATGATATATGTGTTGCAGTGTAGATACTAGAAATCCTGTTTTAGTTTTTTATTAAAAATGTTTATTACACTTCTGTTTATGAATATTGGGGAGGTAAGAGAACAACTTCCAGGAGTTGGTTCAGGTCTTCAGGTATGGTGGCAGGTAAAATGTTTGGGGTGGGGAGGCTAACTCATGGTGGCCAGAAGAAAGTATTGGGTGCCAGAGTTACTGATGACTGCTGTAAGCAGCCAGATGTGGGTGCTGGGAACTGAGCTTCAGTCCTGATGACTGCTGGTTATCTCTCTGGCCCCAAGAACCAAAATAGCTTCCTCTTTTATTATTTTTATTTTTTATTTTATTTTTTTTTGATATGGGGACTTCAATTGAGTAGTTCTGGCTGCTCTGGAACTTACTATGCAGACCAGGCTAAACTCAAATTCACAGAGATCAGCCTGCCTCTACCTCTGTTCTTGTGCTGAAAGTAAAGACATGTACCATTATTCTCACCTGAGAAAACTCATTTGTAATAGTAAAAGGGTTATTTTTGTTTTTGTTTTTTTGGGTTTTTTTGTTTTGTTTTTTTGTTTTTTTTGAGACAGGTTTTCTCTGTATAGCCCTGGCTGTCCTGGAACTCACTCTGTAGACCAGGCTGGCCTCGAACTCAGAAGTCCACCTGCCTCTGCCTCCCAAGTGCTGGGATTAAAGGCATGCGCCACCACTGCCCAGCTGCACCACGCTTTTTTTTTTTTTTTTTTTTTTTAGTAAATTTTTTTTTATTAGATATTTTCTTTATTTACATGTAAATTTCTCCTTTCCCAGTTTCCCCTCCAAAAAACAAAGAAACAAACCCCTGTTGCCTCCCCCCTCCCCATGCCTGCCACCCCACCTCTCCCACTTATTGGACCTGGCATTCCCCTACACTGGAGCACAGAACCTTCAGGGCTGAGGTCCTCTCCTCCTATGCACCACGCATTTTTAACTGCTGAATGGTCTCTCATTTTTTTAGAGCTTGGTTTGTATTGTCAGGAAACACTAAAGATGTGTTTGATGTATATTCTGAAATGTTATGTGCACCACAACCTAGACTGAGTGGGGCTTCTGTGAGTTTCAATTGTTTATCTCCCGCTGTGTTCATAATGCATTTGTGAAATCACTGCTTCTGCTTTGCTTTCTTTACTTCTTGGTTTGGAAGTGAATTAGAGGAGCTGGATATTTGGTAAGTAGACACCACCTTTTGTGACCCATTTCTGTCTTTTTACCCTTTCTAGTGGGACATCCCCTCTTGCGTGCCTCAATGCCATGCTACATTCCAACTCAAGAGGTGCAGAAGGGCTGTTCTATAAATTACCTGGCCGGATTAGTCTTTTCACACTGAAGGTAAAATGACTTCTCAGTGCAATGGTCCCCAAAACTTTGTGCATAAGAAAAACCTGGTGGGTTTGGAATGGTGCTGATGGATGCAGTCAGGTAACACTGATGTTCTGGTCCTTAATGGTACTCTGAGATGCCTAACAGCCTATCAGGAGTTACTAAGTTGTAGCAACTGTTGTTTCTGTGCTCAGCTTTGCTTGTCTGTATCTTAGATATATGCAATTGAAAGATAAGTATGTGTGGTGATAGTTACAAATGGGCCTTAATAAGGATTTTGTTAGTAATAATATTGTCAGGGATAAATTACTGTGCAATCTAATGAACATACTCTATGCAAAGTAACTGAAATGTGAGTATCAGCATTTACTAATTACAAAGGAGGAGGAGTTCAGAATAAACCTTATTTACTGAAATGAATAATTATTTTTATGTCATTTCTGATATATTTGGGTGTCATTTAGATGACAGTCTGAAAACTTTTGTATAAAGGGCTGATATAAGTAATTTTAGATTTCATCGACCTAGTGACTCTGTCAAAATATCTCAGCTCTACTATGTATGGAATCAGAAAAACAGCCATCTTCCCCTGCCCCCTTTCTCTCTCTTTCTTACTCACACACACTTACATACTTTTTCTAAAAAGAGTTTTAATGTATACCAGTTTTTATTGCTTTGTCTTCTAATTTCATAGAATATTCTTGTTTTAGAGACTGACATTCTTTGTAGTATATTTTGGCCTTGAACTGATTTGATTGCTCAAACTGGCCTGAAACATGATCCTTCTGCTTTTGTCATACAAGTACTGGGATTACATGGAGTTGTCACCATGCCTGGCTTTACAATGTTGCAAATATGGAAACACCTTGGTAAGAAAGAAGGGCTGGGCCAGGCAGTGGTGGCTGACGCTCATGCCTTTAATCCTAGCACTTAGGAGACAGAGGCAGGCGGATTTCTGAGTTCAAGGCCAGCCTGGTCCAGGGACAGCCAGGGCTACACAGAGTAACCCTGTCTCAAAAAAAAAGAAAAGAAAAAGAAAGAAAGGAGGGATGGTGGGATGGCTTCAGTGGTTAAGTGCAGCCTCCTGGCTGCAGGCTGGAGAGATGGCTCAGCAGTTAAGAGCGCTGACTGCTCATGAGTTCAAATCCCAGCAACCACATGGTGGCTCACAACCATCCATAATGAGATCTGATGCCCTCTTCTGGGTGAGCTGACCCAGAGGGTATGAAAGCTGGTCCTGGTGGATGGGCAAAGGGGAAGAGCTGGCCCTGGTGACCCTGGGTGCTGGTGGGCTGACCAAAGCAGCTACCACCTAGGCCTAGGGTAGACATTGGGGTGTGTCAACTCAAAGCCCTAGGTCAGGGCTTTGAGTTGACACACCCCAATGTCTACCCTATCAATGAACAGCTGGAACTTGGTCCCACAGAACCAAAGCTGCAGGATCTTCATGACACAGGGCAAGGGCAATAACAGGATATCCTAGAGGAGTCCTGGTGAGGGACCAGAGGCCTCGAACCAGACCAATGTTCATTGTAATGAACATTTACAAGTAAGGATGTGTGGACATAAGGATATATTGTGTGATACACTATAGCTTCTATGAGATGTTTTTTGGTTTGTTTTTTTAACTTTTGTTTTCTTTGGGGGGTGCATTGCAGGGCCAGAGGGTGGGTATGAAGGGATAACAGATGAATGGGATGTGAAATTCACAAAGAATCAATAAAAAGTTTTTAAAAGGGGGGTTGGGACTAGAGAGATGGCTCAGCGGTTAAGAATACTGACTATTCTTCCAGAGGTCCTGAGTTCAATTCCCAGCAACCACATGGTGGCTCACAACCATCTGTAATGGGATCTGATGCCCTCTTTTGGTGTGTCTGAAGAGAATGACAGTGTACTCAAATACATGTAAAATAAATCTTTAAAAAAAAAAAAAAACCCAAAAACCTAGGCATGACTAAAATGCCTGTCTATAAGCCTAACATTTTGTTGGGTTAGAGACAGGGAGATGGTTGGGGCTGTTGCTACAATGTCAGTGAGAGCCTAGATCTCAGGGAGGGAGTGACATGGAAAGTGGTGAAGCAGAGCAGTGTTGCTCTTCTTTGCCCTCTCCAAGGGCACACCTGAACATGTGTGCTTATAGTTGTATACAAGCATAGCACAATGAGCAATTTAGGGTGGAGATGCAGTTAATTGTAGAAGATGTCTGAGGTGGTATATCAATCCCCTTGCAATTTTTATTAGAGGAAAACAAAGGAGGATAAATTGAAAGAAATAATTGTTGCATTCCTTTTGGATTTGGGTTTTTATTGTTTTTTTGTTTTGTTTTTGTGTTTGTTTTTTTTAGACAGGATTTCTCTTTGTATCCCTGGTGGCCCTCAAACTATCTAAATTAGGCTGGTCTGGAATTCAGGGATGTAGATCCCTGCCTCAGCCTAAGTACTGGCTTAATTGTGGCATCCTTACAATATTATAACTACAATAGAAATTTACATAATCAAGCTCTATATTAGTGGTTCAGAATTATGGATGTAACATTAATACAAAGGAAAGAATGAATATAAAATAAGTCTAGATTTTGGATAGGAAAAAATCATAACCACTGCTATTTGAAAGGCAATATCAGAGTCCATTGAATTTTAGTAGATACATGGCAAGCAGTGGTCTCTTTTAAAATGCAGATTAGATGACATGGCTCCTAGTTGGCTCTCCTAGCACTTCAGCTTGGTTCCTAACTGTCCTTTAGATAGTCATGTCTCAAGTTTGCTTCTTAACCACCTCAAACCTGGCGTTACACTTGCCAATGCCACTGCCTGGAAACCTGGTCGCATCTTGCTGCTTGGGGTCTAATCTGATGGTGTCTTAACTGACACAGTCTTAGCTACTTCGTATATTCCCACCACTCCCCCTACCCAACACCCCCGTTACACAGCATATTTGTTTATGCCTTTTTTTTTTCTGTTCAGCAAGTTAGTATCTTAATTTTATTTTTCTTGCCCTCTTAGGAGCAGTTCTACCAAAATCTGTTTTAAGAATCTGCTGACATTAGAAGTCAGTCTTTCTCAGGCTACAGCCACATCTGGTTTCTTTTAATTGCTAAAGAAAGGTGTAATATTAAGCCAGCTAAGCAAGTAAAAGATGCTTGCCACCTTTCCTTATCTCTTTCCACCATGGTGGAAGGTCCTTATCTCTTTCCACCATGGTGGAAGGAGAGAGCTGACTCCTGCAGGTTGTACTCTCACTTCCACAGTGGTGCTCCATAGATGTGGCACCATGTGCACACCCTCTCCTCCAGGAAATACATATTCTGAAAGTATAGTAATAAAGAGCTTAAACATTTTAAGTATTTTTTTTAAAGATTTATTTATTTATTATATGTGAGTATACTGTAGCTGTCTTCAGACACTCCAGAAGAGGGCATTATATCTTATTACAGATGGTTGTGAGCCACCATGTGGTTGCTGGGATTTGAACTCAGTACCTGCAGAAGAGCAGTCAGTGCTCTTAACCGCTGAACCATCTCTCCAGCCCCATTTTAAGTATTTTTAAAAATAATATTGCTCTTTTGTAGAGTTTGAACTGTTATCATTTTGATTGTTGGGGTGTAAAAAACTCATTTAAAATAATGCATTGACATATTTAGACAATACCTTTTCTAGTTCTGTAACCCTTATGGGGAAAAGAAGCCATTCTTTCTAATGCTGAAAATCCTAAAGTTTTTAATGAAGGAGGAACTGTTAGGTCATCCAGTCTATTTTCACTTTACAGATTGAAAATGGAGCTCCAGCACATATAATGCTGGATCTATATTCATTTCTCTGTATGACAATACTTAGAGCTGAGTTAAAAACTAGAATCCAGGTCTCATTATGCTAGTTTAAAAGAAAGTTTTTCTTCAGTTTTGGAGCCACTTTGTCTTTAAAAATATCTTTTGAACTCAAAATGTCAATTTTATTTAAGATGCAAAGGTCATTCTGTTTCTTTTCTTATTTATTTATTTATAGACAGGATTTATTATGTATAGCCCTGGCTGTTCTGACACTTATTCTGTAGACCAGGAACTCAAAGAATCTGCTTGCTTCTGCCAGCAGAGTGCTGGGAGCCAAAATAGCCCTGCTGACTTTTCTTTTTTTAAGCTTTGGTTTTATTGTATTAGTGTTTGCCTATATGTTTGTAAGGACACCACTTGTATACCTAGAGCTTACAGGAGTTAGAAGAGGACAGGATCCCCAAGAACTAGAGTTACAGATGGTTGTAAGCTAGCTTTCATGTAATCCCTGAGAACCAAGCCTGGGTCCTCTGCAAGAGCAAGCGTGATCTTAACTACTGAGCCATTTCCTTAGCTCCAAGAAAGACTTAGTTTGTATTTTCTTTTACTTTATGTGTATAGTGTTTTATGTGCATGAATATCTGTGTATCATGCGTATACCTACCTGATGCAGAGGCCAGAAGAGAACTAGAATGAAAGTCTCTTAGGAGTTGCCATGTAGGTGCTGGGAATTGAACTGGAGTCCTCTCCAAGATCAGTAAGTGCTTATAACTGCTGAGCCATCTCTCTCCAGCTTCAAGATTGGTTTCCAATGTCAGCAGATTCTTTCATAGCTTTAGGTAGAACTGCTCCAATGGGGGGGCAAGAAAAAAAAATTAACTTGCTGGACAGGAAGAAAAAAATAACCTAAAAGCTGCACATTCTGTTTATAACAGGAATGGAAATAAGCAAGAGAAAATACACAAATCAGCTGACTCGAGTGTGGTAACATTATCTTAACAATTTTCAGATCCTGAGATGAGTACTTTTGTTATGCCTGGTTGGTTTGCATTTTTAGATTGTCTTTAAATTTTACTGACATTCTTACTGTTTGCTTTTGTTTAAGTTAGAAGAGTGGTTAGTATGTATCAGTGCTACCGCCCTGGAAGCAGGACATGGTGATTGACGTATATGCCTTGTAATCTTAGACCTAGAGTGTGGAGGTGGCAGGATGGAGAGCTCAAGGTCATCCTTGGCTACAGAAGGTCTGTGGCTCTCAAGACCCTGTCTCAAAAACAAAGCTAGAGAATTGGATGAGAAGTCCATCAAGGTCAGGGTTTTAGCCAGGCACTCTGTGTGTTACTTGTGGTGTAACACCGCAAAGTTCATATTGAAAGCATAAAAATATGGAAAGCCCTTTTATGTCATAAAATGGGTATATAAGTGGAGATTTCAATTGCTGTGAATTGAAACATTGACTAAGGGCTCAAGTGTGTCCCCTCTGTGGTTATCATCATCATCACTTAAGCAGTGGCTTAAGCATCTAAGCCATCTTCTGAGAACCTTAGATCTCTTTTGAGTGCTTTCTGGGTTAAACATCAATAAGCATCTTTGCGTATGAAAAGTAAGCTAGCTATGGGTATTTTCTTTCCTGCTCTTTATGATGTGTTTCCCTTATTGGCTACTGACTACTTCTTTCAGTTGTTTTTGTTATTACTATTATTGTTTGAGAGAGAGAGAGAGAGACAGAGACAGAGACAGAGAGACAGACAGACAGACAGACACACTTGAGGTAAGAGAAAATTATGTGAAGTTGTTTTTCTCTTTTTACTTTTATGTGCGTTCTGGGGATCAAACCTAGGCAGTTGGTATCTTAGTTAATTTTCTATTGTTATGATAAGTCACCACGACCAAAACAACTTATAAAAGAAAGACTACTTGGGGCTTTCAGTTTCAGAAGGTTAGAGTCCATTACCATCATTGGCAGTGAGCATTGCAGCAGGTAGGCAGGCAGGCATGGTGTTGGAACAGTAGCTACAGCTCACATCTTTATTCACAAGTAAGGGAGACAGAGACATTCTGATCTTTTGAAACTCAGAGCCTACCTCCAGTGATTCACCACCTCGAGCAAGGCCATAGCTAGCTCCTAATCCTTGCCAAATAGATCTACCAACTCTGGGCCAAGCATTCAGATATCTGAGCCTGTGGGATCATTCTCATTCAGACTGCCACAGTTAGACTTGTACAGCACACACTTGCCTTGCTCAGCCATCTCACTGGCGCTCCTGACACTTGTGATCACAATACTCTGCTGTAGGCGGTCTGTTTAGAATGCTGTTTAGATTGGTACATTTGCTCTGGTTAGCTGAAGTAACAGCTCAGTCTTGATGGAGGTCTTGACCTCTCCTCAGTTGGTAAACCATTTGGGGTGTGTACAGTTGTCTGGATTTCCATCCAGCAAGAGCGAAGTTGACTGTTTTCAGAGCCTTACTCAGAATCTGTTTTATGCTTTAGTAAGATGAACTACTTTTTTAAAATATAAGATTTTATTGTTATATTTTAATTCTGCGTGTGTGTATGCATATACCTTAGGGATTCAGGTGCCCATGAGGCCAGAATTGTTAGGTTCTGTGAAAATAGATTTTCAAGTAGCTATGAGCTGATCAGTGTGGGTGCTGGGAACTCAGTTGGGTCCTCTGCAATAATAGTTTGAGCTCTTTAATGACTGGGCCATCACTGCAGCCCCTGAGTCTACCTACCTTACCTACCTACCTATCGGCATAACATTTATTTACTTACTTACTGGTGTATGCACAGGGCACATGTGTGGATGTCAGAGGATAACTTAGAGGGAATTGGTTCGTTTCTTCCTTTTTTTTCTTTTCTTTTTTTAATCGTAAGGTTTTTATTTGTTTTGTTTTTTTTTTTTAAAGACTTATTTATTATATGTAAGTACACTGTAGCTGTCTTCAGACACATTAGAAGAGGGCATCATATATCATTACGGATGGTTGTGATCCACCATATGGTTGCTGGGGTTTGAACTCAGGACCTTCAGAAGAGCAGTCAATGCTCTTAACCACTGAACCATCTCTCCAGCCCTTAATCTTAAGTTTTTATGTTGAGTCCCGTATAGTGTGTAGTCCTGCCTTCACCTCCTTCAGTCCTAATGCTGAGATTATAGACATACACTGCCATATCATGTTTCTACTATCCTCGGGGTAGAACCCAGGACCCCATTCATGCCAAGCAAGCACTGTGTATACTGAACTACACCCTCAACCCAGAAAAGAACTGAGTTTTGTTGGAACATGAGATGATAAGGTTATAGTAAAAACAGTGGTGAGGAAAGCGCTGACCATAGAGTGCTTTGTGTTAGCTTGGGGTAGAAATGAATTGGTAGTGTCCAAGTTGATAAAGTGATGTTTATTTGTAAAACATAAAAGACTATATTTTTCTTGTGATTATTATCTTTTAAAGCACCAGGTTCTGGAAAGAAGATTCTGTATATTCCGTAAGATTGTGTTTGGGCTGAGGTCAGCCAGCATAGACACTAGATTCAGTGTCTCTTCAGATCAGACATTAGGTAGAGGATTTGTTTATTCTGAGAAAATTGCTGCTTTTTACTTAGCTAAATCTGGAAGGAGGGATAGTGACTGGTGTGTGAGTGTCAACCATATTCCAGACAGGGTTTCTCTGTGTAGCCCTGGCTATCTTGGAACTCACTCTGTAGACCAGGCTGGCCTGGAACTCAGAAATTCGCCTGCTTCTGCCTCCCAGGTGCTGGGATTAAAGGCGTGCGCCACCACTGCCCGACAAGTATCATTTTCTTAAGAGTGGTTCTTTGACATACAAGTAGTCAGATTGAGCAGCCAATCTGAGAAGCTTTGAGGACCACAATCACATTTTTCTGTTAATTCAAAGGATTTGTTTTAACAGTGATAGTTAATGTTGCCAACTTGATAGCTTTGAGAAATGTTGAGGAAGGATTTCAGTAAAGGACACTTTGGGGAGGTCTCTGTTACGGAATTTCTGGAGGTAGTTAGATCATGAGAACTTAACCAAATTAATCATTTGATGTATTCATAATATGGTGACATTATTAGAATATGGTTAGTGGTAGACATAGGGAAATAATTGGGGAAAATCAGTTAGTGGGGTGTCTCCTTTGTGGGGTTGTGTCTTGCCCTGGCCTCTTCCTGTGCCTCCTCTCTCAGCTACTGACATGAAGTGAACAGCTTTTCTCTACCACGTGCTTTCAGCACTTACTGCTCTGCCCAAATACGTGGGCCATGCAACCATACATTGAGCCCTCTGAAACTTGAACCAAAATCTTTCCTTAAGTTGTTTGTGTCAGAAACTGGTCACAATGATGAAAAGCTAACTCATAGAAAATTGGTACCAGAGAACTAAGGTATGGTGGTTAGTGTTGTTAGTTTGATAGGATCTGAAACTTCTCAGGGACAAGTTTCTAGGCACATCTGTGAAAGGTTATTTAGCATCTGAGCATGCTTATGAGAGATTCCATTTATTGGGTTAATTGAGGTGGGAAGTGTCACTTTAAAAGTAGATCCTACCATTTCCTGGGTCTGCCAGCACAGAGGCTCTGTGAGTAAAGACCCTTGTTTGCTCCCCTGAAACGTTTGTGGTAGAAGGTAAGGTGAGAACCAGATCCTTTTGAAGGAGATGAGTGAGAAGGAAAAAGGGAGAGAGAAAGCTAGCTGAGTACTAACATTCTTTGTTTTCTTATGACTGGATGTAATTTGGCCAGCTACTTTATACATGTGCTTTATATTCCACTGCCATGATCAACTGTGAGCCAAAATAAGAGTAAATCTTAAGAAAAAAAAAGAAGGAAGAAGGAAGGAAAATGCCACTACATTCAGTGCAAATGCAACCGCCTTTTACTCTGTTGTATCCTTCCTTCTCCAGGAATTCCACTGCCCCTTTTATATTCTCAGGGCTTTTGTGGTCCTTCTCTCTTACTTAAAGCAGGTAAAGAATATATTGTATGTTTTGTAGTGTCCTGAGACTTTGACATTTAGCTTAAAAGTAATGATCTGGTTAATTTGTAAAGGAATTTTCAAGTGTTCAGGAATTGATATGGTTCTTGTTAGCAGTTTTTAGCCAGATTTATAGTGAAAATTAGTAGAAAGATTTGAGAAACTGTAGACAGAAAAGTGCACATATTTAAAGCTATAGACAAAAAGAAATTATTAGAGAAATTAGTGGCATTAAAAAGATGCTAAGTAGATGGGAAATGGCTTAGCAAGGTTGCTGCCAAGCCCCTCAACCTGCTTGATTCCCAGCACCACAGTAGAAGGAGAGCAAGTCATCCTACGATTCATCCTCATGCATGCATGCATACAGTGTGGCATGCAAGCATGCTCAGACATGTTGCATGATTTTTTTTGTTGTTGTTGTTTATTTTGTTTTGTTTTAAGAGAAAAGACCAGTAGTTTATACTGGGACAGGAGGGAAGATACCTCTGAGGGGAAACTCAGGATTTGAACAGATCTTACCTTTGACGTGCTCCAGAGTATAAAATTATAAGTTCGTTGGAAGGATCAGCTATCCAGGCATTCAGAGTTTGAAGGGGCCCAGATGCTAACTGAACTGGCAATAGACTTTTACATTTTCACAGGATGCTGGCTTTGTAGACTTGCAGATGCAAGAGTTATAGAGTCATGGAGGCTTCCAGTGAGATTTCAGAGGGAGGGCGATAATGTATCAGCATACATGGGCATACTCCTGAGAGTGAAGTGTGAAGCTTTAGCTAAGATGTTAAAGGATATGTTGTTTAGACAGATACTGTCTTGTGAACTTAGATACTGTCTTGTAGAATTTTAGAAATGTATCCCTTAAATTTAGACAGATACTGTCTTGTGAATTTAGAAATGTATCCCTTAATATCAGCTGACTGTTTATTTTAACCTTCTCTTTTATCTATATGCTATTTTTCTCATGAAGGTATGACCTGAAAAAAGTGCTGTTTTAAAAACTTAGCCAGAGACTGGAGAGATGGCTAAGAGCACTCACTGCTCCTCCAAAGGTCCTGAGTTCAAATCCCAGCAACCAAATGGTGGCTCACAACCATCTGTAATGAGTTTGGATGCCGTCGTCTGAAGACAGCTACAGTGTACTTAAATATAAAATAAATAAATCTTTGGGCCGGAGCGAGTGCCCAGAATGAGTGGGGCCAGAGCAAGCAGAGGTTCCGAGTTTAATTCTCAGCAACCACATGATGGCTCACAACCATCTGTACAGCTACAGTGTACTCATATATATAAAATAAATTTTTTTTTTTTTTTTAAAAACAGGTATGCTGTTGTATACCTATAATCAGATGCAGAGGCAGGAGGATCTCTACATTCAATACCAACCTAGTCTACATAATGAGTTCGAGGCCTGCCAAAGCTACATGGTGAAACTCTGTCTCAAAAAACAAACCAACAACTAACAAAAAAAGCCCTCCAAAAACTAAAACTTACCACATACTGGAGACTAAAGTATAAAGTAGCTCCTGTCCAGGCTACTGCTTTCACTTTACCCTCTGAGAAACAACTGCTTTGTTTCTTTTTAATCCACATGACAAAGTGGTTTTTTTTTTTTTTTTTCCCCAAAAACACCTTGTGATCATGATTTGTTTTTGTTTGACACTTGTCAGTGGTTCCCATAGCATTTAAAGATCCAAACCCCACTCGGCACCTCCTGGCTTTCTTTCATCTCTGGATGTCTCAAACTTCTAGTTTTAGGCTTTCCTATTTCAGACTTTTCATTTTGCCTGACTATATAGTTTAAGATCTGACAATACAAGTTATTTCTCAGTCCTTTCTCTGGCCTCTAAATTGGATTTCTCTTCTAGGGTCTAAGCTCTTTTTATTTAATGTATAAACCTTTTATCTGAATGTTCGTGTGTGCACTACATATATGCTTGGTGCCCTCAGAGATCTGAAGTGGGCATCACATTCCCTGGAACTGGAATTATGGGTGGATGTGAACTACCATGTTTGTGTGAGGAATTAATGCTGGTCCTGTGCAAGAGCAGCAAGTAGCCTTAACCTCTGAATCATTTCTTCAGTCCCCTGGCCTAAACTTTTTATCACAAGTACACAATTTCTGTCTGTGTGTAATTTGAGTACCTCTCCTGATTATCCTTAAATCTGTCCTGATTATGCCTTAGATGCAAAGATGGTATATTATTTTGCTTTTGGCTCTATCTCATAGTTGTTACAGTAAAAGTTTATCTGTTGAGCTGGATGTGGTGAAAGATACTTGAAACCCCAACAACACTCAGGATGGGGAAGCAGGAGAATCAGGAGTTCAAAACTGTGCTTGGTTACTTGGGAATTTGAGGCTATGTGAGACCCTTTCTCAAAAGGAAAATCATTGAAATGTAGTGAAAAATGCATGAAGGAGATTGTCTTTACCTTGCTTTCGGGGCTGAGGATGTAGCTCATTGGTAGAAAACTTGACTAACACAAAACCCAGAGATGATGTCCAGAACCACAGGAGAAAAATAAGGAACTGTTGTGATAAGTGTTTGCTTTTTGAGACAAGGTCCCAATGTGCAGCCTAGGATGGCCTGGAAATCACTGTAAACCAGGCTGACCCCAGACTCTTAATCCTTCTGCCTTAACATCTCAAGAGGAGTAAGTATAGTTACTCAACATTATCCCTAATTAATAATAATACGATAACAGCTCTCAAGATTAATTGATTCAGGATAGAGAGTTTTAGTGTCAAAGGGAAATTCCAGGGAGGGAATTTCCAGCAGAGTCTTCATGAAATGGTGTACTGAAATAGCCACTGTATGTATGCACTCTTTAATCTCAAAAGAAAACTGTCATGTTCATTCCTAATTTTTTATGCCTTCTTCTCTTATCTTTTATTCTCCAACAAAGCTTTTACAGTCTCTCTCTTTTTGTGTGTGTGTGTGTGTGTGTGTGTGTGTGTGTGTGTGTGTGTGTGTGTGAGTGATATATACATTGCTATGTAGTTTTTCCTCTCCTTTGCTGTTGGGCTAAGCATTCTCAGGTCTGGGAATTAGTTTATGGTGTTCTGGTGGGTAGGTACCTAGATATTTGGTTTGATACACACAAAATTTCCATAAGAAAAATGTCATAATGCAGAAGTCTTCCTCACTCAACCTGCTTTAGCTCGCACCTCTTCTGCCCTTGCGCTGCTCCTTTGACATCACAATCTGACTCAACAGTCAGTGGCTCTTGGTTGAGGCTTTGGTGGAGAATTCATCGCTTTGTGTTTTTTAATCTCACTTGTCTCTTGCAGAAGCAGGGAAGTGGTTCCTACCTTTCTACTTGGTGCTAGAGTGGGAGTATATGTCTCCTCTGTATATTCTGTATGTTCTCTGTATATTCAGGTACATATTCTGTGTCTATTTGTACATGTGATAGCATGTCAGAATTGCTATGTACAAAACTAATGTCATGGTTATTTTTCCCACAGCTGTTTCCACCCCTGTCTTGGCTCTGCATTAATGGAATTTGGTTTGGTTTTTTGAGACAGGGTTTCTCTTTGTAGCACCCTGGCTGTCCTGGAACTCCCTCTGTAGACCAAGCTGGCCTTGAACTCAGAAATCTGCCTGCCTCTGCCTCCCAAATGCTGGGATTAAAGGAGTGTGCCACAACTGCCAAGCAGAATTTTGTTTTTTAAGTGGCCAGTTATGAAACTAACCATGAGGATTTGAGGCCTGAAATGATGCACAGATTCTCCCTCTGAGGAGCCATGTAGTTGCACTCTCTATTCTCTAGTTGTCTGCGTGTTCCCTTTTGTGCACTTCATGGCAGATAGTGAAAGAGAAAGGTTAGGCAAAGAGGTGTCTTTTTTTTTTTTTTTAAATAGGAGCACACAGAATAGTACATGCAAAAGGCATGAGACTCCAGAACCCCATGTTTGAAGTTGCTCAGATAGAAACCTTGCTTTGGAGTAACTTTTCACCGCTTGTCCATGTAATCAGCAATTCTTGCTGCATCTACCTTCAGAAGACATAGCATTCAGCATTCTGGCTGCCACGACCCTGGTAATGGCCCGCATAGGCTCATATGCTGGAGTGCTTAGTCACCAGAGAGTGGAACTGTTTGGGAAGGATATTAGGAGGTGAGGATCTCATTGCAGGAGATATACCACTGGGAGTTAGCTTTGAGGTTTAAAAATCCTCCACAAAGCCCAGTCTCTCTTGCTTCCTGCTACCTGCAGATCAGTAAAGCTCAGCTACTGCTCCAGCCTGTCTGCTGACTGATGGTCATGGACTAACAACCCTCTCAAACATAAGCCCCTAATTAAACGCTTTCTTTCACAAGAGTTGCCTTGGTCATGGTGTCTCCTCACAGCCATTGAACACTAAGACACCTATATTAAAGATTCTTTAAGGCCAGATAGTTGAATTCTGTGATTATGGACAATTAAAATGTTGCTACAGACCACAGCAAAAAATGTCTTGGACTACTTAGTAGTCCCTTTGTAACTCAGTGATCACCACCTCCTGTGTGATCAGCGTCCTTGTGACTATCTAAATCAGCAGTTCTCAACCTGTAGGCTTTGGGCCCCCCAAAGGCCATTGGAAAACAAAGATACTTACATTATGATTCATTACAGTGTAAAATTATAAAGTAGCAAGAAAAATAATTTTATAGTTGAAATCACCATAACATGAACTGTATTAAAGGGTTACAGCATTAGGAAGATTGAGAACCACTGCTCTAAACTTTTGGAAGCTAAATTATCAGATTACTAGATTCTTTCAGTCCAAAAACTAGGACATCATCAGATAACATCTAATTCCTTAACTGAGTCCCCCGTTTGCTGTAATTTATCTATCTGAGGTACCTGCCAGTAGCTTTGGCTCATACAACTACATAACTAACACAGTCTCACGTAACCATTTTCACAGTGGAACATGTCCTCCAGGGAAACTTGAATCTGTATTTCAGGGCATAGTCATTCATACTTAATCTCAAAAGTGAACTGTCTTCTTCCCTTTCAGATAAGAGCTGTTTTGGTTTTTGTTGTTGTTTGTTTCTTGCATGGGTGCAACTCTATAGGGGGGAATTTTTGTTGTTTTGAGCCAAATCTAAACCTAAAATCTAAAGAGATTTTACAACACTGTTGGTCAGATTACACCATTCCTCTATTCAAACTCTTCCTGTCCTATTTTCTGTTTTCACTCATAGTAAAGGTCAGATTCCCTAATATGGCTCACAGTACCCTAATTTCATCAGCTCACTCACTTACTCACTGTTCCCTAAATGCCCTGGGCTTCATGGAGATCCTTGAACATGCTGGCATTCTTCCTTTCAGGGCCTTTTCCTCTGCTCTTTTATCTCAAGACATCATTGTCTTACCTCTTGACTTATTTTTCTTTCATATATTATATCCCGACTTCAGTTTCCTCTCCTCCTTGTCCCCCCTCCCCAGGGATATCCACCAACATCCTGCCTGCATTTTTTCCCCCTAGGCATTATCACAATCTGACTGTATATTATATACACACCTACTTCAACAAGGCCATTCTTCCTAGTCCTTCTAATCCTTTTCAAACTGTTCCTGGTGACTGAATTCAAATAGATGAGCTTATGGGGACTGTTATAACTCAAACCAGCACAGGGAAGGATTTGTAATTTAGTCTATTGTATTCTTCTAGACTCTAGGGAAAAGTAGACACTTGAGAATTATTTGTGAGTAAATGAATCACAATTTTTCTTTAATTTGGTAATAACTGAATGCTGAAGCATCCTTGCTTTCCTAGACTAACTTCAATGTGGTTTTCTTTTCATGAATCTGTGGCTAGGTTTATAATTTATTATGATTTTATATCTGAAATTATAAATTTCTTATAGATATGATACTGATTTGAAACTTTGTACAGTTTTGGTTGTATTCCCTTCTTGACTTTGTGCAGCAGTATTTTTGTTATTTATTTATTTATTTATTTATTTATTTATTTATTTTCAAGACACAGTTTCTCTGTATAGCCCTGGCTGTCCTGGAACTCACTCTGTAGACTAGGCTGGCCTTCAACTCAGAAATCCACCTGCCTCTGCCTCACAAGTGCTGGGATTAAAGGCGTGCACCACCACTGCCCGGCTCTTTTTCTTTTCTTTTCTTTTTTGAGAGAGAATTTCTCTGTGTAGCCCTGACTGTCCTAGAACTTGTTCTCAGAAACTTGAACTCAGAAATCTATCTGCCTCTGCCTCGCAAGTGCTGTGATTAAAGGTGTGCACCACCACTGCCTGGCCAGTGTCTTTAAGATATTCTTTATGATAGAATGTTTGTAGGACCTACTGGACCTAGTGTTTTATTTACAGCGGAGTCTTGAAATATATCATAGCCCAGGCTGGTTTGAACACGTATCCTTCTAGCTCAGTGTCCACTGTTGGGATTTGAGGTAGAAACCATGATGAACAGTAGTAGTACACTGTGTGCTTTTATTGTGGGAATGTTACTTTTACTTTTCTTGCAAGGTATGTAACTTAAAGTATATACAAAACTTGTTTCTTTAAAAAGAAATAGCAGATGGGGGAAGCACCTTCGAGTCTAAGAGTCTACTCATGCCTGACAGGTAGCCCAAGCATTGAGTCCTTGGAGTCCACTCCTTCCCCTCCCTGATTGAGATTATTACTGTTCAGATTCCTTTTATAACAAGACCTGCTGTCATATATCTCAGGCTGGCCTTAATACTGCTGTGTGGCTAAGGATGACCTTGTCCTCCAGACCATCCTGATTGTAGGATTATAGATGTGGGATAAGAATTGAACCTAGGACTTAATGTACTGGAGGCAGGTAGGCAAGCTTTCTGCCAACTAAGTTTCCTTTGTTTTTATTTATAGGTCCACTCACATTTGTGCATTACTGACGCTTAAACCTAAGTATGTTCTTGAGGGTTCCTTGCTTTTTTTTTTTTTTTAATGAGAGTACACTGTCATTGTCTTCAGACACACCAGAAGAGGTTATCAGATCCCATTACAGATGGCTGTGAGCCACCATGTGGTTGCAAGGAATTGAACTCAGGACCCGTAAGAGCAGTCAGTGCTCTTAAGCACTGAGCCATCTCTCCAGCCTGGGTTTCTTGATTTTAAAATTATTTCTGGCCAGGCAGTTGACGTACGGCTTTAATCCCAGCACTTGGGAGGAGCCAGAGGCAGGAGGATTTCTGAGTTCAAGGACAGCCTGGTCAACAGAGTGAGTTCCAGGCAGCCAGGGTTATACAGAGAAACCCTGTCTCCAAAAAAAAAAAAAAAAAAAAAAAAAAAAAAAAAAAGCCAAAAAAAAAAATTTTTTTTTTTCTGTCATACTGTCACTGTTTTTTTTTTCTGACTTGTTTTTGTCATTTCTGAGCTTGATCTGTGCTGACACGTTTAGTTGGAACACTTTATAGTGTATGCTGTCTTGTGTGACTGATGGTTGGCCTATTGTACACTTTTTTTTGGCTGTTTTGGCAAACTGTTGCACTGAATGCATGTCTCTTCATACATGTGTGAATTGGCTTCTCCATGGTGTATGTGTTTCCAAAGTGAGTGGTCACGGTCGTTCTTGACTATGGAAGCTAAGTAGTGCAGCTGTATGAATGCACTCTCCCTAGCAGTGGGTAAGAATGCCTCTTGCTCTGTAGCTGGAGTACTGTGGATTTGAAATCACTGGTTTTCCTTCCATTCTTATATTTATGTGATTAGTGTACAGTGAAATTAACCCTTCTTAGTGTGCAGGTATTCAGATCTGAGGTGTGTTTTTAAAGTTCATTTGATTATCTTTGTATTTTAGTACAGTTTAAATGTATGCTATTAGAGGGCTCAGTAGAGTTGCTCTAATGAGAATTGTTGCTTCATACTTGTCTCTCCCCCTTTAAAGTTGTTATTGTAAAGTTTACCCCATTCAGTGTAGAACCTTATGCTGTCACAAGCAAATGCAGCCATGTAATTACTACCTTAGTTAAGTTTATAGAGCAGTTTCTTATCCTATAGCAACTACCAGTTCATAGATTGCCCATGTATTGCTGCTTTTTTAGAATATATAAATGGAATCATGCGTTCTATAATCTTTTGATCCCCTGGTTACAGATGGTTTTAAGCCACCATGTAGCTGCAAGGAGCTGAACCTGGGTTAACAAATTTAATTTTCCCCCTTTTTGAATCAGGTTTTTTTTGTATATCCTTGGCTGTTCTAGAACTAGTTACATAGACTAGGCTGGCCAGTTCACCTTTGTCTTCCAAGTTCTGGGATTAAAGGTATATGCTACCATCTCTCCAGACACTCCTTCCCTTTTAAGTTATGTGTATGCATGTGTGTCTTTGTATACACTTGGAGGATAGAGGCATTGAATCCCCCTGGAGTTGGAAATAGAGGTGGTTATGAGCTCCCCAACATGGGTGCTGGGAATAGAACCAAGCTCTCTGGGAGAACAGAAAGCAGGTTTAACCACTGAGCCATCTCTCTAGCTCTTGAACGCTTGATCTTTTTTCACCTTTATATTTATTTCATGAGTATGGCTGTTTTGCCTGTGTTATTTTACATGCAGTAACTTTAGAAGCCAGAAGAGAGGGTGTTGGAATTAATACTACCATCCCCCAACCGCCAACCCAAAGTTACAAATGGGTTGTCAGTTGCCATGCAAGTTCTTGGAATTGAGCATGGGTCCTCTAGAAGAGAACCGGTACTCTTACCCATTGAGCATTGCCTCTGGACTTTAATGTAATTGTTATGATTTAGTTTAAATCTACCCTATTTATCTGTTTCGTAGGTAATCTGTTCTTTTGTTATAGTTAGCTTATTAATTGTAGTTCTATATTTCTCAGAGCTTATATGATATTTTATAACTATGAAGTTATCAAACAAAAAATATACCTTATGTCATTTCATGTAAAATGCAAGATCTATGTAATATTCTTCCATTTAACCCCTTTATAGGGGTGTGTGTGTGTGTGTGTGTGTGTGTGTGTTTTCATATATACAAGCTTCTATAGCATGCACATTTAGGCTAGTGAACAACTTGCAGAATTTGATTCTCTTCTTCTACCACATAGGTCTTAGGGAACTCAGGTTCATAAGCTAGATGGCAAGTACTTTAATCTGCTGAGCCATCTCCCCAGCCAAGACTATTTTAACTAAATAAGAAAATTCTAAGTTGAATATTTTTTTCCTTTGAGCATTCAAAACTATTAATTCCTTGTCTCCTGATTCACATGGTTTCTGATAGAAATCTGTGGTGAATATTATAGTTTCTATTACACTGCTAAAATTTTTTTCACTTTGGGGCTGAAGAGATGGCTCAGCAGTTAAGAGCCATCTGACTGCTCTTCTGAAGGTTCTGAGTTCAATTCCCAGCAACCACATGGTGGCTCACAGCCATCTGTAATGAGATCTGATGCCCTTTTCTGGAGTATCTGAAGATAGCTACAGTGTACTTACATATAATAAATAAATAAATCTTCAAAAATACTTCCATTTAAAAAAATGTAATCATTACTACTATGTATATGAAAAAGGAAGGGTGTGTGTATGTGGGTGGGTGGATGTACCATTACACATATGGATGCCAGATGACAACTTCTGTGTTTTGAATCAGATGCTTTGAATGTGTTCATGACTTTTTTAATACTGTGGCTATTTTCTGTAGTATAATATTCTATATGTGTATTTATCAGCCAAACCCTAGGTTTGGTCCCCAGAATCACAAGAAAATAAGAAATTTCTCTTAACTCAGTGATAGTATTAGCAAGTACCAAATCCTTGCTTTAATCTCTACCACTGAGGGGCAAATTGTTGGTACTTGAGTTGAAACACTGCCAATCTCATTAGATTCCCACTGCTGATCATAGTCCATTTGCTCCTCTGTTGACTTTGTTTTTGTGAGCATCCTTTAGAGATCTCTTGTAGATACAACAAACTACTTGGTGTATCTTAAGGCCCCTGTTTTGGATTGATTTCTCATGGGCGGCTTCTTCCCCTTGATGGTATTTCAGTGTCTTAATGATTTGGTTTTGGTTGTTGTCTCTTAGGTGTTTTAGATATAAGTATTTTGTTTGTGCACCATGGAGGTATAACATCTCATGGACTTCAGATGGTTTTGAGCTACCATGTTGGTGCTAGGGGCCAACTCAGATCCTCTAGAAGAGCAACAAGCCCTCTAACATCTGAGTGTGCAGTGATTTATAGTTGACGATAAAAGTTGTCTAATTATTTTGTTTTGGCTTTTTGTTTTTTGAGACAGGGTCTTATTATATAGCCCTCTGACTGTCCTGGAATTATGTGCATCAAGATGACCAGGCTGTCCTCAAACTCACAAATTCTGCCTCCCAAGTGCTAGTAAAGACATGCACATCATGCCTGGCTTAGAGTGGTTTTAATGTTTACTTTAAACATTTTTGGTTTTAGTGCTGTGAAGTCTGTTGTGTGTGTTTGAATAAATTACTCTTGGGAGACTCACACCTTTGAATTGTAGCTACTTATTCTAAGGATCATATTTCACCATGTCAGACCTTCCCATTCTATCTTCCATACTTAGTGATGGTTAATCTTCATTGTCAACTTGACTGGATTATCGTCATCTAGGAGACACACCTCTGGCTATGCTGAGTAGAGAGAAGATGGCACTGCATGTGATGTGCATGGCACCATGCTTAGGCTGGGGTCCTGGACTGAGTAGGAAAGGAAGAGAAAGATCAG
This sequence comes from Mastomys coucha, assembly GCF_008632895.1. NCBI lineage: Eukaryota > Metazoa > Chordata > Mammalia > Rodentia > Muridae > Mastomys > Mastomys coucha. Next base: position 139,190,053 of record NW_022196897.1, read on the forward strand.
TTGAGCATCATCATTATGTTCTTTCTGCTCCCTGATCTACCCAAGTGTTTTCTAGCCCACACTGTTGCTCTTCTCCATCATGAGAATAGACTCTGAAAACAGGAGCCAGAATACATTTTAAATTTCATGTCAGGCATGCTAACACTTCTTTTTCCTACTGTGTCTTCTTACCCTTGTTCTCTGTGTCTCCTACCCTTGTTCTCTGTCTTCCTCTCTCCTTCAGGATGGTACTGAACTCTTGATCTTCCTATATCTTCATCCAGAGTGTTATTACTGGCAGAGATCACTATGCTTATTAGCCTTTTTATTTTATTATTTTTAATCATTTTATTTTGACTTGGTGTTTTTCGACAGAGCTTTAGGTAGCTCTAGTTGGTTTAAACTTGCTTTGTAGCCAAGAATGACCTTGAGCTTCTACTTTTCAGGTGCTGGGATTTACAGGCAGGGCACTTCCATGTGCAACCTGTTCTTTTTGTACTACAGTCTGTGAGATTTTTGTGTGTGAGAGAATTGTTTGTTTATTTGTATGTTTGTGACAGTGTCTCATTGTTCCCCTGGTTTGTTTTATGTTAATTGGCTGCCCTCAAACTCTGAGTTCCCCATACCTTCAGAGTGTTGGGATTACAGGTCTATACTACCATTTCCCATTTTATATGATGCTGGGGTTCACACCCAGGGTACTGTGCATTTTAAGCAAACACTTATCAGTTGAATTGTATCTGTAGCCTTGGGGTTTGTTTTTCTGAGTGAAAGTTTTTCACTAGGATAGTGGTTTAATTTTCTATTGAGCCTATCTGATTTGTTTGTCCTCTAGCTGTCTTTCAGCTAGGCTCTTAGGTCATCTTCCTGAATTACTTGGGGAGAGTGGCCTTAGTTAGAATCCATACTTTTGAAATGGAAGTTCAATTTTTGAGGTGATTCTTTGAACCCTGACTTTTAACAACTATTTTGCAAACTATAGATTAGCATTCTCTCTTCTTTTTTCCTGTGTAGTTATGGGGCTGTTAGTTTTTTGGTGTGTGTGTGGGGGGGGGGGATTGATTTACTAGTATGTTTGTTTATACTGCATGTGTGCTTGGTACCCAGAAGAGTTTCAGACTTTTTCAGACCAGAGTTACAGACAGTTGTGAGCCACTGTGTGGGTGCTGGGACTTGAATGTGGGTTCTGGAGGTGTAGCCAATGCTCTTGAACTACTGAGCCCCAGTGATTTCTGTCTGCTATTATATACATCTAATACATTTCAGTCTGTCTCATTCTCTGTTGGCATTAGGATCGCTCTCTAGCACTTGAATCCTCTGGCTTTAACAGCTCTTTGAAATATTTGTCTTTGGGTAGCTTCTTTGTTTTTAGCATCTAGGAATTTTCTTCCTTGCTTTTGGGCCTGCCCTTGTTTTCTGTGTTTGGGATATGGGAAACTTTATGTTGGACCTGTCTGCTATATTCAGTGGATGGTCTGTTCCATATTTGTTCATGTTGCATAAAACTGGTGTAACTCACTGAGACAGGAAAGTTTCTTACTGGGTCCAGCAAGGCCTTGGTGGGGACAGATTGACAGCAAACATGGACCTCCATGAGTGTTGATGGCGACCATGGCCATAAGGCTTATTTGTGTAATGTACATATTTTCACATTCCTCTGAGGAATGCCCTCCCTGTTAATGACTCCTTGATAATCTGAGATAGCATGAGTCTGGGAGGCGAGGTATGACTGATGTCTCAGCAAAATGATAAATGTGGGGTGCTCAGGATAGCCCTTAAGGCTATGGAAAAGAACTCTAAATACATGAGTTCAGAAATATATATAATTTCTCAACTATGTAATATGAATTATGAGGGAATTCATAAATATAAAGGAATAAAGGCAGCCACATTAATGAGTCAGCTTGTCAGAAAGATACAAAGACAGACAGATACAAAGGCAGGTAGATTCCTGAGTTTCAGGCTCAAACTGAGACAGAGCAAGGATAGGCCCAGGTGTGGTGGATGTGGTAATTTCAGGACAGGGTCCCAATTCACTAGCTTGAGGCAAGCAGATCTCAGAATTCTTTTGCAGTGTTGAAAGTTAATGTGTGCTTGCTCTCGCCTAAGAATTAAGGGGCTGGAGTCACAGGATGTTGATTCGTAGGATAATAAAAAAGAAATCTGATGTAAATGACTGTATTGATATGTAAAATAAAAGATTAATCTTATAATTTGCAGAAGATGAGCTATTGAGGGAAAGTTTATAGAACAGCAAGAGAGGACTGCTTGGAGAACTGTATTTTCAAGCAGAAAATACAGAGAGAGCTGTCTAGAGCTCTCCAGAGAGCAAAACAGAGAGAAAGCAGGCTGGGAGCTACCTCCAGCAGTATACAGGCCCACTTTGGACTCACGACTTGATGTCAAGTCATTTGTTTAACCGCTCCCAGACACCTCTTTGTCAGAACTCTTCTCCAAGCCTCCAGAAGGAAAAAACTGATTTCCGTAGATTGTCCTGATTACCACACGTGATAATACTAGTAAGTAAGTAGATACAACCTTTAAAAACTCAAAAACAATATAATTTGTGAGTTTTCACCAAAAATTTAGGGTGAAAGTGGGCATAGTAATCTCAACATTTAGAAGGCTGAAAAAGAGGAACCACAAGTTAAGACCAACCTGAGCAAGACCCTGAAAAGAAAGTGGGGTGGGAAATAGGAGGTCTTTGTATCTTACTGACAAGTGATGTAGTTTGAACCAAGTAGACAAAACTGACATATACATGTAAGAGAAATAGTATAGACAGATTTTTTGTTTGTTTGTTTGTTTTTTGTTTTTCGAGACAGGGTTTCTCTGTGTAGCCTTGGCTGTCCTGGAACTCACTCTGTAGACCAGGCTGGCCTCGAACTAAGAAATCCGCCTGTCTCTGCCTCCCAAGTGCTGGGATTAAAGGCGTGCGCCACCACCGCCCGGCGTATAAACAGATTTTGATCTGCAATTTATCACTCTGATATTGTCATGGAAACATTAGAGAGTCAGGATTGTTACATACCACAGTTGAGAACTTAAGACTCCCTCTAATAGCGGTGTTAAAGGGTTAAAGGATCCCTTGTGTTGGTGCTATTGGGAAGGAAACAAAAATAAGTTCTAGTAAGAGGTTTGAGAACACTGGATGCAAGCCCTGGAGACTGTGGAAGCCACATTGTATTTCTTTTGTATATAAGATATGATGCTAAAAACAGAGAAGCTACCCAAAGACAAATATCTAAAAGAGCTGTTAAAGCCAGGGGATTCAGGTGGTGGAGAGCTATCCTAATGCCAAAATGCAAAGATATGTCTCATCATAGGCCCAAAGTATGGGAATAACCAATGCTGGCCCATCTGAGCACTGAGTTTATAGGCACATATCACCACACTATCTCCAGAAGAGGGCATCAAATCTCATTATGGATGGTTATGAGTCACCATGTGCTTGCTGGGATTTGAACTCATGACTTTTAGAAGAGAAGTCGGTGCTCTTACCTGCTGAGCCATCTCTCCAGCCCAACTTACATCATTTTTATTTCTTTGTTCTTAGGCTTGATTTGAATTTAGCCTGTTCCCCTTTCCAGTGTTTTATGATGGGAGTTGGGTTACTTATTAGACAGCATCTTTCTAAGTTTCTTTTATTTCATTTAAGTTACTTAGAAATGTGGCATTTAGTTTCCTAATATTTGATGACCATCTAGAGATCTTTTGATGGGGATATGTAGAGCTTGTCGGCAGTGGTGGCGCACGCCTTTAATCCCAGCACTTGGGAGGCAGAGGCAGGTGGATTTCTGAGTTCGAGGCCAGCCTGGTCTACAGAGGCGTTCCAGGACAGCCAGGGCTGTATAGGGAAACCCTGTCCCAAAAACCAAAACCAAAAAAAGAAAAAAAGAGAGAGAGCATGTCATGTATGTTTTGAATCTTCTCAATTTTTTGAGACGTTTGTTTGTTTGGTTTTGTTTGTTTTTTGTTTTTTCAAGACAGGGTTTCTGTGTATAACCCTGGCTGTCCTAGAAATCACTCTGTAGACCAGACTGGCGTCAAACTCAGAAATCCTCCTACCACTGCCCGGCTTGAGGCTTGTTTATGGCTGATATGTGTGTTCTCATAAGTGCCTCATAGGCACCTGTATGTATGTGCCACTGTTATGTCTTATAAAACATTGTAAGTGTTTACAACTTTGTGGTTAACAGTATTGTCTGGGTTTTTATTGTCACAGATTGTATAAATTTATAGAGGGCATTGATAATTTGAATTATGTAGTGGGGAATAATAATAATAATAATAATAATAATACAAGCCTAGCTACTCCTAAGGTTGAAGCCAGAAAGTGTTGAGTTCAAGATCTGCCTGAACTACATAGTGAATGAGTTTGTAGCATTTTGTTTGTTTGTTTGTTTGTTTTGGGGGAGGAGGTGCTTTTGAAATTTGCTTATAATACACATAAATACTTTTTGACAAATTTGCCATTTTGAAATGACTGCTTTTGTATCTGGCAGTGGTGTTTGATCTAAAATGTGTATAGTGTATATGTGTGCACTCATATTTATGAGCACTGTCAGAGGTCGATGTTGTGGGTATCTTAAATGTAAGTAGTGGTGGAGTTCCAGGATGGGTGTTTCTAGGTTTTTGGCCTCTTACCCAAGAAATTAAAATGAAAGGCTCACACAGATTTGCAAAAGAAGTAAGATAGTTTTATTGGGAGCAAAATTGTAGCACAGATTAAAGACGTTATCAGTATTGGCAGCAGACCATGAGTGGAAAGAAGCAGCAGGGGCTTAGGTGACTGTTTGGGGCTCAAGAAAAGAAGGAGGACATTACTAAGGAGTCAAGTATGGAGAATTTTTTTTTTTAATGAGAAATTATATAATCATTTCTTTACTCTGCACACCCCTTCCTGTAATCATACGACTTTAATCACATGCACACCCAGTTATGCATGGTTGTAAGATAGTGTACTTAGAGATTCTCCGTGAAAGGTTACTAAAGAACATGATTTTGCCTTACTGTACGCACACCAAAAAGTAGTTAAGGTCAGATTGGCATTTCTTTTGTTGTTGTTGTTGTTGTTGTTTTTGAGACAGGGTTTCTCCGTATAGCCCTGGCTGTCCTGGAACTCTGTTGACCAGAAAAAACTCTGTAGACCAGGCTGGCCTTGAACTCAGAAATCTACCTGCCTCTGACTTCCAAGTGCTGGGATTAAAGGCGTGTGCCACCACTGCCTGGCTCAGATTGGCATTTTTACTCTTCATACTCCCTCCAGTGTTGGAGGAATGTGCTTAATTAGAAACTGTCCAAATGTGATTGTTAGGGGGTGTGTAGGGAAACTCAGTATTGCTTGAGGTGGAAGTAGGGGTAGCCCAGTGAAGATGGGGGGCTGAAGGGTGTGTGGGGGTGAAGGAACTAGGCTGCCAAGTACATTATTGTTAAGAGGAGGGTGTGCATAGACAAATAAGCTAAACTGTCTTCTATGCGATAGTTCCCAATTACATGATTACTGTCCACATTAGCTTTTAGAAACAGTATTTCCCATTTGAACCTACTGCTCACAGACTGGTTAGATGGCTCACCAGCTAGTTCCTAGGATCTGCCTGTTGCCAGCCACACTGGGTTCTAGTTACTGCAGATGCATGTGGTTATGCCAGGCTTTTTCATGGAGATGGGGAACCAAGCTCAAGTTTTCATGCTTGTGCAGCAGTTTACTAACTGAGCCATCTCCTCTGACTACCCAGAAGCACATAACCAGCACTCCTGCTTTTTAAGTGTTTACCTAGGATATATTTTTCTATCCTTTTACTCTGTATTTAAAATGAGTGGATTTACAGATATGATGTATTAGAATTTGTTTTATTCTTTTTTTTTTTTTGACAGTTTTGTTTTTTTACAAGATGAGGTCTCATGTAACGCAGGCTGATTTCAAACTTGCTGTGTAGTTGAGAATGGCCTTCTGCCTCCCAAGTACAGAGACTGACAATCTTTTCTTTTTTTAAAAGAAATTTATGTTGGCCATGCAGTGGTGGCGCACTTCTTTAATCCCAGCACTTGGGAGGCAGAAGCAGGTGGATTTCTGAGTTCGAGGACAGCCTGGACTACACAGAGAAACCCTATCCTGAAAAAAAAAATTATTAAAAAAAAAAAAAGAAATTTATGTTGATGTTTGTGTGTCTGTGTATATGCCACATGTGTGCAGGTGCTGGCGCTGGAACTGTACTCAAGAACCTCTAGAGGACAGCAAGTGTTCCTAACAGCTGGCAAAGTCTTTTATGTTTGCCCAAGAAGAACATCATGATGTTCTTTTTTTGCCTGTATGTAGCTTTCTGCTATCCTTTTCTTCTGCCAGAGGACTTTTTGTTTTGTTATAGCATAGAGGGATCTATGGTATATTTTTAAGCTTTGGATATTTGAAAACATGTTTTCCCCTATAGGCTGTCTTTGATTGATAGAGAATTTTTATGTGGATTTTTTTTTTTTAACTTTGCACCATGGTTTCGGGGATCTCTGATGAGAAATCTTGTTTTAATCGTTCTCAATGCGTAACATACCTTTTTGGCCTTCCTGATTAATTTTAAGATAAAAAAATTGGCTCAGCATTAAAGAGTACTTGCTGCTTTTGTAGAAGACTCGGGTTCAGTTCCAGTACCTACATGGTGGTTCATAACCATAAAATGTACGTGCACATTTTTGTGTGGGCAGATTGCTTGGTGCTGGTACCTGTATGCCACTTTACATATTGTAAGTTAGAGACAGCTTGAGGGATTTGGTTCTCTCCATCTTAAGAATTCCAGAATGGAACTCAAGCTGTGGTGCTCAGTGGCAGATACCTTTTTATGGAGGCTCAGCTATTTTGCTCCACCCCACAAGATATCCTTAATTTTTTTACAATCTGATTGTAATGCAGCTTAGCATAGTTTGCTTCCTATTCCCAGGCTGTCTCCCATCCAAGTACTAACCAGGCCCGACCCTAAAGCTTAGCTTCCGAGATCAGGCAAGATCAGGTGCGTTCAGGGTGGTATGGCCATAGACTGCTTCCTATTTCTTGGTCTAGATTTTGTTTCCCTCCTTGAATGACATTGGTTAATCCTTAAGATTCTGTATCCACTCCTGCTCCATTTGGGACTTAATGACATATATGTTGGCTGTTTGAAATTGGCCCACAACTTTTTTTTTTTTTTTAAGAGTTATTTATTTATTGTTATATGTAAGTACACTGTACCTGTTTTCAGACACACCAGAAGAGGGCGTCAGACCTCATTACGAATGGTTGTGAGCCACCATGTGGTTGCTGGGATTTGAACTCAGGACCTTCGGAAGAGCAGTCAGTGCTCTTAACCACTGAGCCATCTCACCAACCCCCCCACCCCCCGCCGCCCACAACTTCTTGATCTGCTATAATTTTGTTTTAAACTTTTTTTTTCCTATTGTGGGATGTTCCTACAGATACATTTTTACTAGTAGTGTTAAATTTGCTAATTCCATCCACACATACTTTGCTACTTTGCCCAAAGGTAGGTATTCAAGTACATTTGCATGCCTGTAGAGGCCAAAGAAGCATTCTGGGTTTCCTTCCTCTGGTGCCATCCCTACCCCTGCCTCAAACCACACCCTGGCCCTGGAGCTCCTCAAGTGAAACTTGCCTGGCTGTCAGTGAGTTCCAGGAGTCTACCTCTTTTCATGTCCCCAGAACTGAAGTCTTAAGTGCCTGCCACCTTGCTTGGGTTTAATGTTTGTTCGGTTTTGAGACGAGGTCTCACTATGCATATTTTGCTGGCCTGGAAGTCTGCATGTAGATAAATCAGGCTGACATTCTAACTCACAGAGACCTTTTAGCTTCAGAGTTTAAAGGTGTGTCCTGGAAGCATGGTTGGGTGTTTTGTCTCTTTTAACTTGTGTTCCTGTAATAGAATTCAGGCCTTTACTGACTGTACTGTCCACGAATCCCCAATTTAAAAAAACAAAACAAAAAAAACCATTTTTTTTCCCTAGAAATTCCGTTTGTTTGCCTATCTCTGTTTAATGGGACAGTGATGAACACCTGAAATACAATTATGGCTGCACTGTTTCCTCCTCTTCTCTGACCTTATTTTCTGCGGCACCTGTGGTGGTATAGGTAGGTAGGGTGGGACTTCCCAGGCTGGCCTCTAAGTCATGTAATTGAGAGTGACCTTGAACTTCAGATTTCCCTACCTCTTAAGAGTACTGGAATTTTAAACATGTGGCTAGTTTATGTGGTGCTGATAAGTAAACCCGGGCTTTGTGTGCTAGGCAACTTTGCCAGCTGAACTACATTCCAGCCCTAAGATTGTATTGCATACTTTTTGCAGTTTGTTTGATGAGGAATTTCACAGTCAGTTTAAAATTGTTGGCTCTGCTGATTCCTTGGTGCTCTTTGCATTTGCTTCTCTGAAGTGAAACCACATTGTCTGGCTAAAACTACATAAAGTCTGTTCATCAGTTTAATTTTGTGAAACATCCTGTACAAGGAAAAATGACCTCAGAATGTTGGCTGTGCTGTAGGATTGATGTAGTTATTGAAAAAGTGCATTTGCTAATTGAAGTTTCGTGTTTTATCTTTAGACTTAAAATATGCGGTTGGAATTGTTGGTCCACTGGTAGAGTTATCTGGCCTGACGCTTGAGTTCATTGATTCTGTATATGTTAAAAGTTGTGTGTTTGCTATTAGCTTCTTAGCCCTCTACCCTCTTGTTTGGGGTGGGGGGTTATTTGTTTTTTTGGTATGTGTTTTGAGACAATTTTAGCTATATAGTTCAAATTAGTACAGGATTAAAGGTCCTCCTGCCTCCACTTCTCTAGTGATGGAGTACAGTATAGGTACATGCTTCCACACGTCACTCTAGTGTTAGCTGTGCAGCAAGCCATCCCACAACTTAATGTGTAGAACAACCTGTTATTTAACTTTGGTTGCATGGTCTGGTTCTCTATCAGCACAGATGGTCTGGAAGCTAGATGAGTCAGATCTCTCAAATGATCTCTGATAACCCTTGTCTTTGTGTATTCTCTTTCCTATGGGAGTGGGGGGGTGGTGGTTGTAATTTGTGTTCAGCAGTAGGATAAACAAAGGTGAAGAGACTTCACATTTGGTTGACTGTAACCCAAAGATGTTTTTCTGGGTAGGCCTGAATCAGTTAGATATGGGTCTGATGTTCAGAGATGGAAGATTTGAGCAAGTCTGCTGGCTTTGAAGATGTGTGTTGGCATGTGAGAGGCCAAGTGGCAAGGACTGTAACACTGGGAGCAGAAAGTCAAGTCCACACCGACAGTCTTGGGAGTGACCTTAGTCCTACCATAGAAAATTCTCTACAGTAACTGTGTACATACATTTCGAGAGTTCCTGAGCTTCAGGAAGGAGGTGAGCCCTACTGATGCCTGACTTGAACTTTGTGCACCCCTCAGCAGGAGACCCAGCCATGCTTGTGCCCAAAATTCTCATCCCCTAGAAAACTGAGATAATGCCTTTAATTGAGTGCACACCTTTAATCCCAGCACTCAGGAGGCAGAGTCAAGCAGATTTCTGAATTTGAGGCCAGCCTGGTCTACAGAGTGAGTTCCAGGACAGCCAGGGCTATACAGAGAAACGAAAACCAAAGAAAAAAGAAAACTGAGATAATAAAAATGTATGTTTAGGTACTGTGGTAATGTGTCATGTCAGGTAGCAGTATATAATAGCCCTCTTCCCTTGTATGCTGTTGGCTGGAGCTACTGGGAGATGCCACATGAGTCACTAAAAGGTTCCTAATATCAGCATGAGAACAAACCCCCAGATATAAGTACATCTTAAGCCTCTGTGTCAAACAGCGTAGTTTACAGCCAAGGATGGTTTTGATTCCCCATATCTGACAGTTTTCACTATGGTGGAGAGTAGAGAGGTCTTTGCCATGGAATAGGGATAGGCCAGCTATACTAGAGCATCCTTAGTGTGTAGTGTCTCTGCAGCAAGGAATTAGTTATCTGGTCCAAAACCAAAAACTGGCAAGAGTGAGCAGAGCAGCAAGACATTTCTCTTACTTACTGAGAGGAATTGCGGTCATATAGTAGAATAGAACATTTCAGAACCATTCTTATAACCTACCATGTGGCTTTTGTCATTCAGTGTGCTGAATGTGAGATTTATCTATTGCTGTTGGATATAATAGTTCACTGTTACTGTTTAGTAGGATTCTGTTATAATGACTTGATAGGGGGTATTGATCCACTCACTCATATCCATTTGGGTTTTATACCTTTGGATTATCACAAGTAAGATTCTATGACTATCTTTTTACCAGTCTTGTATGGAAATATCCTTTTGTTTTTCCAAGAACAAAGAGTATTAAATGGCCAAGTTCTATGGTAGGGATACATCTAACTTTGGTGTGTGTATATACACGATGTATATGGCTGTATGTTTCTTTGTGTGCACATATGCAAACAAGTATAAGCATCTGTATATGTGTGTGCAGCCAGAGGTCAGTGTCAGGTTCCTTTAGCTATGGCTTTCTACCCAAGTCTGGAACTCGCTGCTTTATGTAGACTGGTTGGTTAATGAGCTCCAGGAATCGACCTGTTTCTTCTGCCTCCCAAGCCATGGGATTCAGACCTGCATTTTGTTGTTCTATTTTCATACAGGTGCTGAGGATCCAACCTTAGGTACTCATACCTGCAAAAGCAAATGTTTACTTATTGAACCATCTCTCCAGTAAAACTTTATTTCTTGTAGGGGAATCAGAAAGATATCAGTATTCCTGTGTATTCTCTACATAGCTCTCTCCAATATAAATGTGGCCCAAAGAGTATACATATCTCAAGATAGCTATTAATGATGGCTAAGGCATTTGTAGACCACAGTGTCTTCTTACAGTGTCATGGGTTGGACACCTCAGTCTTACATAATTGCAGTACATTTAAAACTAAGAAATTCACCCTGTTACAGAACTGCTACTGCCAGCAGAGGCTTATGGAGTCAGTCCATCTGTTTGTTCTTGTTAAGAACACAGCGTTGGATGCAATGCTGCGTTCATTTGTCTTGTTTCCTTATCTAAGAGATCTTGCCTATGAGTCATTCATATTCATAATTTATTAGTTATATGTTCTTTTATTTGAAGCCTTGTAACAATCAAAACTTTCAGGTTATTATTTTATTGTGAGGCACTTCAGAGTATCCTGGTGTGTTTGTGGGAGTCAGGAGACAACTTGAAGGAGTTGAGTCTCTATTGTATGGGACCTGGGAATTAAACTCAAGTTGCTAGGTTTGGTTGGAAAGTGCCTCTACTTACTGAGTTATCTCACCATCTCTCAAAAAACTATCCTTTAAATTTACTAATGTTAGGCTTTGTGTCTGATTTTTTACTTACAATAATATTCTGATTCACTTGTAAGCTGAGAGTGAAGGTGCACTCCTGTAATCCCAATTCTTCAGAGGCTGAAGCTAGCCTGGTATACATAGTGAGATCCACCCTGACTTAACATGGAAACAAATGTAGTCATGTTGTTATATGAATGATTTTTGCTCCTTAAAATAAATAAATTAGGTAAGTGATAGGTAGATAGGAAGGTAAGTAGAGGTTGAGACTAGAGAGAAAGTTAAGAATACATTCTATTATTGCAGAGGACCTGAGTTAGGTCCCCAGTACTCATTGACTATAAGTATAGCTCCAAGGGATCTGACACCTTCCTCTTGCCTCTTCCATGGGCACCCGTACTGACAGGAAGACATACACATGTAACTGAAAATAAAAATAACCTGGTGGTGGTGGTGTTTTGTGGATTTTTTTGAGACAGGGTTTCTCTGTCTAGTCCTGGCTGTCCTGGAATTCACTCTGTAGACCAGGACTGCTTTAAACTCATTGATCCCCCTTCCTCTGCCTCCCAAGTGCTGGGATCAATGGCATGTGCCACCAGCCCAGCTTTTTCTTAGAATGTTGAATATTTGGCCCTTAGAAAATAATGTCTAAAGCCTGTGTAGTACATGCTTAATCCCAACTGAAAAGGAGTCTGAGGCAGAAAGAAGGTTGTAAGTTCAAAACTAGCTTGGGTTATATAGGGAGACCCTGTCTCAAAAACAAAAACCAAGGTTAGAGAAATGGCTTTAGCAGTTAAGCGCACTTGTTACTTCTGCAGGAGGGTTCATATCCCAGCATCCACAGGGTAAATCCTCTTTAACTCCTAATTCCAAAGGATCTGATGCCCTCTACCTTGGACACTATAGGAACATTGTTTCTGAATATAGGGAAATACAGGTGTGACTATATAAATTTGTTTCCTGCTCTTCCTAACACTTGTGTCATTTCTGGGTTGGTTTCAATTATTCTATAAGAATAATTTTTTTAAATATACATATATGTTTTTGTATGCCTGATGATTTTTTTATTGGGTGTCAGAGCAAATTTACCTTTTGGGTGTTATATGTTAATATTTCTAAAATTTAAGGAAAAACCCCATCTTTGTTATTGGGAAGTTGGAAAGATGGCTCACTTGTTGCTCAGTCTTGGAGGGTACTCAGGGTCAGTTCTCAGAGCCCATATGATGGCTCCCAACCGCCTTTAATTTCACTGCTGTAGAGTTGAATTCCCTCTTCTGGCCTCCACAGGCAGCAGATATGCACACAGTATACAAAATATACATACAAGCAAAACATTCATTAAACTTCTAAATTTTCAAAAACAAAAATTAAAAGATTTGTTAAGTTATATGAAAACTGCTGCAGATTTTATAAGATCTCTGGCTAAGAAGCAGTGTGCTTGATGCTCAGTTAAGGTCAGGATTTTCTTTGTTTCCAAGATTAGTTCCTTTTGTGAATCTTGAAACTGTTTTTGACATTTCTGGTCTGAGTAATGGACCACTGTGTGAGGTGTTGTATAAGGGCCAGCCACTGTTCTGTACTTCTTTTGGCTTAAATGTAATCTTGGGTAGTTCCACTATACTTGTGAGTAGAACACATTTGAGAGTTTTCCTCTGTAACTTTCTGCAGCTCTCTCCTGTGGTATCCTGTCCTGCAAACACTGGCTACCTGAGTCTTTCTGCTATCCCAGCTGTTTTTCTTCCAGTTAAGGCATCCAACACCCTTCTGCATAGTGTCTTTGAAAGTCTTTCCAGACAATAATTGACAGTTATGAACTCATGCCAAGCTAAGATCCATCTTTGGAAAATATGCTGATTATATCGCGTGGCCAAATCAACCAACCTACCTATCTTCCTTCCTTCCTTCCTTCCTTTTGATTTTTTGAGACAGGGTTTCTCTGTGTATCCCTGGCTGTCCTAGAACTCACTCTGTAGACCAGGCTGGCCTCGAACTCAGAAATCTGCCTGCCTCCACCTCCCAAGTGCTAGGATTTTTTTTTTTTTTTTTTTTTGGTTTTTCAAGACAGGGTTTCTCTGTGTAGCCCTGGCTGTCCTGGAACTCACTCTGTAGTCCAGGCTGGCCTCGAACTCAGAGATCCGCCTGCCTCTTTTAAAAACCTATTATAATGTTATTACATTTGGTACTTTGCCTGTAAGTTATGGTAATGTTACCTGGTATAAAAAATTAAGGCCAGGTGGTGGTGGTGCACGCCTTTAATCCCAGCACTTGGGAGGCAGAGAGGCAGGCGGATTTCTGAGTTCAAGGCCAGCCTGGTCTACAAAGTGAGTTCCAAGAAAGACAGCCAGGGCTATACAGAGAAATCCTGTCTCAAAAAAAATAAAACAAACAACAAAAAAGGAATTTAACCTACATAAAAAACTGGGTGTGGCAATGCCTGCTTGTAATGCGAGTACTAGGGAGGCTGAGACTGATGAGTCCTCTGAGCTTGCTGACTACCTAGCCAGCCTAACCAAATTGGTATGCTCTAGATTTGGTGAAAGGGACATTCTTGGTGGAGGAGCCAGTGATGGGCTTAGTCAGGTTGGGGTATAAAAGTACTTGCTACATAAACCCGTGACTTGAGTTTTATCACTGGAACCCACATAAAGGCAGAATGAGAGAACAAACTTCCGAATGTCCTCTGACTTCTATGTCTGCCATGGCATAGGTATGTACACACTCTCGCACACACACACATGCATAGGTGCAGGGTTGGCTGAGGGGAAGGAGAGGAAAATTAAAACAGTGAAGAGCAACTCTGGCATCCTCCTGTGCACATAAACATAAGCTAAAAGACAAACACATTAGTATGTTTATTGTTTAGTCCGTCCTTCCACCTTCTGTAATTATTCCCACTATCCCAACTTCCTTCAGTGCCCTCTTTTTGGCCCTCTTGGACTGTAAGTGTAACCTTTACTCTTCTGTAGTAATTGTCATCTGGACGCTGACTGCTTCCACCTGCTAACCTAGGCCTAGTCCTAGCAGCTTCCAGTCTCAATATTATCTAATTTAGGTCTAGAGTGTTTTCAGCCTCTGAGACTTACTGCTGAATCCACTCATCCTTTCTGAGCTCCTTCTGATTTTGTGGTGGTGGTAGTGGTGGTGGTGGTGTTTGTTTTGTTTTGTTTTTCGAGACAGGAATTCTCTGTTTGGTCCTGGCTGTCCTGGAACTCACTCTGTAGACCAGGCTGGCCTGGAAATCAGAAATCCGCCTGCCTCTGCCTCCCAAGTGCTGGGATTATAGGCGTTCGCCACCACTGCCCGGCTCCTTCTAATTTCTTATTGCCTGGTTCAACTTGGTGGCTATTCTGGCTCATATTCCTCTTCAAGCTGACTGATTCAGTCTGACTTCTCCCTCAGCTTTTGGCTGAATTGCTCTGCTTGGCCTCAAACTAACTAGCAATCTGTTCTTTTGTTTTGTTTTGTTTTGGTAGAGTTAGACCAAGCAAACTCTTTTTTTTTTCTTTTGAGACAGGGTTTCTCTGTACAGCTCTGGCTGTCCTGGAACTCACTTTGTAGACCAGGCTGGCCTCGAACTTAGAAATCTGCCTGCCTCTGCCTCCCAAGTGCTGGGATTAAAGGCGTGCGCCACCACCGGCCGGGGCAATCTGTTCTAATCTTCTGGCTCTTTCTCATTCTCTGGCTCATTCTGTCTTCACCTATGTCTAGCTTGTTCTCTCTCTGCAACCTGTCTCTGTCCAACTGTCCCAGTAAAACTGTCTCTTTCTTCTCTCTTGTCCATGCTCGCTCTTAAGTAGCCTCTCTTTTCTATCTGTTCTCATGAGAGTTGAGCATATACTATTCTGTCAAGTCTTTCTTTGGTTCATCACTTTGTCTGACTCTTAGTTAGAGATCACTTTTGGACATGGTGCTTCCTTCTACAAACTAACTTCACTGTTTGGGATTGAAGATTAAAGGTGTGTGCTAAGTGTGTGTCTGTATTCCAGCCAGAGTAGCCATGTTGCTGGATCAAACATCCCTCTGTATTAGCCTCCTAAACTGGATGGGTGCTCCTCTTCTCCCATGGATGGTCATTTCATCTATTTAAATTCTGTCCTCTATAAATGACCTCCCTGGGACACATGTTTAGGTGTTTCATCCTTTTTTGGTTCTGACTTCTGCATGATGTCACACTTACACAGACCCTTGCTCTGAGCCACCTAGTAGAAGTGAAAACTAGATTAGGGAAGAAAATTGCAAGGGTTCTCAGTTTAAAATTTGATTTATCCTTTTGATTTTTGTTTGTGGAATTGAAATGTATACACACTCGTACACTGTGTGCTGTGTTGTGCAGACTGAGATTGTGTTCTGTCTGTGGTTCTTAGGAAGAAGTCAGATGGCCTCTTACTCTCTGCCTAACCCAGGCTTTCTCACTGTGCTGGGAGCTGGGCTGGAGGCCAGTAAGCTCTAGCAATCTATTCTCTGCCCTGCTTACCCAAGTGCTCTTACTCACTGAGCTGTCTCCAGCCCACCCAAGGCCTATTTTGCAGAAGATTAATGATCATCTAAGTGCCATTGTCCTATGTAGCTGTTACATAAACTTGCATTACCATTCATATCGTGGAATATTTTTGCAACTGAGAAGAAAATTACGAAGCTGCCAATGAAATCATAATGTGACTTCCCAGAATATATTTTTTAAAAGAAAAATGCAGAGTATTATCTATAGTAGGCATTTCAGGGAGTGTATGACTAGAAATGGAGACAGAATAAAATAGATGGGTATATTATCATCTATGCACAAAAAACGTACAAGGAAAAGAAAGCAATGCAATAGGCCCTGGATGAGTCGAATGAAGACATGGAATGAGATGGTCAAGGAGGGAAAGGACCAGTGACACTTTTCTAAATACTCTAAATATAGCCTGGGTTATGGTTTAGACTCTTGTGATGATCTGGTGTTCTGTTTAAAAATAAAATACCAGTTGCTATCGTTGCATTTCTTTAATCCCAACTATCGGGGGGTAGGGGCAGGCAGGAGTTTGAGGCCAGCTGAGTTCCAGGTCACCCAGGGCTACACGGAGAAACCCTGTTACAAAAAAAAAAAAACAAGAAAGAAAGATCAAAGATGGGGAATAAAAAAACCTATAAAATAAGTTCCATGGAGAAGAGCTGAAGCCCAGTGTTCCCAGTACCTCTGGATTTCTTTGGCTGTATAGCCATCATACTGATTTTCTTCCTATTCCTCCTCCTCCTTTTTCTTTTCCTTTTCTCTTCTTTAATTTTCTTTCTTTCTTTTTTTTTTTAAAGATTTATTTATTTATTTTATGTATATGAGCACACTGTAGCTGTACAGATGGTTGTGAGCCTTCATGTGGTTGTTGGGAATTGAATTTAGGACCTCTGCTCACTCTGGTTAGCCCCAAAGATTTATTATAAATAAGTACACTGTAGCTGTCTTCAGATGCACCAGAAGAGGGCGTCTGATCTCATTATGGATGGTTGTGAGCCACCATGTTGTTGCTGAGATTTGAACTCAGGACCTTCGAATGAGCAGTCTTACCTACTAAGCCATCTTGCCAGTCCTTTAATTTTCTTCCTTCCCTTCCTTCCCCTTCCTTGCCTTTCCTTTTCCCCCCTCCCCTTCCTCTCTCTTCTCTTCTGTTCTCTTCTCTTCTCTTTTCTTCTTGAGATTTAGGCCTCAGGCTGTCTGTCATTCCTCTTGTTTCTGGCATGAAGCTCTTGTAGGGATGCCAGCTCTCCCTGTGTTCCCAGACTGAGGGGCTTGGTTTCCCTGAGGCAGGACTTTCATTGCTGACCTAGGCAAATTGGGGTCAGCTGTTTTCTAAGTATTAAATTTTTATTATTTTATGTTTATGAATCTTTTGCCTGTACACACATCTCTGTACTGCTTTCATGTTTGCTGCCTGTAGATGCTGAAAGATGGCAACAAATCACCTGGAACTAGAGTTACAGATGGTTGTGAACCAGCATATGGGTGCTGGCAATCAAATCTGTGTTCTCTGGAAGTAGTCAGTGCTTCTCACCATTGAGCCTTCTCCAGCCTTCATATAACAGGGCTTCCTTTATCTGCATCTTGGAAATTCTCTTCACTTTTCTCCTTTTCTTTCCTAGATCTCATAAGATTCAGTTTGTTGTGGTTTATGTGCACATTCTCTGTGTAATTCATTTATGCAGAGCACATGTGAATAGAATTGCTTTTTGAGAAAAACATGTGGGCGGTGAGCTGTGATTTCACACCTTTTTATTCTGTGTTCTACACTGTGTTAGGAGTTTGATATGGAGGCCTGAAATTTTACCTTTGTTTAATTTTTAAACGGTGTATTTTATTTTTACTTATGGGCTTGTGCACATGAACGTGCATTCCAGGAGAAGCTAAAGGCTTCAGATCCCCTGCAGCTGGAGTTGTGAGGCACCTGACTAGAATGCTAGGATCAGAACGCTGGTTCTCTACTAAAAGCACTGTTCCCTTACCAATGAGCCATCTCTGCAAGCCTTGAGTTTACTTATATTTCATTCTCCAAAACTGCTTTTGAAAGGTGCCTGTGTATGATGGGTCCTCTGTCTTTTGAAATTGCATAATATAATATGAAACAGATCTTTTATTCTTTAGAGTGGGCCTCTTGCCATAATTATAAAACCTGGAAACTTGGATCTTTTCGTTTGGATACAGTTTTCGGTTGTTTTGTTTTATGTGGGAGTCAGTTCTCTCCTACCTTGTAGGTCCTACCCACTAAGCTGCCTTTGGCCTTTGAGTACAATTTCTCGTGGCTTTGTTGTTGTTGTAGTTGTTGTTGTTGTTTTAGTTGGGTTTTTGTTTTTTTGTTTTTTCTTTCTGGGCCTTCTGTTTGTTTAACACACATCTTCCATAACCAGTGTCTGTTTTTCTTCTTAGTCATTTATTCTTAATTATATGTTTTTAGGTTTACTTATTTTATGTGCTTTGCTCACATGTATGTCTATGTATCATATACATCCTGAATCTGAAGTTTAGCACAGTTATGACCTGCCATGTGGATGCTAGGATTGAACCAGGGTCCTCTACAAGAACAAGTGCT
Organism: Mastomys coucha; assembly: GCF_008632895.1. Taxonomy (NCBI): domain Eukaryota; kingdom Metazoa; phylum Chordata; class Mammalia; order Rodentia; family Muridae; genus Mastomys; species Mastomys coucha. The sequence goes on from NW_022196897.1 coordinate 139,208,392, forward strand.
TTTAATCATTGCATCATCTTTATAGTCAGTTCTCTGAGAGATAATATATTATTTCTGATACCTGCTTTTAGATCCCAGCAGTGTGTATATTTATGCTGCTTCATGATTTTTTGAAAGCATCCTGTGCTTGTTGGGGCTCTTAGAGAATGTTTACTGTGATGATTTATCTTCTTCCTTTCAGTTTCTACTTCTGTTTGTTTAATTTTGGACATCTTTCCTCTAACAGCTGTGCTTGGATGTCTGCTAGTCCTTGGTGAGTCCTTCATACTGAGAAAACTGATGGGTTCTGTACTGTGAGCGCTGAGTGACCAGAATAGATAGAAACCTACATGCTTTGGGGGGGCTCCTTGATTATTTGTGATTAAAGATGTGCCTGTTAAGTTAATTTTTTCAAGAGGAGGAACAATTTGGTACTTTCCTGCCGTTTGTCTCCGTCTCCATTTCTGTTTCTGGTACTGGGGATTGAACCTAGAACCTTGCATACCCTTAACCCTGTTCTCTGCTCTCCTGCCTCAGCCTCTGTAGTAGCTGGGAATACAGGCTTAGACCACACTCAGCCAAGAACAGGTGAGGTGATTTGGGGGTCTCTGGAAGCTACCCTGGAAGCATAGCCATTGTGTACATCGCCTTTGTTCCTATTCAGAATGTGGTACCTTACTTCCCTTGGGTTATGCGTTTTGTCTTTCAGAATTTCTTGGATTCATACTAACTAGAACATGAATAAATAAATTCTTCCAGAGTTGAAAGAGTATTGCTTGAGTGACAGGGAGGTGACCTGAGGAATCTGCTTGTCCAAAATAATTGCAAGTTCTCATTTTTGGCGGCCTTGTGTTTTACTTCTGTCTACAGTGGTTCATGATATTTCCTGACCCCTGTGCCCTTGGGGTTTTGCACTTACTCTTACTGGTTTTTCCTCTGTTGCATTAGATTTTGACTTTTCTTCCCCCACTGAATCTCTTTTCCTCTGCCAGCATCTTCTAGATTCTATTTGTATATTCACTCTGCTGTATTTTACCTCCCCTTCTCTTTGTGCACTTACATCTTTATTATTTCTGCTGATGCTCCGGGGGATGAAAAGAAGTATGGTTTGGTTGCGATATTTAAACAGGAGTTCAAGTCTTCCTGCAGAGAAGGTAGGGAGTAGCCTTGACTTCCATACCTCTTTCCTGTTTCCACCCCCTCAGCAAGGTTTCTTTCTGTACATGGCCATAAAAATGTGTACTAGAGGTGTTGTTTAATATTGTACTATATCAGTCTTCATTTTGTTTCTTACAGATAGTAAGGCTTTTCAGGGTGCTTCTAGTTTTTCATGACTAAAACCTGTTTGGGGCTGGGGAGAGGCTCAGCAGTGAAGAGCACTGACTGCTCTTGAAGAGGGACCCAGGTTGGATTCCCAGCACCCACTTTGCAGCAACCCCCTTTAACTCCAGTTTCAGGTGATCTGATGCCCTTTTCTGTCTTTTGAGGGCATTGTAAGTACATGATACACAGATACACAAGGTATCAAAAACACTGATATATATGAAGTAAAAATAAATGGTTTTTAAATTTTTAAAAATATATTTCTTATGAAAACAATTGTTTTTGCACAGAAATTCTTTTTAGTACATTCTTTATATATGAGTTTCTCTACTGAAATACTGCCTTATTTTTTCCACATTGTGGCATGTTCAAACATGTGGAATCTGAGCTTTGATGAAATAGTTCATTAAATTTTCTTTACATTTTATAATGTATGAGAAAACCTCAGTCTTTTAACATTTTTTGTTATTGTTGATTGCCTTGGCATTCTTGGTGTAGCTCAGGATGACCTACAGCTCACAGTTATTCTACCTCAGCCTTCCAAGTGCTGGGATTGTATGTGTGTGCTGCTTTGCCCATCCTCTTTATTGAGAAGAGTGAGTGAGACAGAGAGTGTGTGTGTGTGTGTGTGTCTGTCTGTCTGTCTGTCTGTGTGTCTCTCTCTCTGTCTCAGAAGGTAACATTGTTCTGATGGGTCCTGTACTGGCTTTGTGTGTCAACTTGACAAACTGGATTTATCACAGAGAAAGGAGCCTCCCTTGAGGAAATGCCTACATGACATCCAAATGTAAGACATTTTTTAGTGATTAAGGGTGGGAGGGTCCTGTCCATTGTGGGTGGTGCCATCCCTGGGCTGGTAGTCTTGGGTTCTATAAGAAAGCAAGCTGAGCAAGCCAGGGGAAGCAAGCCAGTAAGGAACATTCCTCCATGGCCTCTGCATCAGCTCCTGCTTCCTGACCTGCTTGAGTTCCAGTCCTGACTTCCTTTGGTGATAAACAGCAATGTGGACATAAATGTAAGCCGAATAAACCCTTTCCTCCCCAACTTGCTTCTTGGTTGTGATGTTTGTGCAAGAATAGAAATCCTGACTAAGACAGGTCCTGAGACTTGAACTTGATCATTAAGATTGGCAGAAAATGCTGAGTCATCTCTCTGGTCCAGTTTTTTTCGCCTGTTGTTTTACTTGGTATGTATACAGGTTTTGTTTTAAAAACATTAAAATGTATTTGATGGTATGTTGCAGGTGTTGCTAATATAGTGCTAATAATGTTACTCTGTTCCCATTTTAAAGTTCAAGAAATTATGAGCTGGGCGGTGGTAGCGCATGTCTTTAATATCCCAGCACTTGGGAGGCAGGGGCAGGCGGATTTCTGAGTTTGAGGCCAGCCTGATCTACAGAGCGAGTTCCAGGACAGCTAGGGCTACACAGAGAAACCCTGTCTCGAAAAAAACCAAAAAAAAAAAAAAAAGAAAGAAAGAAAGAAAGAAATTATGAATTCTAAAACACATCTAGACTTCAGGGTTAAAGGGGGAATAATGAGCCATGGTTAGCTACCATTAAGTACAGACTTGTCCTGCAGGTGTTGGTTGCAAATCACAGAGGAGAATTTTACTCTTGGTTGATAGACACTCCTTTTTGTCACTAATGAGAATTCACAAAATTTCTCTTAATTTTAACTGTTACAAGAGTGTGCTCATTTTTAAAATAACAGTATTTCCTTTTTTCTTTGACAGCTCAATGTTGAAGTAAGTTTCAGATTTATTTGTTTGTTTGTTTGTTTGTTTATTGTTCTTCCAGACAGGGATTCTCTTTATAGCTTTGGCTGTCCTGGACCTCATTCTGTAAACCAGGCTGGCCTCGAACTCAGAAATCTGCCTGCCTCTGCCTCTCAAGTGCTGGGATTAAAGGTGTGCGCCACCACTGCCCGGCAGGTTTCAAATTTAAAAGAACTATTTCTATATCAAATTTAAAAGAAATGATCTCATACAACTACTCTAGGCTATCCTGAGACTCATACTTTAATCGAGAATGGCCTTAAACACCTGGTCCTCCTACTTTCCAACTGTTCAGGTTGCAGGGATTTATGGATGTTGGGCAGGCACTTACCAACTGAGCTGTATTCCCAGTTATGTGGCTTGACTTTGACCCTTTCTAAGGGTCAAGAACCCTTAACAGTCTCATCTGAATCTCTCGAATCTTTTTTTTTTTTAAACATTTTTAAAGCCTTACTTATTTTATGTATATGAGTACATACTGTATGTAGCTGTACAGATGTTTGTAAGCCTTCATCTAGTTGTTGGGAATTGACTTTTAGGACCTCTGCGCACTCTGGTCAGCCTCACTCTCTCCCACTCACTCTGGCAGACCCTGCTTGCTCAGTCCCTGCTCGCTCTGGCCCAAAGATTTATTTATTTATTATAAATAAGTACACTGTAGTTGTCTTCAGAGATACCAGAAGAAGGCATCAGATCTCATTACGGGTGGTTATGAGCCACCATGTGATTGCTGGGATTTGAACTCAGGACCTTTGGAAGAGCAGTCAGTGCTCTTACCCACTGAGCCATCTCACCAGCCCCGAATCTCTAGGATCTTAGTTGTGGATATATTATACATTGTTCTGGAAACTGCCGAGCCTGTCTTCTAATCTTGTTTTTTCTTATCATGCATAGATAAGGAACTATGGTGTACTGTTTAAGGGTCTGGATCTCCTTAGAGTTTAGTTATTTGTAATGAACTGCCTTTGATTAGCCTTCTAAGAAAAGTATTTGCTCCTTGCCAAGGAAAGTTTTATCAGATCATGAAAAGAAGGAAAATCCTAACTGGGATTTTTATTCTCTTAAAATTATGTGCAGATACCCACAGAGGCTACAGGTATCATGGAGACTCAGGCAGCTTCGAGGCAGTGCATGTGCTGGGGATTGGATGGGGATCCTCTGGAAGAACCTGCACAGGCTCTTGACTGCTGAGCCATTTCCCTGGACCTTGCTTGTCTTTTCTTATTAGATAACTCAAAATGGGCTGTTTAAGCTTCACGAGCTTAAAGTTTAGTCCTAATGTGTTCACAGCACCATTTATATTTTAAACATTCCACCTCTGAGAGAATAGTTACGGATGTTACCAATGGTTCCTTATCTTTCTTTGCTTTGCTATAGTTATTAATTAGCAGGATCTCATTGCCTAGCCTGGAGTTGGTTATGTAGCCCAGGCAGGCCGTGAAACTGCAATCCTCCTAACTTAGTTGATACTTAAATATTTAAGCATATGTTGGGCCTGGTCAAAGGCACTTGTTGCCAGACCTGAACCTGAGTTTGATTCCAGGGACCACACAATGGAAGAAAAGGGCTAACCTTGAAAGGGGGTAACCTTAACTCTTCTGTGTTTGCCCCCCCCAGTAGAAAAAATAAAGGATTTTTATAAAATGATACAGATAACTAATAGATAAATGTGAGCAAAAACACACTGCATGGGGTGCTCGTGGTGTCTGTAACAGGCTCTCTGCTGATTTGGTCTTACTCCTAAATAGGAAGCTGGAATAACTAATGACAACTTTTTTTTTTTTTTTTTAATGCCCAGCAAGGCTGAGATGTTGGCTAGTGGTAGATCCTAGGTTTCATCTGCAGCACAGTTGGGAGGTTGGTACATCTTCAGTTTACATGGAGATCAAAATTAAAACTGTGAAGTCAGTCCCATTGCCCAGTCTATAGGATGGCAATACCAAATATTAGTGACTATGGGGGGACTAGAGCTCTCATCCAGTGAGTACTGTTGAAGTGTTTAGGATAGCTAGTAAACTTTGGTTTTGGTGTTTGGGCTGTGTGAGTGAGTGAGTGATGATGGTGCATGCCTATAATCCCAGCATTTGGGAGGTGAAACCAGAGGCAAGATAATCAGGAATTTAAGTTTGAACTATACTCTCTCAAAACAAAAAGAAAATAATATTTTAAACCTTAGGATCAGTGGAACAGTCATGGAGGAAGTCTGGACACCAACTTTTGGTGGTGTTTCTCTGAGCTCCAGGGGCCTTTGAGCTGATTTGTGCAGGGGGATAGACAGGTTCTCACGTGGCAGCACCTTGGTTCACCTGGCTACCTTTATCTGCAGAGCCTACTGTGAAGACTGTCTAGTTATCTGGCTAGCTTTGGGTAGCTATACCAACCAGCCTTTTACCATACTTTGTTTTCTCAGTGTCCCAGAGATGGCTGCATCAAGGAGCAGTATAATCCACTGTTCAACAGTAATGGAAAAGAACTGGTAGCCCTCAGCCTGAACAGGTTCCAGCATTAGATTGACAATAGGACCTATCTCTCTAAGCCTATGGAGAAATTTCTGGTCATTCTGTCCCTTTCCCTTTGCATCCTATAATGATGGCAAATGCTGAGAAAGATCCAAGGAAATAAGCATGAGAATCCTCTTGGCTTTTCAAAAACCAAAGAAACAAACTAACAAAAAGCATGTATTTAGGAATGTTTACTTATGCTTGTTGATTTGAAAGGTTTTGTTCACCTGAGTTTTAACTTTCTGTCACAGAAAGATGCTGTGCAGTGGTCTAGAAATGCAGCTACAATGGATGGAGAAGAGCCAGAGGACTCCGCTGATGTGGAAAGCTGTGGGTCTAATGAAGCCAGCACTGTGAGTGGCGAAAATGATGGTAAGTGCTAAGAGCCAGAGCCAGGAGGAAACCAGGCAGTTCCGAAGGACTAAACTTTGGCTTTCTTGTCTTCTAGTATCTCTGGATGAAACATCTTCAAATGCATCCTGCTCTACAGAGTCTCAGAGCCGGCCCCTCTCCAATCCCAGGGACAGCCACAGGGCTTCCTCACAGGTAATGAGGCTTACTAGTGACAGAAGAGTTGAGTGGATGAAAGCAGACATGGGACAGGGTTTATTCATCCTCAGCAGATTGTGAGGGGATGTGTTTGAAGAATGGAGAGAGTAAAATTCATTGTTACCTCTTTTACAGTGCTAGGAACTGAATCCAGGACTTTGCAGGCTAGGTGAACGCTACCACTGAGCTATATTCTCAGCCCCCTGTCACCTCCGTCTGTGACAAGTTCCTTATCTCTAGGATGGGGACAACAGTGTGTGATTCTTTTTTTTCCCCCCAGCTGAGGGGAATGGTTAGTGCGTTGATACTGGTCCATATACTAGCATTGCCTGAGAGCTCTATGTGTGATAGTCAGTCAGTCAGTCATTCTGGAGTAGGACCTGAAAAGGAATCAAATCCCTTGGAACTAGAGCTACAGATGGTTGTGAGTTCAGAGACTCAAACCCACATGCTTTGGAAGGGTAGGCAGTGTTCTTAAGGACTGAACCATCTTTCCAGACCCTGTATGAACTGTTAAATATTGTGTGTGTGTATATGTGTGTTCACTTGAAACAGTTGTGGAGATCAAAGGATAGCTTTGGAAAGTCAGTTCTCTTCTTCCCTTATTGGGTTTTGGGATTGAAGAAAGGACACCAGGTTTGTGTAGGAAGTGCCTCTAGACATTGGGCCACATCACTAGCCCTGGACATGAGTGAATAGAAATAGGGCAGAGCTAAAGGAGTGCTGTAGTGCCCTGCAGATGACTCCTTCTTTTAAATCCCTTTTGGGAATACAGGCAACCAAACAGAAGAAAAGGACTGGGGTCATGCTGCCTCGTGTTGTCCTGACTCCTCTGAAGGTAAACGGGGCCCACGTGGAACCTGCATCAGGTATGTATAGTCTCAGTGGTTCTGGTACTTTTCCTAGGGTCCTGGGGATCTGGCTCTGTCAGCAGCTTTTGACTTAGCAGTGTGAGGCCAGTAGAGTTATTGAGTCCAAGAAAAGCCTCGAAGCCCAGTGTAGTGTAGTGTAGTATATTGTGATTAGGGCTTTGTGTTGGATTCTGCCATGAACCCTCTTCTTGACTCCAGGGTTGGCCGTGAACATGTGATGATGGATGACTCTGCCAGTGCTTTGTAAAAGGTGTGGTTTGGCATTCTTTAGTGATATTTTAAGCTAGACTGTGAGGTAATGGTTTCTGCCAACTCAGGGCTGGGAGCCAGAGGCATCCCTCTGTTGATAGCAGCATGTCAGGGAGAGCTGGGAGAGTTAAGCTTGTCTGAGAGCCATGGGGGACAGCCGATGATGCTTTTGACAATGAAGTGCTGTGCCTTCAGGGTTCTCAGGCCGCCATGCAGATGGTGAGAGTGGCAGTCCATCCAGCAGTAGCAGTGGTTCACTGGCCTTGAGCAACAGTGCTATTCGAGGCCAGCCTGAGGTCACTCGGGACCCTGCCCCCCTCTTGAGAGGCTTCCGGAAGCCAGCCACAGGTAAGTAGGAGGGGCATATATTTTCCTTCCTGAAAAGGGGCTCCCTGTAGGACTGAAGATGTCTTCTCAGGACTTTTTTCCCCCTTTAAACTGAAAATCCTTACTTCTTCTTGCTTCCAAAAACTGCAGGGCAAATGAAGCGCAACAGAGGGGAAGAGGTAGATTTTGAGACGCCTGGGTCCATTCTTGTTAATACCAACCTCCGTGCCCTGATAAACTCTCGGACCTTCCATGCCCTGCCACCACACTTCCAGCAGCAACTCCTCCTCCTCCTGCCCGAAGTGGATAGACAGGTGCCTGTGCACAGCTCCTCTTGGTCTCTGCCTAGGCGGGCTCCTGCTCTCTCAAGTCACCTTATTGTGTCTATTTATCTTTGTCCTCCTAGGTGGGGACAGATGGCCTGCTGCGCCTCAGTGGCAGTGCACTCAATAATGAGTTTTTCACCCATGCAGCTCAGAGCTGGCGAGAACGCCTGGCTGATGGTGAGTAGCCTTCATCGCACATGGCTTGAGAGCAGATACCTGTTGTGTGTGGTGACTTTACAGCTCTGAGGTTAAGAACATTGCCTGCTTTTCCAGCAGACCCAGGATCGATTCTCGGCACCTTTGTAGAAATTCAGAATTGTCTTATTACTCTAAGTCTAGGAGATGAATGCCCTCTTCTGGCCTCCTAGGGCACCAGTCATGTACATGGTGCATGGACCTACATGCATCAGACACCCATGCACATCAAGAAAAAAGTAACTTAAGCACTTCCTACTTCGGACTTTTGCTAAGGTCAAGTATAAAATCCAAGGGCTTATTTTTACCACTTGCTCAGAGGATATTAATGTAAGGTAGGCCTTTGCTCATAGTGCAAGTGCATGGTGGTTTTTAGTAGGACACATTGCCCTGAAAACAACATATTAGAGATGCCCATTCTACATCTCCTTTTATCACTAAGACTGTATGTGCCTGTACCTTTCAGTAGTGGTATTGTGTGCGTGTGTGAAAAAAAGCACCCCAGGATGACATATTCACTAACACCACACTCTCTTTCTGTCAGAATCACTTAGAGTAAATCCTAATGTCTGAATTTAGTTTTTTGTAGTAGCTTCATGTGTGGAGAGATCCAAGACTACCCTTGAGTTTTGTTAATATTGGTAGTTTATGTACAGTGTTGGGGTTTATTACAGCAAAACAACATAAAGTAAATTGGCAATGGAAAAAGGCACACAGGTAAGATATAGGGACAATCAGGCACAGGTTTCTCAAGTCTTTTCTGTGGATTCAAGTAGGACATAAATGAATACTTCAGAAATAAATTACAATGGTGTGAAAAATGTCTACCAGAGGGCTAGAGAGAAGGCTCAGGGGTTAAGAGCACTGGCTTCTCTTCCATAGGTCCTGAGTTCAATTCCCAGCAACTGCACAGTGGCTCATAACCATCTATAATATAGTCTGGTGGCCTCTTCTGATCCGTAGGCATACATACAGGCAGAACGCTATGTATATAATAAATAAATATTTTTTTAAAATGTCTATCAGAGAAGTTTGGTAGACTTACTAGCACTCAGGATTTTGTTTTGTATAGCCCTGGCTGTCCTGGAACTCACCCTGTAGACCAGGCTGGCCTCGAACTCAGAAATCCGCCTGCCTCTCAAGTGTGGGGATTAAAGGCATGTGCCACCACCATACCACCACCGTCTGGCCACAACATATATTTTTATTCCAATCATAAAATTGGTGGGCATGTTATTAAATGAACATAAATAGGTAAAGTCTTTTTGTTTGTTTTTAATAGAGCTTTAAAATCTTGGCTCTTACTGTTGTACAAACCCAAAATAAGAACAATTTTTAGACATTGGAGTTCATTATAATAAGGCTGTACTTCAATGTCCCTCACATCACCAAAGATTTTTACTTCCATAGTAGCTAAGCTAAGAGTTGACAGTTTTGCTGCACTAAGGAATGAATTGTAGGCATGGTTATTTGGATTTCCTTCTATGGTCAAAGCTATTTGTTTGGAGTGATGGTGTTCATTCCCAGCTCACAAGGAACAGGTTACATTCATTTAAGAAATGATGTGTGTATTAAGATGGACTATCCATGAAGTCATTCATTAACTGTCTCAATGAACAGTGGAACCAAACTCTTAACCACTGAGCCCTGGTACCTAGGGTTTTATTGGGATTCTGTTGGAAGCCATTGCTAATCCTAAAAGGAAACCCAGTGTTTAGTTTTCACCATCTTCTTTATCAAGAGGTATTAATGTAAGTCATTGGTTCCTAAAAAGAAAGCAGGTGTCTTTAGCATGAAAAATATTATTATTCATTGAGAGCAGCACAGTGAGCCACTCGTGGCTTAGGGTGATGGGAGTACTTTAAATCCTGTTTCCCAGATGCCACCAAATGGCCAACCTCAAAGATAAACTTTCAGGTATGCTAGAATGGTCTTTTTTTTCTTCTTCTTTTTCATTGTCTTGATCAATGTGTTGCTTGCTTGTGACTGATTATAGATGAGTAAATCTCTCTTGTAGCTGAAGCATTAGTTCTGTCCTGGGTTAGGAACATGCTCTGAGAAGTCCACTGATATAGGTGTAGGAGTCATGCTCTTCTCAAAATTGCCTGGTAGGAGCCGGAGGAGATGGTCCCATTGGTAAGGTGCTTAGTGTGCAAGCATGAAGATTTTGGCCCCGGGACCCTCACACACATGCAGGCACACACTCAACCACAGTAATAAGTCCAGCACTGAGTAGGTAGGAATAGGCAGGTTATTGGGGTGGGGTTCACTACCCAGATAGCCTGGGCTAAGTAGTGAGTCCTGGGCCAGGAAAGATCTTATTTCAAACAAAATATGCACATTTGGGTATAGAGGGCTCAGCAGGTAAGAGTCCACCCAGCTCTTGGTGTGGTACGCCCATGTTGAATATCCTCAGTGGGGTTTCTGCCCTCCCAGTCTCAGCGACATCTATGTACGTACCCACATGGCACACTCACAGACACGTGCATAAAACAAATCTTTAAAACAAACCAACTTTGGTTGTTCCTAAGGTTATCCTCTGCCCTCCACATGCATGCATGGGCACATAGGTGGTAGGTACACATGCATGTATGCGCACACACAAAACAATTAAATGCTTGTTATGGAACCAGAAGACTTAAATGTCCTGTAGGACAGATACTTTAGTATCCAGAATTTATTAACTGGAAGTCATTTTTCTCTTTAGGTGAATTCACTCATGAGATGCAAGTCAGGCTAAGACAGGAAATGGAAAAGGAGAAGAAGGTGGAACAATGGAAGGAAAGGTTCTTTGAAGATTACTACGGACAGAAGTAAGGCATTCAGTACTATGAGTTCTGCTCTGGCTTTTTGTGGGGACAAAGGCAGTTGGTGTCCAGATATCTACAGTTCATAGTGTCCATTCATATCTGAAGTTCTGTAGGCATACATTGAACAAACTAACTGAGGATTGTTTAAGGAGGAAACTGCAGCTCTGTGTGCATTGATGAGCATAGACTAAGTGCTGGATGTCTCACTCAGTGAGACTAGGCCTTTAGAGACCTAAGGGACCCATCTATCCAGCGCTGGGATGGACTTAGACCCAAGTGTCTGAGACAAGCCTGGATGATACAAAGAAAGTTTGGTTTCGGTTTTGGTTTTTTTGTTTTAAAGCTTCTGGGGAGAAGATGATAGTGTTGAATATTTGTTTGGCATGTGTGAGGCCACAGATTGGAATTCTAGTGACACTAAACAAAAAATAATGAAGTATCCAGGAGCATATAGACAGGTTATATTATAAACATGCTGTTTTGTCTAAGGAACTAGACATCTGCAGGGTGCCCTGTATACCAAGGGACACATAAAAGCATAGAACTGACTGCAGCTTGACAGTGAAGCTATTGTGGATATCCATGCTTAGAGCTATGCAGTATGTAGATTTGTTTCATCTCGCTAAGTTATCTGGGTGTATATTGTTCACAGAAATAAGAGACATGTACTCTCTGGCCTGTAGATGATGATGTGAACTTGATTTGCAGATTGGGTTTAACCAAAGAAGAATCAGTACAGCAGAAAGAGGACCAGGAGGAGGCCAAAATCAAGAGTGGGTTGTGTGTCTCTGGAGAGTCAGTACGGCCGCAGCGTGGGCCCAACACCCGTCAACGGGATGGACATTTTAAGAAACGTTCTCGGCCAGATCTCCGAACCAGATCCAGAAGGAATCTGTACAAAAAACAGGAGCCAGACCAAGCAGGGGTTGCTAAAGACGCAAATGCTGTGCCAGATGTCTCTAAAGATACTAAGACCGACTCAGCAGGGGTGAACAGTCCCCCTGGGCCAGATGTGTCTTCTGCAGCATCTGGACAGGAGGGTCCCAAGGGTCCCAGTGAACCTGTGGCTTCTCAGATCCAAACTGAAACAGACAACTTGGCATGTGCCTCTGCATCTTCAGACAGAGTCCCTACCTTACCTCAGGACACTGTGGATCAAGAGACAAAGGATCAGAAGAGGAAATCCTTTGAGCAGGAAGCCTCCGCATCCTTTCCCGAAAAGAAGCCCCGGCTTGAAGATCGTCAGTCCTTTCGTAACACAATTGAAAGTGTTCACACCGAGAAGCCACAGCCCACTAAAGAGGAGCCCAAAGTCCCGCCCATCCGGGTAAGAGACTTGGTACTTACTGTCTCAGGTGTCAGATTTCTTTCTGAGGAGCTTTTGGGAAGGGGCACGCATAAGGCAGAGGCTCTTTGGCCCTGGTATGAATTATATGAGGTAGAAAACTTTCTATAAGAAAGCTTTTCTTGACTAACTTAGGAAAATACACTCCTTTTTGTTTTGTTTTGTCTGAGACAGGTTTTCCTGTGTATCCCTGACTGTCCTAGAACTCACTCTGTAGACCAGGCTGGCCTTGAACTCAAGAGATCTGTCTGCCTCCCGAGCTCTGGTACTAAAGGTGTGCACTGCCACCACTCAGCAGACAATCACGTTTTTGTTAAAATTATCTCAAGGTCAAAATCCTGGGGTTTTACTTTTTAAGTGTTACATTATTTGTTTCATGACCCACGAGATCCAATTAGAGATTAAGTTTGAGCCTTTAATCCCAGCACTTGGGAGGCAGAGGCAGATGGATTTCTGAGTTTGAGGCCAGCCTGGTCTACAGAGTGAGTTCCAGGACAGCCAAGGCTACATAGAGAAACCCTGTCTCGTAAAAACAAAAAAGAAAAAAGAAAGAAAGAAATTAAGTTTGAAAGGTGGGTTTGGTGGCCTGTCTATACAACCCCAGCATTTGGGGGCCTAAGGTCAGAGGAGGATTGCCATCAGTTCAAAGCCAGCTTGGGTTAACAATGAAAACCTTGTATCAGTTGATAAAGGAGTTTACTGCCAAGTCTGATGGGACTCCCTTGATGAACAGAGAGAACTGACTCCCATAAGTTGGTCTCTGACATCCATCAATACGTGTGTTGTGACTTGTGCATGCAAATACACAATAATGAATCTAAAAACAATCTTAAAAAGTGGAGAGGTTTTCATGCAGCATAAAATGAGTCTTGATGTTATAGGCAGCCGTTTTTTTACTATAAATTTTTGTTTTGTTTTGTTTGTTTGTTTTTTGGTTTTTTGAGACAAGATTTCTCTCTATAGCCCTGGCTGTCCTAGAACTCACTCTGTAGACCAGGCTGGCCTTGAACTCAGAAATCCACCTGCTGCCTCCCAAGTGCTAGGATTAAAGGCATGTGCCACCACTGTCCGGCTTTATAATTAATTGTTAAGAAAATGAGTTTTCTAGGCCATCACCTCTAAGATGACTTATATTTCAGCCTAAGTCAAGTCACCTGTTAAAGTTTTTATTAATGCTTTTCTTGCAGATTCAACTTTCACGTATCAAACCACCCTGGGTGGCTAAAGGTCGGCCCACTTACCAGATATGCCCCCGGATTGTCCCCATCTCGGAGTCCTCCTGCCGGGGTTGGACTGGTGCCAGGACCCTCGCAGACATTAAAGCCCGTGCTTTGCAGGCCCGAGGGGCGAGAGGCTACCACTGCAATCGAGAGGCGGCCGCCACTGCCATCGGAGGGGGGGGTGGCCCGGGTGGAGGTGGCAGTGGGGCCATCGATGAGGGAGGTGGCAGAGACAGCAGCAGTGGTGATGGTAGTGAGGCCTGTGGCCACTCTGAGCCCAGGGGAGCCCCAAGCACCCCTGGAGAGAGTTCGTCAGATCTACAGCGAACACAACTACTGCCGCCTTGTCCTCTGAATGGAGAGCACACTCTGGCTGAAGCCGCCATGCCCAGAGCCAGGAGAGAGGACTCGGCTTCTGTCAGAAAGGAAAAGAGCTGCCTGTTGAAGAGGGTCCCAGGTGTGCTTACAAGTGGGATGGAAGATGCCTCTCAACCCCCTATTGCTCCCACTGGAGACCAGCCATGTCAGGCTTTGCCCCCTTTGTCCTCCCAAACTCCAGTGGCTGAGATGTTAGCAGAGCAGCCTAAGTTGCTTCTAGATGATAGAACTGAGTGTGTGTCTAGTACTGCTTCCCGGGAGAAGGGTAGTGAAAATCAGGGGCCCACCATCCCCTCAGAGAGTAGTTCTGGACAGTCTCCATTAGGAGATCTATTAGGAGGAGGAAATGACCAGGCCTTTGATAATATGAAGGAGCCTGTAAATATGGTACCTGCTTTTATATCTGAATTGTCATTAGCTAACTACCTACAGGATAGGCCTGCTGATGATGAATTAGGGCTTTGTGCCACAGGCACACTCAGAAGGGAAAGTAATAGACAAGAAACTTTGACTGAGGCTTTTGCACCTGGCAGTCCTACCTCCTGGGTACCTGTTCTGTCAAATTATGAGGTAATAAAAAAGTCTGATCCAGAATCCAGAGAGAACGTAGCATGTCTGGAGCCCCAGGATGAAAGAGAGTGGGAGAGAGCTGCTCCCCTCATGGCTGCCATGCCTGGAGAGTTGGCAGCCGCAGAAGGTGTGTACCACCCTGAGAGCTGCGTTTCACACTGGACAGCACCTCCTCCAGGAGCCATGGGCAGCAGTGGCAGTGACAGTGAGCAAGTGGATCTTGAAAGACTGGAAATGAATGGCACCTCTGAAGCACAGAGTCCTCACAGCGAATCCACAGATACAGCCTCTGACTCTGAGGGCCACCTCTCTGAGGACAGCAGTGAGGTTGATGCAAGTGAAGTCACAGTGGTAAAGGGGTCATTAGATGGGGGTGAAAAGCGAGACTGGGACCCATCTGCCTCACTGTCCAAGGTGAGCAATGACCTAAGTGTGCTTACAAGAACAGGAGGGGTGACTGCTTCTCAGAGCTGGGTGTCTAGAGTATGTTCAGTCCCTCATAAGATCCCAGACTCCCTTCTGCTGTCCAGTACTGAGTGCCATCCCAGGTCTGTGTGCCCACCGAGGCCTGGTTCTTCAGTGGAGGTTACCAATCCACTTGTGATGCACCTACTGCACGGGAATTTGCCCCTGGAGAAGGTTCTCCCTCCAGGTCACAGAAGCAGCCAACCAGAATCCCCACAGCTGCCACTTAGAGAACAGAGCCAGGACAGAGGCACTCGACAAGGTACAGGGGAAGACAATCACCTCATTGCCAGAAGCAACCCTGGTTCTGCACAGACATTGAAAGAGGCTGTTCTGGCCCAGAGCTATGGAGCAAGCACTGGTCTTGTCAGGGCAAAGGCGTCCAGGACTCCTGGAGTGTCCCAGAAGATTGCCAAGGTGGTTCCAAGTTTAGACTCCCAGCATCTAGTGACAGAACTGACACCTTCCTCTGGCAACCTGGAAGAAATAGATTCCAAAGAGCATCTCCCTCCCTTCCTTTGTGAAGAGCAGAAAGAAACCCATTCCCTGTCTCAAGGCAGTGATCCAGGTGCTGCCCCAGGCCCATGTCTAGGAGATCACACTACCTCCAAAGTGCCATGTTTCTCCTCTACAAATGTGAGCCTCTCCTTTGGATCTGAGCAGACAGATGGGACCCTGAGTGATCAGAACATTGCTGGTGGTCACGAGAAGAAACTATTTGGTCCCAGGAATACAGTTGCCACCCTTGAGTGCCCCAAGTCTGAAGAGCAGACACCACTACCTGCTGAGGTCCCTCCAGTGTTTCCCAGTAGGAAGATAGAACCAAACAAAAACTCTGTGTCTGGTGGTGTGCAGACTACAAGGGAAAACAGGACGCCCAAACCACCGCCTGTCTCTGCTGGCAGCATCAAGACCGAGCAGACATTTTTGAGGGATCCCATTAAGGCAGATGTAGAGAACAGGAAAGCTGCAGGGTACAGTTCTCTGGAACTAGTGGGTCACTTGCAAGGGATGCCTTTTGTTGTGGACCTGCCTTTCTGGAAATTACCCAGAGAGCCAGGAAAAGGATTCAGTCAACCCCTGGAGCCTTCGTCCATCCCTTCCCAACTCAACATCAAGCAGGCTTTGTATGGGAAGTTTTCTAAACTCCAGCTGAGTCCCACCAGCTTTAATTACTCCTCCAGCTCTGCCGCCTTTCCCAAAGGCCTTGCTGGCGGGGTAGTGCAGCTGAGCCACAAAGCCAGCTTTGGTACAGGTCACACTGCATCACTGTCCCTACAAATGTTCACTGACAGCAGTGCAGTAGAAAGCATTTCTCTCCAGTGTGCATGCAGCCTGAAAGCCATGATCATGTGTCAAGGCTGCGGAGCGTTCTGCCATGACGACTGCATTGGACCTTCAAAGCTCTGTGTATTGTGCCTTGTGGTGAGATAATAAATTATGGCCATTGGAAACATTGTACATTTAGTGTGTGTATTTTAATAATGGTTGATCTCAAATATGTATACAAAATATCACTGATACAATAATGAACTCTATCTCTAGACAAGGTAAATCTTGCCTCCCCATGAAATTTATAGTGCTGAAGCCCTCTGTCACTTGACACCTTTCTAGCCTTGCTGGAAGGGTTTTCAGGGAGATGGGGGCACTATGGTTGCCCAAGACCATCCAGCCTAAACCCTCTTGTAGTCAGGCAGTATAGTGTGGCAGGGCAACCTGTCTGACACCAAATGGACTTGAAATTGAAGCAGGACGGTTGGGTTCTCCATGGATGGAACTCACCTGCCTGAACTGAGCAGGAATGTCAAGTCTTCCACTGCCCCTCCCTGCCATCTTCTGCTACTTAGCTTGGGAGTTGATGGTTGCAGAAGCCACAAGGGGTTAAAGTAACTTGGGTCTTTGCCCACCAGGGGATCAAACCCCTGCTGACCTTGATGTCATATTTCTGTCATTTGCCAGTTGACCTTTGGTTCCGGTGCTTCACCCAGTTTGGAACTTTAATCTGTAACCCATGGATCCACAGATTTCTTGGAAGCTTGAATAGCCCTTCTTGGACAATGGGGTCTGGAAATAGGGCTGTCTGCTATGGAAATGCTATCTGTAGACCTTGAGAGTCAACTGTACAGATGTTTGCAGGTGACTCCTACTTGCCACCCACCCATCACATTTGATTCTGTGGGAGTGGGCACCTATGCACCTGTGTATGTGAAAGTCATTTTACATTTCCAAGCAGTCTGTTTCTTATTTTTATATTTTAACTCTATTCTTGGATGTATAAAGTGAACTTTTTCGCTTCTGTAATTATGCTCTATGCACCTCTAACGTTTTATCCTGTATTTATATGTTGTACACAGTACTGGCCAATTCTGTAAATGGATGTATTGTACAAAGAACATGAACGTCTCTTATTTTACGTCTTCAGCACCCTTGATTAAAATGGTGTCATTTACTTCTGTGCACCAATTGTCAAAACCACTGAGTGCTGTGCTGCCTGATGTGAGAAGGAAGTTACTGACTTGTGACCTGTGGTTGGCCCTGTGCCTTGTCACCTGTCACCAGGGAATCTACCACAGTCTGCGCGCCACAGATAGCTGCTCACACACAGTTGAGCAAACGTGTCTTGTTCCTTGTATCTCTTCTCTTCCAGCCTTGAGTGGCTGCGCTGCTGCCATATATGACAATGGTCCTCACCAGTATTAAGTGCTTCTGGATTCATGGGTGAGTTCCTTGGACAACCCCCAGACAGGCTTCTGGATCTGGCTCCAGGGTCATCACCTGTCAAAGCAATATTGGGGATCGCTAGGCTCCTTTCGACTTACTTTTGACAGTAGGTTTCAGGGGAACAAAGCCATGCCTGCTGCCTGCCTCTCTCCTAACATGGTTCCATCAAGTAGACATCCTTTGTATTTGTCTGACCTCGTCCCAGTTCCTGCCCTGTTTCTGTATCTTTACTTGAAAGTTGGGAGTCCTTGTTTAATTTAGGTCTGTTGTCTTGTGTGAGTGTTTCTGTATGAAGTATAAAAATTTGTGTGCCTTGAGCAAGTCTCATTTTCTTTGTAAGCTGCCTCTCCCACCATTTCATCTGAGGTTGCTGTCTTTTTGGTGGGGAGGGGGTTGGGGAATCTCCATCAGGTATGAGTGAGGAGCCGGTAGTGAATTCAGTATTGGCCAAGTCCATGTTGTGTGCTCAGAAGTCTCTTTACCAAAGACCAGGAGCAGGAGCCAAGCATGTCCAGTCCTCTGCTGAGACCTCTGAGGTCTCAGAAGAGAAACTTGACAGTGGTCTGGTCCATGGGCTACTCAGAAAAGCGCTGCTCTTGTATGTCTCATTGGTATTGGAAAAATAAACCTGTACACCCTGCACTTGTCTCCTTGTCATCTGTGGCTGCCTGTGGTCTGGGGAGGTGGAGTTAAGTGCAGAGCCAAACAGGTCCTCTTGACTTTGGGGCTCCTGTGTGCTATGAATTGGCAGCTCCACTGGTCTTTGGACTCTTGATTTGGTGGATTTACTGGGTGTAGTAGAGCCACAAAGCTAATGGGAGTAATGGGAATTGTAATGGTCAAGCTTCCTCCTTTGCGGGAACTCATCCACACCACTCATGTATTCACAGAGGTGGTGACCTCCAGGCAATGACTAGTTCTGGCCTTGTTAATGGTGTGAGGCAGATTTAGGGTCACTACTGTTTGAACAAGCTTGAATGGATGCCTAGTACTTCAGGGACAACTACTTCAGGAGTTCTAAGTGTACAGTTTTATGATTGCATTTGAACATAACTAAGCAGAATGGATGTGATGAAAGTGAACCTAAGCATAGCACCCGTAAGTGGGAGAGTGCCTTGTGGGCACTTGCGCAGGTTTTGAAGGGCTGCTGTTGAGTATTTGTGTTGGATGGTACAGGCTCCTGCTGGGGAAGTTTCATTTCCTCCATGGTGCCACATCAAACTGTCATCATGTCTTCATAAGCTTAGAGCCTTGGCCGGGGACGGCATCTTGGTACTTGAATTGTTTCTAAGTCAGAATGAGGCAGTAGCTAGAGTACAGGCCACATCTTGTGCCACTCTTGGCTTGGGCACTGCCTGCCACTGTCTTGTCCATAGGTGCTAGCTGCATTGACATGGAGTGCTTGCTGCACTTGCCCCCTAGCACATACTTCAGCTAGGCCAGGACTAATAGCTCCACGGACTTAAGACTTTAACTTGGGAGTAGCTGCTGCCTTGTGTCACCCTTGCCTCAGAGGGAGCTCAGGATGCAGGTCTGTGGGCTGTGCTGAGGTGGGGATGCCAGGCAGTCTGTGAGGTGACACTTAGTTTTCAGCCTCACTCTACAATGCTAAGATGAGAAGACCAATAAGGAAGGAACAAGGGAAGCACAAAGTCAGTTTGACATCAAACATGCTCTTGATGAAATAGGACCTTGTTTGAAAGGGGTGGGGCCTGTGTACACATTGGTAATATCAGTTTCCCTCAGGTTAGGGTGCTATTGTAAAGCTATAGAGAAGGTGGGGCTTTGTGACCTAGAGATTGCTACTTGTACTCCATTACATCAGTTTGAAAGCCTGGCACAAGATTTCCTGGCACAGTACTATTGGGGTGCTGCCTTGCTTCAATAGGTGGATAGGATTCTAAAGGCACTCCAAAGAGGTGCATCTGCTGCGTAACTGTCAGGATGCACACAAGCTGCTGACAGAACCAAGTGCTTCGTGTAATATTTCCTAGAAGGTAAGCCTAATGAAATCTGAATTCATAAAAAAGATGGAGGGAGATAGACCTTCACAAAGATTGGCTTAGATTATTGTTACAATTGGTTTAGATTTGGTACTAGGTTCTCCCAGTATGGTGGTGGTTTTTTTTGGGGGGGGGGGCTGGGGAGCACTGGCTTTTTATTTTTAAGATAGGGTCTTATATAAAGACCCTCTGTGTGACTGGGGAATTCCCTATGTAGATCAGGTTACCCATGAACTCGGAGATTCCTCTGTCTTCTGAGTGCTAGAGTTAAAGGCATGCCCTGCCTAGTGGGGTGTGTGTGTGTGTGTGTGTGTGTGTGTGTGTGTGTGTGTGTGTGTGTGTACACTGCCTCTACTTTCCAGATGCTAGGCATGAACCTGTTTGTTTGTTTTTTTTTTTTTTTTTTTTTTTTTTTTTTTTTTTTTTTGTGGTACTGAGGATTCAACCCAAGGCTTTTAGCCCTTTAGTGAGTCACATCTCATGCCTCTGGATAAAGGGGAGGTTTGCTAGTTTTGTTGAGTGAACTTGTCAGTGCTTTAAGATGACATTTCCCAGTTGATGGTGTCTTGTGTCAACTGTTAAACAGCAATGGTCTGAAAGCATCACCTTAAGCAAGAGGAACAACCCATGATTCTGTCCTCCAGCGGCTCCCTGGAGTTCCAGTGTTCTGTAGCAGCCTCACTGGAGAGGTGAGTGTTCTCTGATGGTTTGAAAGGCTGCTAGGGTCCACACGACTCTTCTGTGACGGCTTTTATGGTCCCTTGGTGAATCTCAAGCAATGGTTTTGGCAGGATAGGCACTTGGCATTAACTGAGGACTTGCTGGCCCTTGACCCCCATTACCTCTCAGAGAAAGCTCAGGTGCACAGTGAGGGCTGCAGACTGTTCATTCGCAGCCTTTGATATGAGCATTTGGCTGCTTTATAGAATTTTTGTTTGAGGTTATAATAACTGGTAATGTAACCAGGCATGATGGGTCATCAGCTTGAATCCCAGCACTCAGAAGGCAGAGGCAGGCAGATCTCTGTAAATTAGAGTTCAGCCTCATCTACATAATAAGTTCCAGGACAGTCAGGGTTCTGTAGAGACCCTGTCTTTAAAAACAAAAACAAAAAAACCAAACCCCTGGTATTTTAAGTATCTGCATGTATAGTTTGAATTCAGTTTGTATTTTTTTTTTTCCAAACTCACGATAATCAACTTATTCCCAGCCATCTTCCTGTGATGTTTCCTAAAAGCTTAACCTAAATGGCCAAATGACGGGTAGGGTGCAAATCAGTGCTAGGGAAAGTGGCCTTTTGTTTTCTTTCAAGGTAGAACTCAAGTTTTGCCTAGACTTGGATGTGAGTTACTGAATGTTTAGAACTAGGAGTGTCCCAGGCTCTTAGCAGCTGCTGTAGGGGCTTAGGTTTGGTCAGTTGGCCAGGCACCAGGCCAACAGGATGGGGCGCAGGTTCCATTGTCACACAGCTGCAGACTAAATCTTGATTGGTCGATGACTGAATTTAGGCAAGGTGTGACACCTGGTACACCTCTGCAGCACAATCTCTAGAGGGTTGTGAGGTGGTTGATTGTGTCACAAGAGACCTGCCACCAGTGCTGGGCACCTGGCGGGCACCATGGAAGAGTACCTTTTCCTCTCCTTCTAACATGCTAGGTGCCCAAATGAAACTGCAGGCTGATTTGTCTGAGAAAACCTATTGAGGGTGTCTGTGAACCAGTTATTTGCTAGGGAAAGGTGAACTCTATTTGTAAGGTGTTTCCAAACTAGATTCAGAAGAACCAGGACTGGGTGGCAGCGCTGCTGCTGCTGCTGCTACTGCTGGTGGGACACAGTCGAAGCTCAGTGTTAGGTTTGTTGTTCAGTGTTTATTAAGTAGATTCAGTCTGGTATATGATATACAGTCTCAAAAGGAAAAGGATTCCACATACTTATGACATCAGTGCATTTAGCAGTAATACCATGGAGATAACCGCTCATTAACAGCTCATTGGTCTTCTGGTAAGTGAGGGAAAGAGGGCGTCGGCCTGTGCTAGTCATTCCACAAACAAAACAGAATTTAGTAGCTGCATCACGTAGAAAGACACATCCTAAGAATTAAAGAATTAAGCCACATTTACTGGGAAACTCGCTATACAGAACACAAACACTTTATAGAGCATTGAGGAGGAGGTCCTCACCTGCTTAGAAGAGCCACATTAAGTTGCATAGGTGCATATCTGTAAAAATATAATTTAGCGGTGAAACTATTGATTAATAAAGTCACCTTTAAAAGTTGGTGCCATCCACTGCTTGCGGTAAGTGCCTTATGCTTACTGTCTGGAGCCCCTGACCCTCCCCTGAAGTGCTTGCGTCATCTGTACTCAAAGTCACAGTCTCACCTTACATGGAACTCATGCTCTTCCAAAGTGTGTCTCAGTCATGCCAGCAGATTGATGCCCTCACGTGTTGTCCCTAAATCCTACCTGGCTTGCTCCTGGAGGCCCATTGAGTCCTCTTAGCCTTTGTATTGCCTCCTGCCCAGAGAAGCACTTCCTCCCGTAGCCGGGCAGTAAGGTCCTGCATTAATGTCTCCTCTGTGTGCTATCCCCCACCCAGCTGGCAGGAGGTTGCTGCCTTGATTCCTAAGGGAACACATGATAGAGGCACTGGGCACCTACCAGGCAGAATGTGTTGGCCAATCTGAGTTCCAGGTGGTAATGGTTTTTGTTTTTAGGTGGAAACGGGTACAAAGTGAGAGGTTTTGGTTTGTGGCTTTGCTAAGCAGATGAGCTAGTGAGGTGCAGTCTCCCTCCTCGAGCGCGTCTTGCAGAAAACACAGGGATGGGGGGCGTCTGTACATGTAAACAGTACACTTCCACTGAGTCCAAAATTAGGAGCAAAATACAAAGGTTCACATTGGTCTTAGGTAGATACAGGCAAGAGAGGATTGAGCTGTTGCGCTCAGAAACAACAAAGCAAAGTCTCTAAAGCACCACTAAATTATAGAAAAATCAGACCACGGACGGATTGAAACTGTATTCTGGTGAAATACTTTACTATCTTGTAAAAAGTTTTACAAAAAATTACAAATTAAAAGTATCAACCCTCTGAGTTCAAAGCAGCATTTTGAGAATGAACTGGTAGTTAATCCTATAACCACCTGTGGAGTCATTTGTGGCCCTTGAGAAATAGGGAGGGACAGATGGGTTCCACCTGTTCAAAGTCCTCTAAGACCCTCCTGGCCCTGCCTGCCCCTCTCCAACACCATCCTTGGGAATAAACTGTCCATTTGTTGAGTGGTGAGAGAAAAAAAAATCCTTTCAGATGGGCCATGTACACTGTCCCTAGTCTAACAAATCAGCCACCACTTCTCTGGATAACCTTCAGGGACCTGCCTGGCAAGGACTCTGGGATCAGAGTATCCTGCACTGGCATGTCCATTGTGACTTGAGATCACCAATGACTACTGTGTGCCTGTGGCTTCTGTCACACTGAAGTGGTTGCAGGACAAGGCTTTGGGAAGCTCCACCGGGCAAAAGGCAGGCCACAGTCAGGGAGGGAGGCTTGAAGCTGCATCTTTTAAAACAAAAGGAAAACAGGACAAGTTCCCTGACTGAACTAGGTAATAGAATCCTGTGTCCACACTGACTTGCTCCTGGCATGGCTGCTCTGAGGCTCTGGGGGACCACTTCTCTGAGAAGCAGCCCAGGTTACCATGCCAGCATTCACTGTCCTGCAGCCCCTCTGGAAACCATCAGCACTGGCATTGGTTCTGTTTCTCTTGAAAGTAAAACACATGGAACCTATGCTCACACCATACTCTAGGAGCAGGCTGCTAGTGGCTGGTCAAAACTGCTTGCAGCTAGAAAACACCACTTAGATATAGATTATGCTCGTTCTTACAGATGTGGAGCCCCTGCCTAGTCTCTTCTCTCCTTCTTCCAAAAATGCAAGCCATTTGTGTCTAGCTTGAGCACTGCCTCTGGGAGCAGCCACCACGTGGTAAGCAATTGATAACAGAAATTCTAGGGCGGCGATTGTCTCTGCCAATTTTCAACATTTTCACAAATTGCCTGGGGTAACATTTTGCAAAAGTTTTACTGATTACTTTGTAGTATTCACACACAAAAATAAATATTTACACAAATTCAAACATCCAGGAGTCCTACTGAGCAGGTGGGGAACTGGGCACATGTTTGGCCAGCTGTGGGAAGGCCTGGGCACTGGAGTTTGTGCTGTACGAAGGGGCTCAGGTGTCCTGGCCCAGTCCAGAGGCCTGGTGAGCGGGCACATGAAGGCAGAGGTGGTGTGGCTGGGTAGGCATCGTAGGCCATGTGAAAGACCACATTTAACCCCAGTGTGGAAGTGTGCAGGGTGGGGAGCCCTGCCTTACAGCCCTGAATCTGAACAGGCAGGGTCTCTGCACCGGCATTGCCTGCCTACCCGCTTGAAGGGTAGTCTGTCAGGCTGCCACAAGCAGTCCCTGCCATAGACCAGTTTGGGGAGGGGCACTTGCTTTAGGACCAAGAGTGGCTCTTTGTGGTTATCTTAGTGTCCACTCAGCCCTGGCTCCCTTGAGGCCTCCTTGCTCTGAGGGAAGAAAGGCAACAGGGCTTCTGCCACTCTGGGCAGGGGCAGGCAGCAGAGTGCTGCTGCCATGGCTACGGAGTGTTGAGGGAGAGGCCCCCTGGCCTGCTGAGGTCTGGGTGAATCCCTGGTTTTAGCAGCACTGGTAGGTATTGCACAGAGCAAGAGGAAGTGCCTGTCAGGGAGGAAGGAAACCAGGTCAGCTTTTTCTTGTCCCTTGTCACACTCCAGGGACTAGGTTTCTTACAGGATAGGCCTTTCCAGAAGAAGTTTGATCCTAGGAGAATGCAAGTAGTTCTCCATTTCCACTGACGATCTGATCCCTTTACTCCCATCGTGAGGGGAGGAGTGGAAACTAATTCACCCTTGGGCACACAGATGCTTGGCCAGAAGTGGCCCCTCAAGCAGGTTATCTGGGGGCTGGGTGGGGCCTGTGTTCCTAAGACCTGGGTCCTTGATCAGCTCCGGATACTCTATCCTGTCAAGCATCGCCAAGAGCCCAAGCAATGGCAAGCTGCTGGTTTTAAGGGCCAAGCCCCTCTGGGCTCTGGTTCTTGGACACTGGGTTTCATTTACCTCCCAGCAGAAAGATCCATTGTGTGGGAGTTGGGGAGACGACCATTTAGAACACACTTGGAGCACATCCTGGAAAAGCCCACGCTGGAGTGTGAGGTAGAGTACAGGTGACCATGTGACTGGGACTCTGTCTGATGGGTGGCTGCTTTTGTTTGTAGTGAGTGTGGATGAGGTCCCTCTGTTTGGCAGTGTCCCTGTGGCAGCACTGGGATCTGCAACAAGACAGCCTAGTGGAGTGTGGTGGCCTTCCCAAGGGTATGCTGGGCACTCAGGACAGTGAGCTGGCACCCAACTCTGCTGGCCCCAGCTCACATCAGTGTAGTGATACGGAATGTTAGGTACAGGGATACATCCTTCTGATTAGACAGACACAAACTGGCAATCTGTACAAACACAAAAGAATCCATTTCAGAAAAATAAATTACTAAGGGGAGAGAAAGGGTCCACTTTTGCTCTTCTCAATAAATATGCAATTCTGCTCACCTAAGACTTGAAAGGTAATTATTGGGGGAGGGGGCGGGGAGGTTCTAACATCAGGGTCCACAAAGGTGATTCTAAATAGAGCTGAGCCCTGTGCCTTTTTCAGGGGAGCCTCAACCCTTTTAGAGCTGCCCCACTGGCCTCTTTCCAAGCAGGTCAGAGCACCCATGTGGTGAAATTTTAAAAAAAAAAAAAAAAAAAAAGTGTCCTTGTGCCCAAAGTCTCGGATGCTCGGAGTGCAGCTAGAAACAGCTCTTCTGGATCCCACCTCTTTCAGAAAACAGTGTACCAACTGGTGAGGCTGGAAGCTGGGGCCAGGCTGGGACAGCCTCCTTCCCTGGCGTCGTGCACTCTGGGGGCCAGCGGGGTCAGTTCTGCTGTAAAATGAGGTTTTCCAGTTCATCTGCAGAACGCAGCAGGAAGGCTGCAGACTCTCGATAGCCTGCGATGAGCTGCCGCACAGCACTGATCTCCGTGGGGCTAAGCTGGGCTGTGGGCATGGTCCTGCTGGTGCTGTTGCTGGAAGGGGTAGGCGTGGGAGGAGTGGGGGTAGAGGCCCCGCCTTTCATGCTGAGGTCTGTGGGCCCTGTAGAGAGGGAAAGATGACTTAGAGTCTAAAGTTTAGAGGAAGCTGAAGCCCCTGCCTGCATCTGGGCATAGAATTGGAAGCCCTGGTCTATTTCCCCAATGGCTATATTCCCAGTATTTAGAATGGGGCTTTGACATGACAAGGGTTTGGACAAGGGTTTATGACAGGCAAAAGGGCGGTGAAGAGTTCTACCAAAAACCACATGGCAAAGGAACAATGGGATAAGGAGGCATGCATCAAGAACCCAGGCTTTGGTATCAGGCACAGCAGGTTTTCAACCTAGCTTCCTGCCTCTACCTGTGCCTTTCACTACTCTCTGAAGACTCCCACCAGGCAGACATCCCAGCTCTGGCTCTAGGTAAGGAAGAGGCAGCTTGAGACACTGTAATGCCTTCCATTAACTCCTGAGCCCTGCCGCTCTCCAGGAGGTAGGCCAAGGTTGGAAGAGGAATAACTGTCCCAGGAAGGACCTGTGCTACAGGCGCTGTGAGAGAGAGCTGTTGGCATGTTTTGGGGGCAGTAGTGTGGATGTGCCTTTTCTCCAGAGGATGGCTGAGAAGGGGAGAGGCAGTGAACACCCTGCCCCTGCCTAGAGGGTTTACAGGTGCTGGTGGATGGAAGAGAGGCGAGGCTTGCTTTGCCTCAGCACCTCAGCTCTTCTTCCTCTGAGGAGTTTCACTGTCCCAAGTGAGGAGGCTCAGGCTCCTGGAACAGAACAGTCTGCTCTCTGTCCTCTACTGGCTGACCATGGCAGAAAAAAAAACAAAACAACAAAACCCAAGCTCTTAAAACCGCTGGGGAGAAGGGGACTATAAGCCACCTCCCCGTTAGGAACTCCATGGAGTAGGCTGCCAGCACTGGGATTCAGCAGGTCCATGCTCAAGTCTTTCTCTACCACCTCATGGGCAATTTCTGAACCTCTTCGGGCTTCCAATTCCAAAGCAAAAACAAGGAGCCACCTTTTGGGAACAGGAGCTTCCATAAAGCTTGAAGAAGCACAGAGCCCAGCAGACAGGCTTTCAGCCTTCGGGAGCTAGCTGCAGGGCCTACCAGGAGAGACTGCTCAGCTGGCTTGGGGCTTTTGAAATAGACTTCCACTAGACACGGAAGTGATGGGAGCTTGAAAGGCCTTGTAAGTATTTCTTAAGGAAACAAGCAATGAAGAGAGCTGGGGAATGAGAGGCCGTGTCCTTGGTGACCCTTGCCACAGTAGATAGTTCACTTTCCTGGCTATTGCCCATTTTTCCTCTGAGCCCACTACCCGCATCCTTCAACCTGGAGGCTATTTACAGGAGTATATGTTGGTCCGGGCCTACTTCCCTGTGGGTTTTGATGGCCAGGCTTGTTCGTTGCTGCATTTACACGGCTGTATTAGAGATGGACAAACCTTGTCTTTGGAGACATCTACACTAGAAGTAACATCTAAGGATAAATTGTGGGAACAACTGTTGCTAAAGAAAGTCAGCACAGCTCCTTATTGGGAAAAGCAGTTGGCCTCTGTAGTTGTACAGTTTGTTGTTGGTTTTTAATTTTTTAAATTTTTATGTGCATTGGTGTTTTCCCTGCATGTGTGTCTGTGTGAGGGCGTCAGATATCCTGGAACTGGAGTTGCAGACAGTTGTGAGCTGCCATGTAGGTGCTAGGAATTCATCCAGATCCTCTGGAAGAGCATCCCAGTGCTCTTAAAACTGCTGAGCCATCTCTCTAGCCCCCTACTGTTTACAGTTTGTAAACACAGTTATTTTTTTCCCCTCTGACCAGAGAATGTAGATAGTTTGCTAAAAAGTTTCCTTGGGGCCAGGGGTGTAGTTCAGTGGCTAAAGTACCCACCTGCGTTCAATTTCTAGCACCACAAAAATATATAACAATGATCTTGGAACTAAGATACAAAACAGTGAAGTCTACTACAGTCTAATGTGGGAGGAAGAAGAGATGTCTATGACAAAAACATCCCAGCAGCTAAGTGGCATCCATGGTGGTAGCTCCCACTAGCTTCTTTCTGGATATCCCAATTGCAAGCCTCAGAGGGGATAAAAGAGATTTGATTCTCCCTGGTTGCTCTTGATCTATGCAATGCCTGGGGGTAACAGAGGTCACTTACCATTGTCAGAGGTGGCCCCAAGTTTCTTTTTTTCCCTCTATCTCCAAATCTCAGCTCACTGTTCACTGCTGCTTAGAGAGCTCTCCATCCCTCCAGTCCCTGATCTGATCTCTCTGCAGGCTCCACTTACAGCTGGACTCTCGAGTTGCTAGTGGCCCCTAGTGGACTAGTGTGGGCACAAGCTACCTAGCATCGCAGGCCAGAGAGGCCGGGTCTGATTTTCTCTGAGCTCATTTCTATCTCCTAGTGACAATATGAGCAGAGCAGGGAGGATGAGCCTTTAGCTGGAGCAAACAATCACCTGAAAGGCTGTAACTGGGCAGGACAGTGGGAGGGATGGCTCTGTGACCCAGGAGCTACTGCTTATTCTCCCCCAGCTGCTGGAGGCACTAGTGCTCACGGAAAAAGGCTGCTCTAGCAAGGAGGCAGATGGTCAGATCTCAGTCCTGCCCGTCTCTAAGGAACCAGCATGCTCAGAGATGGGATTCATGGGGCAGACAGCTGCCTCCTGATCTCAGTTCTGGCTGTTGCTTATGTCTTTCAGGACCCATAAACTCATGCGGGGCCAGGGAGCCACCACAGCTGCAGTCCTAACACAGGCCATGCTGCATGTACCAGGTGAAGGCTTACCATGTGCATTCCCCGGGCATGACCTGGCACCCGGTCATACCTTCCTCTATAGCCACTTAGTACTAGTGTTCCAGAGTATTCTAACCTTCCTGATCCTGAAACCCACATCAGACACTCTTAACTCTAGCAAAGGGATTGGAAGGTGAGCAGCTCTGGACCAGCCGTTCTACCCCTGGTGTGGACCATGCTGGCCTGGCTCTAGGGATTAGGCCAGACAGCCTCTTATTTTAGGTTAAGAGGCATTAGAAAGGATGAGAGGCTAAGCCCAGGCAGGGACCTTCCAGACACCAGCACTTCCTTCCCAGTTGTGGGGCACAGTAAGCATGCAAGATGGAGCAAGGGTTGGGTGGAGTGGGCCTGGCCTTTCTAGGAGGGCTAGGGACCGGCCTTTTCCTTTGCTACTCAGGGACAGTCAGGGGTCACCTAATCCCAGAACTCGCCTGCCAGCAAGTGCTTTTTCTTTTACCTGCCCCCTTAAGGCAGCAGCTTGATGTCTTCACTTTCCTTCACTCCTTGGCCCCTGAATAACACAAAGGTGACATGCTGCCTCTGCCTCCTGCCCTGTCCCTGAAAACATTCTCATCACAAGGTTGGACAGAACAGGATGATGGAGGCCAGGCACAGGTCACAGCCCTTCTATGCTTTTTTTTTTTCCCCCCAAGACAGGGTTTCCCTGTATAGCCCTGGCTGTCCTGGAACTCACTCTGTAGACCAGGCTGGCCTCGAACTCAGAAATCCTCCTGCCTCTGCCTCCCAAGTGCTGGGATTAAAGGTGTGCGCCACCACCGCCCGGCTCCAAGGACTAGTATGTAGAACAAGCTAGACGCTACGCTGGAAAAATCCAGGCCCGACTCCTACTTACCATTACTGTGATTTCCTGTCTGGAGGGAAGCGGAGGGCTGCAGGTTGCTGCTCAAGGACCCATAGCCACGGTAGCTGTAATTGAGGCCACCATTGACGTACACAGGGTCCTGGGAGTAGGCAGAGGCCGGCAGTGAGTAGGTGGAGTGGGTGATGGCTGTAGAGTCCCGAGAGTGCTGTTTATCTAGGGCTATGGGTTCTTCCTGCAAAGGAGGAATGACAGTACTGGGGAACCCTGGGGACAGCAAGCCTGGTCACTGTCCCTGTCATGAGGTAGGAAGAGGCTGTTTCCTGGGACTCACTGATGTGATTTTGTCTGGGCTATCTATTGTTTCTCTCTCCCTGGGCACTTTGTCTCAGGGATCATCCCTGATTACCTCTCTCTATGAACATACTGGGTTGTCTCTACTCAGTGTAAAAGATTTTCTGTATGGGCCTAGAACCTGTGATCTCCTCGCATCGGTCTCTTTAGTGCTGGGATTATAGGCGAGCACTTCCATACCCACAGTCTTCCTTTCAACAGGTCTGCGATCCTTAGTGACAAGGTCCTCTAGCACTCCCCACCCACCTCTTGGCACCCTCCTTTCTCCATCCTCTCTGCCCACCATAGTGCTGTAACTGTAGGCTGCATGATGGCTGCCCTCCCACCTCCCTGTCCACCCTGCCTGCAGGTGTCGATGGGATAGCCAGTGACCTCTCCCTGGGGGTGAGACCCCTTTGCATGCAGCCAGCATGAGCACATACTTGGGAGGACTGGTAGATCTCCAGGCGCATCCTCTTGGCTGCCTTTCGCGTCTCACTCTCACAGGCAGCTGCTAGGATGTTCTCTGCCATGGCTGAGGTCAGGTGTGGAGGAGTAGGTCTGGTCTGGAGGCAGAAGAGACAGTGCTGCTCAGGGGATGGCAAAGCAGGGGTCTGGGCTCCAGCACCTGACTAACAGCCTGTTTTCCTCATTTGTGAAACAGGCCTACTGGGAAGTTGGGGTAAGGCGTCTGGAGGGCACTGATGGTACCACAAGCCAGGGTGGCCGGGAGGAGGCGCTCACCATCTCCATGCCGTTCTTCTTCATGCGGCGGCAGGACTTGAGGTATGTGCGAATGCGCTTGCGGGCCCGCTCCTGGAACTCAGGAAATTGCCGGCTGCATGACTCAATGATGGCCTGGATCTTCTCCTTGGGCTGCTTGGAAATGGGCACCATGCGGTCCAGGTTCTCATCCACGAACAGCCGCACAAACATCTGGGGAGAGACAGGCCATGGGAGGGGCTGGCCCTGCCTTAGACCCATCCATGTCCCACCAGCCTTGCCTGGTGCTCACATTGAAGGCCTTGAGCCGCTCGGGGTCCATGCCCTCTGAGTCATTCATCTTGTCATTGTCCTCATGGTCATCATGGTCATCGTCGTCATCATCTGCTGCGGGGGCCCGGCCCACTGTCAGGTCCTCAGGACAGCCACTGACTTCAGTCTTGATGGAATCATAGCTCCCGGAGCTGTAGGGGGGCGACTGAAACCAGGCAAAGCAGAGACAAATCAGGTGGCTGCCTACTTGGTCTCCCATAGTAAGCTTGGGGACCAGGTAGGTGAGCTCACCCAGGTCCTCACCACATAGAGTCCTGGCTGCAAGATCCTCAGCAAGTGAACTCTACTTCCACTGTGAGCTGAGAGCAACAGGTCTCCGAGCCTCAGTGTCCCTGGGCTACTGTAGGGAGGTCGACTGAAATAGCAGGCAAGGGGGAAAGTGTAGGAGCCGCTTTCTTGGTGGCAGTGCCCACATCAAGACCTGCCATGTTGAGGGAAGGACACCAGAAAACATTGCAATTCCCCAGCCAGGACTGTGTGCCAGCATCTGTTTGGGCTTCCAGGGTTCCTCCTGGATCCCCAGGGGACTGCAGCCTAGAGTTGACAAGTGAGCTGTCACCAGAGCAGTAAATGTGCAGTCTATCAGGGGGAGGAGCAGATGGGCTGGGAAAGGGAGCCAGCCAAGGCAGTAGGGCCACAAAGCAGGGTGCAGTCCCCAGCTCCCGGGCCAGGCTGTTTCTGCTGATCTCCCAAGAGACTGCTCTGAAGCCTGGGAAAACAGGTGTTCCAGAAAGGAGAGAGCAGAGCCTGCCTGCCTGCCGCAGCCCAGCTTGGACTGGGGAAGGACTTCAGCATTCTGCTCCTACACAGATCCTTCCCTCCGTCACACTACAGGCAAAGGTGGCAGCCGTTCCCATTCTAGGACTGGTTCAGATTATGGAAAGGACACACACACACA
Organism: Mastomys coucha; assembly: GCF_008632895.1. Taxonomy (NCBI): domain Eukaryota; kingdom Metazoa; phylum Chordata; class Mammalia; order Rodentia; family Muridae; genus Mastomys; species Mastomys coucha. Next base: position 139,240,062 of record NW_022196897.1, read on the forward strand.
AAAAGATTCCCATGAGCCAGCCCCTTCTGTGTGCCATGATCTGTTTGGGCTTCTGGGTTTTCTCAGCCTTCAACTGCCTGCTTTTCCTTGAACTATGGCTTCTGCGTTCTTCTGCTTCCCAGGTACTAGCTTGCCCCTTGTGACCCAGCTCCAGAATACCTTCCTACCCTTAGCACCCTGGCTCTGAGCTGCTGTCATCTGCTTTTTAAAGTTTGTGGCATGCCCTGACTTCAGCATCTCTTCTCTCAAGGACATTGGCATGTAGTGGGTAAGCTGGACCCAGGAGAAAACCCAGTTGTTCAGGCACAGTGGTGTGGCCACAGCCTGGCCTAGAAGGACCTGGTGCTTCCTGAGGAGCAACAACTCAGCAAAGACAAGTGGCCTGGTGCCTCGGGCCCTCGGGCCCCTCTCACCACGACCACACACAGACTTAAGGGGCAGAATTCCAGCCCTCCAGAGTAACAATCTGGGGTCAAAATATCTACAGGGCACAGGGCCAGATACTAGCTGGCTCTGGACTAGTCAAATCTGCAAATGATTCTTTTGCTGAATCCTCTGCCAGGGTCAGAGCAGAATAAGAAAACTGCCAGGAGCCCTCAGTGCCTACCCCTCTGCCATGGTATGGCCATGGTGGCAAGTGGGTTGAGGGCTCTACTGAGCCAATTTGCCTCCACCCTGGGGCAGCTACTCCGTCTGGTCCCTGCACCTACTTCCAAGCTGATCCCCACGGGCTGTGCTATACACATGGCACCAACCCCGGCATGTTCCTTTACATCGTGCCCTGAGCCTGTGTCCCATGCCACCCCTGAAAAAGAGACAGGCAGAAGAGTTTGTGGAGAGTAAGCAGGTGGCTTCAGAGGGGCAGAGTTGAAGAGAGCTGGCAGGAAAGCTGGCACCTGTCAGGAAACCTTAATGGCCCAGCATAGTGTGTGGAATTATGAGCCATGGCAGGGGACCCACCTTGCCCACCCCTATACCCATATATCAGCTTGATCAGGAGAGAAATTCCACACGCCTTTTCTGCATCATCTGAAAAGACGGGGTCAGGCAGGCAGATTAGCCACAAGGTCTGAGGCCTGTGCTGCCTTTTCTCAAGGTGTGTGTGGTGGGGAAGGGGTATCCGTGCCATGGTGCCCATGGAGTGGTGGTAGTGGTGGTAGTGGTGGTGGTGGGGTATCCACACCATGGTGCCCTGGAGTGGTGGTGGTGGTGGTGGTGGTGGGGTATCCACACCATGGTGCCCTGGAGTGGTGGTGGTGGTGGGGGGGTATCCACGCCATGGTGCCCATGGAGTGGTGTGTGTGGTGGGGAAGGGGTATCCGTGCCATGGTGCCCGTGGAGTGGTGGTAGTGGTGGTAGTGGTGGTGGTGGGGTATCCACACCAATGGTGCCCATGGAGTGGTGTGTGTGGTGGGGAAGGGGTATCCACGCCATGGTGCCCATGGAGTGGTGTGTGTGGTGGGGAAGGGGTATCCACGCCATGGTGCCCGTGGAGTGGTGTGTGTGGTGGGGAAGGGGTATCCACACCATGGTGCCCATGGCGTCGCTTCTCTCCTGCCACCTCTATGCAAGCTTGGAGGTCACACTCAGATCACCTCTAACAACTGAACTCTTTGTAAGGCTTTTATGCTTTTATTACTTAGGTCTTCTTATGGTAGCTTGGGCTGTCCTGACCTGAAATTCTCTGTGTAGCCCAGGATGGCTTCTAACCACACTACTGCTTCAGGCAAATTCTGAGTAGTGGAGTTACAGGCATGACCACCATGCTCAGCAGTGTCGTATACTACTGTCACAAATGTGCCACTTACTGCTGTTCCTTACAGCAGCCTGTGTTCTGGGGAAGGGAACAAACCGCAGAGACACACATTACCTGCCACTTCTCCGTCAAGGCAGGAACCATCAAACCCATTTCACAGATAAACACTTGCCAGTGAAGTGACACCTATTTGGGGCAGGCACCCTCAGCCATCTGCGTTCTAGTGCGGCTCTAAGAAATCATGGTAAAGGGACCACACTCCTGCCCTGGCTTGATGTCACACCCCGGCCGGCTCAGTTCCAGCTCCACTACAGTATGACCTCCAGCCTCCCAACCACCCAGAGGCACACAGCTTGCAGGCCCACACACCTCAGGGGTGCTCTTTACCCCATACTTGACGCGGCTCCGCAGCCCATCAGTGCCGCAGCCATCTGAGGGGTAGGATGGTGTGCCCAGAGCTGTGCCAGGCGGAAGCTTCTCACACAGGTTAATGGGCTGATCCTCAGCAGTGGCAGTGAAGTCCATGGGGGCAGCAGCTCCGTTGCCATTCATCTCAGGGAAGGCGGGATCCCCCTGTGTACTGCTCGAAGTGGATGGGTTCAGGGTAGAAGAGCCATTGCCGCTTCCGCTCTCAGAGGAGGAGTCATCTGGAAAAAGAGCCCTGGGTGTGAGGCCCTGTCCCTTCAACCACTGCCTCCAGAGGCCCGGATGGATGTAGTGGCCTCAGCACCTCCCCCAGAGTGCCAGCACTGTTATGTTATCCTTGCAAAGCGGAAATGTGCTCTGCTCTCCATACCTGATGCTCTGGGATCTGAAGTGAGACTCAGGCTTACCACCTGGGCTGAGGCAAGAGTGGGGAAGTAAGGCCACTAGGAGCTAAGTGGAGTGATCAGCATTTGCAGAGCTAGAGGTTTCTCTTCACCTCCAACCTTACAAATGCCAGAGGCAAGTTCCACTTCAGGCAGCCTACCACAGTCCTCAGACACTTCCAGGGCTGCAGAACTAGCCTTATCTTGCTGCTCAAAACTGCCTCCCAGCTCTTCCACCTTCATGTCCTTCTGCACAGGGGCCCTGAATTTCTCCTTCCTCTGCCTGACAGCCCCACTGCCAAGCTCCCTATTCATCATACCTGCCTTCCTATATACAGTCTACAGATCTGTAGACTCTGCCCTCTGTGCCTGGTCAAATGGCTTCAAGATAGCCCAAAGCCAACTGCTGAGTCTGGAGGCTGTATCTCCTGTGTTTTCAGCTGGTCTTTCTTTCTGCATTCTTGATGCGTGAGCCCCCTGCTGTGCAAAGCACAACATTGCAGGATCCTGGGGCTAAACTTCAGCTCCAAGGGAATACACATTTTTAAATAAATCCCAGACTTCTCTCTCTACAGGTCCCAGCCTCCTGCTTCATTAGCTGGGGCCACAGCAGCTACTCTAGACCTCCTGGGGTCGTGGTCAGGTGAGCACCCATGTGGATACCAATGGTGCTTAGGTATCCTGGAGGCTCTGCAGCTAAACCCGGGGAGGGGAGGGGTCGGAGGGGAGGGGAAGGGTGGCAAAGGGCACCATTTTCTCCAGGGTGGGGTAGCACTGGCACCACCCCCTCCCTGTAGCCAACAGATTATGAAGATTTAGTCCCCAGTGTTGAGCACTGGGCACGCGCGCGCACCGCCGCCGAGCGTCCCCATGGTGACTGAGCACCTCTAGTACTTCAACCAATCACTTGCCTTTCAGCTGCCTGAGGGCGGGGCCCGTCTGTCCATCAAGCAGCCAGGGCTGAGTAGAGGGGGATGGGGAACGTGTGGTGCGGTGGCATTCCTCCCCCTCAGCTGCTGCAGGTCACCTGGGCAAGGCTGCACCACCCAGGCCACCTTTAGGCAACACTGCTCCACCTTCCCTTTATCCTGTGGGCGTGATTCCAAGCCCTGTATCTGGGACCTCCCTGCCTTAGCCCTCTGCCCTCAAAGACAGGCTGAGATTTTCCTCTGGCAGTCTAGTCTAAAAGGTTAAAGGGAAAAACAAATTGCCTGACAACTTGTGTACTGTGTACTGGTGGTGCAGGAGCAGTGATGACTAAAATCAGGATGGGGGCCAGCTACATCTTAAGGAAGTTTGCCAGTAACAGGGAAACTGAGCTGTGACAGAGGCCACCGGTTCAGCAACTACCCATCCCCACCACTGCCACCACTGCAGCGCTTCTGCTGCCCTCGGCCCCTCTCCCAGCCCAGGCCTTCTCATCTCAGGGCTTCCCTTTGCCACTGCTAACCCTTTCCTGGACTTCTTGCTCTAGCCTCATGACCTTGCAGCCTGCCCTGCCAGCTCCCACCCTAACCCCTTAGCACCCGGGTCTCTCGGGTGGGTTAGGGCGTTGTCTGCCCTGCTCCTTCCCGTTGGGCCCATTTCAGAGGGCTTTCCTGGCCTGACTGCCCTGCTGGCTCGCCTCGGAAGGAGGTGCTCCCCACTGTCCTGAGGACCACGCACACAACCACTGGTAGGGCTCCAGCACCTGAAGTCTGGGAACAAAGCTGAAAACCCACCTTGGCTAATTAGCTTCTGTCTGTTCTTAGCCACTTCCAAGATATGCCTTCTACTCTGGTACCATCACCCACAGGCCACTGGATCAACCTGGAAGGTCACTAGATGCCTCCTCTGGAAGGATAGGCTGCTCTTCATCAGACACCATGTCAGTAGTCACTGCATTTACCACAGGCACCAAGGCCAGCTACAGTGTCATTCATACCCTGCATGGGGACAGAGAAGGACCGCCTTGTCTGCCTGCCTGGAGCAAGCAGCATGTGCGTGGCTATGGAGCTGCCCAGGACACAGGGCAATCTTGGGGTCCCAACCAAGGTCCAAGTCAGCTGGGTTGAGAAGCTGCCAACACTACCGCCTCAGCTGCAGGCCCAGGTTCACGCTGCCTGACTTTCTAGAAAGAATAGGCGCTGGCTGCAACCGGGACACCCATCTGTCTATTGTCAGATACCATCCCTATCTGGCACGGAAAGTGGTGAGTGGATGAGGCCCCCAGGATACCAGAGTTGGTAACTGCTGTGACCATGGACTGCAAACATACAGAAGAAACTGGAAACCCAAACCATTATGTAAATACCCAGAATTAAAAATCTCAGGGACCAGTGAACACTATTAGGATTTTTAAAAGCCTCTAGACGCAAACAGGTAAAGTATGATCTAGCCATACAATAGAAAACTCGGCCTTAAAATGAATGAAACTTAGATACATGTTGCTGAGACATGGAGGAATCGTAAGGACATTATGCTATGTGAAATAAGACAGACACGAAAGGATAAATAGTGAATGATTCCACTTAACTGCACAGGCTAGAATAGAGGCATTCACAGAGACAGAGAGTGAAGTAGGGCTCCCCCATGCCCGAGGAGGGGGACGCAGAGCTGCTGTCTGGCACCATGAGAAGTTTGGGAAATAACGGTGCTGATTGTAGTTTGAAGTATATAGCCCAGAGGGCTTGTATTTATCTTACAAAAAACTCCAAGCCAGTGGGTCCTCATGTTACCCAAGCTGCACCTGGGGCAGGACACAGCCCACATCTGAGGTGGAAAAACAATTGCAAAAGCCCACATTCTGCATTGCAGTCCTCCCCAAAGCTCCTGTTTTTAATACAGCTTGATCCAGTGCCACCTAACAGGAGGCCTGAGTTTCCCAACTAGAGAGGCTGGCGAGTTTTAGCATAATGCAGAGGAGCTAAGAACAGGGTGGGTATCACCTATGTGATCTCAAAGGAGGCCACCTCTCCTTGTGCCTCAACTTCTCTTTCAAATGACCCTTACATCAGTAACACGGCAATTATGGCACTCAGAAGTGAAGGCTGCCTTCTTTTACCCAAACCTCCTTCCTTCTTCCTCACCTGCTTCCTATGCTGTGTCCCCAGACTGCAGCATGGACATGTGGGGCCCCACACTATGACATCAGAAGTGAGCCCTAAGGGGAGATGAGCACATCACGAGCTGGGAGCGGTCCATCCACTGCTCTGCCCTTCTTCAGAACTTCTGTGAACATCATCTCCCTGGGGAAGGCTCTGACCAAGCCTATCCCATCTCATCCTGGCACAAGCTCTAGCTGCTCTTCTGAATGACTCCTCCCAAGGAAGTTGGCCCTATAGCTACAGGAGTGTAGCCGTGGCCCCTTTCTCCCATTGGGCCACAGGGCCTACCGCCATGCTCTCCCTTGCAGCTCAACCTGGCATCTAGCTGTGGCCTTGGCCTTTCGTACTTCCGTCACCTCTTGCTGCTACACTGTCCCGGGTTCTCCAGACCTAGTCCTTCACTTCCTGTTCCTTTACTTCCGGGTCTTTGCTAAAAGGTTACTGTGTCAGGAAGCTCTCCCCTCCCCAGCCCCCACACTGGCATGCTAACCTCTTTACCTAGTTTTCCAGCACACTTACGTCCTCCTCACACTGTTCATTGATTGTGTCTGTATCCAGCAAGTAAGTTGCCCCTGGGCCTTGGCAGAGCTCTGGTAGTTAGGCCTGGATCACTCTTGCTTCCCTGTAGTCACACCCCTGCTTCTGGCAAGGGCTCCTGAGTTTTCTATGGTTCCTCAGGGTAAGCATGTACCCCAGGCCTGGCCAGTCAACATGACCCATTATAGTCACTAGTAAAAAGCCATTTAACTAAGCTGTTCCCACAAAAGTCAGACTTGATCTTTTTCTACCTGCTAGGCAGGGGACCATCCTGGGGCAATCTAGAGATAGGCTGACACAAACTTCCAAAATCCAGCTATACCTTAAACCAAAGGACTATTCAGTTATGAGAGCAACAACTTCCTTATTGTCAAAGCTAGCTGAAGGCCACTTTTTATCATGTGGGGCTGCTTTGGTCTCTGAGTAAACGGGGCTAGGAGCGAGGCCCTGGGAGCTGGACTTTATGCTTTCCATCTATCCTGGGGCTGCTGGTACTGCCCCAGGAATGAGCCAGTCTCATCTCCTACCCCACATGATTCAGAAAGAGGGGACAGAGATCCAGCAGCTAGGATCTGATCCATTGCAAATTCTTACTCACTCTCAAGAAACATGACTTAAGAGGCACCCAACACCCTTTGCCTGAATGGCATATGGTGGGCTGGGCCAGGCCAATAGTTTCAGCTTGCCTCACTTTCAGCCTGACCTTGGGCACAACCACCTCCTGGGCTCCTCTTATCTGCAACCCAGGGAGTTGCCGCTGACGCCCTCTTAGGCTCCAGTGTTTTATGACACCATGAAATAACCAGCTGGCCCCACAGCACTAAAGGCCTGGTGCCCTGGCCCTTTTGAGACTATGGCCTCTCCTCTGGGGTATTCTTTAGGACCTACTTAGACCTGGAACTGGAAGAGGAAACACAAGGTGTTCAAGTGACCCTCTTGTCCCTACCTGGTCCTCCTCTAGGGCATGCACCTATCTGAATCCAAAACAACACTAGCAGGGTTCAGCTGCCCCACCTGTGACTGCGTGAATAGCCTAGAGAGCTGCCCTGGAGCCTCTCGTGAAGCACAAGGAATGTATCCCTTCTGTCCATTTCTTCAAAAATGGGCATCCACATCTTGGCAAAGGGTGACTGACTCCCCAGGCTGAGAGGACCCAGAGCCCACCACCTGTGCCTGGAGAGCCCAAGGGCAGGGAGGCCTGCCATGCCCATCCACTGTAACAGGGCGATGTGCTGCTATTCAAATGGGAGAATTAGTGATGAATGGGGGAAATTGTTCCTCCTTCTGTCCCGTCTCCAGAAGGAGACAAAAACTCCTTTTACCTCAGCAAACAATGCCCTTATGTGGGCGCCAGCGCCCTGCAGCCTGCACAGGCCCAGCTCTGTGCAAACCGCCAATCACCACTCTGGGCTCTGGGGCCACAGCCAGCGGGTACCCTTCCTCAGTGGGCAACCCACACCAGCCCCTAAGCAAAGCTGGAGAAGGTGGCAAGGCCACAAGAGCCTACATGCTTGGTGCACAGGCAAGCTGCTTGCTGTAGCAGCGGTGGAGGGCTGGAGGAAGCATGGGCCCCTTGGTGAGGCTCTGGTCAAAGCAGCAGCCAGGCAGGGCTGAGGACGAACATCAATAATTCACACACAAAAGCTGGAAGCCAGGAAGGAGGTAGGGAAGGTGAAGTGCTAGTGTTGGCAGCACCCCCCCCCCCCACACACACACACAACACTCCCTACCCAGGGAGCTGTTCATGCCAGGCAGGAGTTGCTGAAGGTCTGGAAGGAAGCTCTGGGCTGCAGGCTGACACACTCGCTCCTCTGAATTTGGGGTGTACACCTCACTAGGGCTTTCCACCCCATTCCTCACCCCTGTCTGCTTTGACCAGGCCAGTGGCCTGGGTAGTGTTTACACAATGCATAGTTCCAAGAAGCACCAAGCTCCTGGAGCCCATCTGTGTTCCCTGAAGGCAGACAGAGGGACCAGGGGTCAAATGGGGGCCAAGGGATCCAACTGCCCTGGGTGGTAAGGATACGCTGGGCACGTGACCAAGCACGTGAGGCCCATATTCTCCACCTGACCATCAGGCCCTGCTGTCACCAAGCTGTCTCTCTTAAGCTCCCTGTTCCTTTCCTTGTGGTTAATCAGCCCAGTAGGCCAAATCTTAGGATCAGAGAGACCATGTCCCCCTTCTTAGACTCTACTTGGTTTTTTTTGGGGGGGTAGGGGGATTGGGGGAGGGTCTCATAAATCCCAGGCTGTCCTTAAACTAGTATTGAGGCTGACCTTGAATTTCTGATCGTCTTTCCTTCACCTTCCGAGTGACTAGAGATGTGCACTCCCAGGGCCCAGCTTATGCAGTGCTGATGAAGGGACCCAGGCTTTTATGAATCGAGGCAAGGACTCACCAACTGAGCTACATCATTGATCCACTCGGGTTTCTTAACACAGCCCATAATACTGATAGCTGGACCCACAGCACACGCCTCCACAGCACACCAGCAGTCTCAGTACCTCTGTCCTTGTCTCAGGCACCCATGCCTAGGCTCTTAGTGATTCTAACCATGCAAGTGCTCATATTTTCAAAGAAGGGTGGTGGTTGTTTGGAGTTTGGTGTTGGCTTTTTGTAAAGAAATGGAACCCAGAGATTCGTGTATGCTAGGCAAAAACATTAATTTTAACAATGTATTGTAAAGTCAACTGCAGTGGTACAATCCTATAACCCACTATTATACAAGGCTGAGGCAGGAGGAGCAGCTCTGGCGACACATAGGAAGTTCAAGTCTAGCCTGGGTTATGGAGCAGGGCCCTGTCTCAAAAGAGGAGACCAAGTTTCTTTTACCTAATAAACCCAACACATTTCAATAGGTGGTCAGTAGTAACATGGTTCTGTTCTCATGATAAAGCCAGTAAAGCAGGTGTGTCTCCACGAGTGTCACACATCTCTGCACCAACCCTCTCAATGTTCAGCAGCTGTGAGCAAACAGTCTCACACAGCCCAGATCTGTAGATCTGCAGGGACCCCAGAGTCCAGGCCCCTGGAGAAGTTCCAAGCTGCAGATAACAAGGTATTAGGGCAGGTGACCAAGGTGCTGAAACCACTTTTGCTGATGGGCATGGACATCAAGGATGCACCAGATCTGAGTGTCAGGCTCTGAGAGCACAAATGTCCCTTTACAGGAGCCTGCTCAGTGAAGGGCCAGAGACTCCGTGGTAATCTCCAGTCTCCCAGAGTGAGCAGCAGCACCCAGATGGCTTCACAATGAATGCCTCAGCCCACCCCACCATGGATTCCCCCAATACACACTGGCAAGTTATGTCCAGAGGAAACACTCCCGGTATGGAACCCTTGTTGGTCTGTCTTCCTGGGCCCACCACTTTCTCTTCTTGCTGCAGGCCAAGCACAAGTAATGAGAAAGACCAACTTGAAGTGCAAAGCTCTAAGCTAGGCTCCCTACAGCTTGCTATCCCCAACCCCCACAAATCATTTGTTCTGAGAGCAAGCAAGCAGTGCTACTTCAGGCTACTGTGTGTGAGTGATTCACCGGGCAGGGCCTTGCCGGGGAGCTTGTGTGTGGAGTTGGCAGGCCCCTGGCAACCCTTCCTGTCTTCCCGGAAGCTGGTCTAGGGTTGGTGCATCCTAGTCCTTAGGTCAGGGTGATGACGACAATGACAATGTGGCCCAGCTACTTCCTGGTTCCTGGGAGAGTCATCCTCAAACAACCCAGGCCAGGGTGGTACCTGCCTGGATGGCCCTACCCAGCCCCTCTTCAGCCCAGCAGGGCTACCCCAGCAGAGAGGGGAATCTAGATATTGCTAGATAAAGGGAGTCTGCTGGGAGCAGGCCTAGGTGACAGATGGCCCCAAGGCCAGGGCTAATCTCTCAGGTTGGGGAGGGAGGGAGGGAGGGAGGGAGGGAGGGAGGGAGAGCAGGGTCTCCGTCCTCCTTTGCTTAGCAGTAACCTTCACCCTGATGGGCCCCAGAACTTCTTTTGTCCTAGTGTCCTTACCAAGCATTGAGGGGTCCCAGTAACATAGACAGGCTCAGGGCAAGACCAAGCTCTGCCTGATCCTGTGATAAAGGAGTTCCTTAGAGATGTCTCCTAGTTCCTCTTGTCTTTGCAGGCCAGGTCTCCATGGTGGAGCAGGCCTGTAGTCCCAGCACTCAGGAGGCCACGAGAAGGACTGAAGGTTTAAGACCTGCTTGAACTGAGACCCCTATATCAATCAAAGAGTATCTAAGGCCATCCCAGGAGGCTGTAGTGGGTGCCACTCCTTCCTCCGTGTGATAGTAACCAGAGCATTGTCCAATCATGAGGACTGAGTCCACAGTGACTAAGCTGTAAGGGCCAAGAGCTCCACACTCCAGATAGTGCTGCCCCAGCAGTGGGCAGACCCAAGTTGGCCCCACACCCCTTCATCCTCTTCTCTGCTAGTCATGCAGCCGCTGGCCTGAGTTGTCACTTGCTAGGAGTGCTCTGGGCGGCAGCACACAGGAGGCACACTGTCACCTGGCTGCGCCTCCCCAGACAGCAACACTACCTCTCAGCTGTCTCCTCTGCCCATGTGCAGGGAGCAGAGGAAGCCCTGGATGAATGTGCACTGTTGATATGGACCTGGCCATGTCAAAGACTCCCAAAGTCTCAGACGCATGCAAAAGCTGGAAAGCCTTCTCCAGGCATGGTTCAGGGAAGTAGCAGAGCCTGCCTGCCTTCCTCCCGGGTTTGAGTGTGAATATTGACAGTGTATGTAGGAAATGTCCACCACTTTCTCCCCTACTGGATGTTTACACCTGAAGACTGCTCCCCTACACAGACTGATACTCCCAACATTAGCTAACCCTGTCCTTGATCAAGCTGTGTACCACAAACCCTGCCTCCTTGTTCCGCTGTATGCAGTAAGCCCGCCTCTTTGTTCAACTCTATATATTATAAACTTGCTAAAGGTTTTCTATCCCAGAGCTCAGACCATCCAGCTTTCTGTCTGTTGTCCATCTGTCTTTTCTTCATTCCATTGCTTCCCCTATTCACTACCAACTCCCTGGAGAACCACTGCAAACACACAGCAGCTGTGAGTCAACAGGCAGGGTCTTCGTGAACTCAGGAGTCCCAAGCAGGCCCTGGACCTATGGGTGGGCATGGGGAAAGCTGTGAGAGCCCAGGCCCAGCTGCTTGGCCGGCTTTGGTTTCAAGACAGGAACTTTGCTATGGAGCTTAAGTTATCCTCAAACTTGCTATGTAGCCAAGTTTACCTCCAACTCACCATCCTCTTGCCTCAGCACTGAAGTTACAGGAGTGAACAGCCATGACTCGCTCTGGCTCCCTTTCTAAAGTACCAAGATCTGAAGGGTAGGGGGCACCACTCTACGTTTAGGAAGAATGCTGTGGGAAGAGGCCATGGGGCCTGAGGAGGCCGAAGAATCAGGACTGAGCCTGGTGAAAGGCTCAGAGAATCTGGGAGAGGTGGAGGGCCTTTTGATCCACAGTGATCACTGACACCACATGGTTTTAGCCTGAATGCACCAGTGGGCCAAGAGGCTCACTTCCAACCTGGCCTGTAACCCTTCCCAGTGTCCACAAATCATGTGGTCCTCACAGTTCAGTAAGGTGGGCACAGGGATCTTATCCAAGTCACTTGCTCACAATCACACAGGAGGAAGGGACAGAGGCAGGACCTGAGCCTGTATCAGATACGAAGGCTAGTGCCTGAGTCCTTCTTTCCCCATATCTTCCCAGAGCCCAGGGAGGGAGAGAAGTGGGGGAGAGGAGAAGCTCGGAGGACAGCATCCTAAAGAGATGGATCTAGCCAGGAGAAGAGGGCTGGACCACTGTAAAGTGTGAGCCAGGGCCTCTAGGCCCCACCTGTTTACAGCTGATGCCCAGCTGGCAGAAGGCCCCACTCAAAGCAGCAGGAACTAGAAGGCCTGAAGCCTTGGTCTTTAGACAAAGAGATATAAGGCCACAGCAGAGGGCAGGACCCACCTACAGGAAGCCAGGTCCAGGGAAGTTCTTGGGCCCTCAAAAGTAGCCCTGAACCTTCCTAAGCGTCAGTCTGGCTGTGGCCTCCCTCCTTGCCTTTCTTGGCTGCCGCTTGGGATCACAGGCTCACTCCGCTTCCTGACAGGCTGCTGCCTGCTGTCTCCTCTGGAAGCCCTTCTCTGACTCCCATTAGTCCATGGCCACACAATAGTTATTCACTGAGTATCTACACACGGCAGGGGCTGAGACAAAGCATAGGGACAAATGACTCTAGCTGGTTGCTTCCTGTGACCTAGACAAGCTATTTCCATGTTCGAGACCTCTCTGGAGGAATTTGGTGCATAGGACTGGGGGCTGGAGCCACGGTGGGCTTGGATCACCTGGTAGACTGGACAACCTTTACTACAGCAGAACCAATCAGTGACAGGAAAGAGGGGAAAGCCATTATTTAAGAAGGGTAGCACAGTATGACCCTCCCATCAAAGCAGTGAATGGCAAGTGGCGGGAGAAGCCTGAGGAAAGACCCCCAAGTCTGGTGGCATTTTTCCTTTCTTTTGTCCCTGCCTCAAATTCTCTGCAATGCACAAACTAGTGCAGTAAGGGAAACAGAAAGATCTATTTGTACATCCATAGCTGCCACCGGGAAGGTGAAGGCCCACAGGGTCCCCACTCCCCTGTGCTTGATGCTCTCCAGCCACAGCCAAGACTCTCTGGAGACACGGGAGAGACTAATAACCTTATGGGTCACTTAATCAGACTGCTGAAAACCCTTTCCTGACGCCACCCTGGACAGTGCTGGGCACCAGGAGGTGGCACTGGCCTGCAGGAAGAGGGAGTCCCAACCTAACTGAGGGAAGTTCCCATGTCCAGCAGGTCCCCAGGGACAGGCTGTAGGAGGGCCTCATCTGAGAAGGGCACACATTAGCCCTGAAAGGCTCCAGTGCTCTGTATAATTCTTCCCAGGCAACCCCCAACAGCCTGTGTGCAAAAAGGCGGAAGCAGGACCCTCCACTGTCCCCTGGCATGAGCTTCCTGTCTGACGGTGGAGGTGGGGATGAGTAATGTCCGTTCCCTGCCCCCATGCATCCCTTCTGGAGGGCAGGCTTCAAATTTTCCATTCAGGAAGGGGCACTGTGAGAGGCCTAGTAGAACCGTGACAGGGGAAAGGAAGGAGGAGCTGCAGACAGGGTTGGGACCCTGGCCCTGTAGCACTGCCCTTCAGGACCCGCTAGCTTTACCTCCTGATGTGCACACACTCACACCTCCAGCCACTCATTTGCTTACCAGTGCTTCCCCAACACTGCCTTGGGCTCAGTCCTGGGTTATGGTCCCTGCGGTGCTAACAGCATGAAGAGAAGACACAGGCATTACACAAAGAATGCCACAAATGTGTCCTGATAGGATGATGGGCTCTTCAGCTCCAAGGCAATACCAGTCTCAAGTGTCTCTGGCATCAGTCCTTTCCCCTCAGCTTTCAGCACACACAGAACCTTGGCAGACCCAAGTCAGAGTTCAAAGCCAAGAACAGGTCTTGTGGTACGCATGGGTAGGAGACAGGAGGAAGCATGTGTTATGTATAGTATATGAGGACTCTTGTATCTCATACAAAATGCCTGCCAAAGCAGAGGAGGAGGGAACCTCTCCTGGTCCTGACCAGACTGCCATGTGAGAAAGGACAGGATTAACATCCTCACACTGGGGGCTACAGCCCCAACTGAGAAAGTCCTATGGAACGAGGCTTGCTGCCACCACCCATGGTGACAGGGACCCAAGAACGGGACCTCAGCAAAGAGAGTGGGGCAACTACCATAAGAAAGCCCGGATAAAGAGGGCTGGAGATGGGGGCTAGGAGGACGGGCAAGTATGAGATAGATAGACACAGGTCTAGAGGTGAAAGCTGTGTGCTCTGCTCTCAGGACCAGCCCTACCAAGGCCCAGCCTTCTCCTGCCTTTGTTAAAACTTAAAGAGAGAAGCCAGGAGTGGTGCATAGGTCTGTGACCCCAACACTCAGGGCTGAAGGGATAGGACTGATGCTAGTTTAAGCAGAGTCTGGGCCATACAGCAAGACCCTGTCTCAAAAACAAACAGAAATGTAATTTCGAGAAAGAAGGGCCCTAACTAATCCCCAGAGGTATAACCTATACAAACAGCCTGGCTTCTTGCCATCGCTCCTGATTATATCATGGGTCAGGTCCACAAGGGTGGATGTGCCCAGGAGCCCCACAGTCCTGGAAGACTAGGGTGCTGTCTCAGGAACAAAGAACCCAACTTGCCCCTAACAAGGAGAGGCCTCCATTTCCCTGGCTGCCAAGCTCGGGGGCAGTCTCTATAAATGTCAGCTTGCCTTTTCATTTGGGCCACAAACATTGAGCAGGCCCTAGTAATGGAGCGGACATGCAGCTGGAGGAACACAGGGCAGAGCAGAGGCCAGCACTAATACAAAGAACAATGTACCTGAAAGAACTAGGGGAGGAAGGGAGACATTCAGATGCCTATCCATCCAATGTGCTCCAGAGGACCAAGAACCAGGCTGGGTTACAGGAGGGTTCTGGGATAGACACACAAGCAGAATTATGGCTGGGTATTACCAAAGGCACCTGCTGGGTTTGTTCCCACCCCTCGTCCTTCAAGAACAGTAAGAGACATGGTCTCACCAGGGCTCACTCATGGGGGCCAGATTTCAGCTCACATCTACACTATCCACACATTCTGAGACACAGCTGGAAGGCTGTACCACGACTTCAGGCTATGTTCATGACCAACCAAAACCCCGTGGGAAATCCTTTTACATCTTGGTCACAAGAAACTAGACCAGCTGGCTGATGCTCTGTATTGGATTTAAGCTGGTCTCTGGCTACCACATCAGCCTCCAGATCAGCCACTGATTCATTACATTGGTGGATCATGGTCAACACCATCCTCCCTGTTCCTCCTCCTCCTGCTTGCCCTCCCTCATAAGCAGATGAGCGTCATGTCCAGGGCCATAGCTAGGAGCCTGAGGTATATGTGGCCCTACCCTGCAGCAGGTGGCTGCAGACAACTTAACCCCAGCAGTCTGTTTCATCTGCACTGCATCATCACCAAGTTCTAGGTCACATCACGGGACAACCAGGACGACAGAGCCTTAGAGAAACCCCCAGTGGGTTTGCTGACTAGCCTGAGGAAGGGTCTCAGTCCCCTAAGATACCACGCTAGTGTTCTCAGGCAGTGGCCACAGTTCCAAAGGGTACAGCACAAGAACAGACCTTTGAAAGACTGAGACAGCCTTACTACTCAAGGCTTAAAAACAAGTTCTAGATCTTTCTTGGAAAGGCATACCCAAGGGTGCCTGCTAAGCACTGCTAGCACAGCTCTTAGTAGGCTGTTGGGTGTGGCTCTCAGTCAGCCCAGATGAGGCTGGAGGTCAGCTGCTGGGTTGTCCCAGCCCCAGAGCCCCCAACTGGTGGCCCCCATTGGGCTCCACCCTATGGGAACGCCAGAAGGCAAAAGTAGTCCGAGGCTCCCAGCACGAGGGGGTCCTGCTGACCTCGAGATGTCAAGGCACAAAAAGCCTTTTCTTTTCCAGCAGCCAGCCTCACAGCCCACTCCTCACGTAGCCACCCCCAGACTACCCAGCCCCAGGCCCAGACACTTCCAGCTGCCTGCATGCTAGACTCCTCCCAGACAAAGCCAGACTCAGGCCAGGAGGGAGGACCAGCGTGTGGGTTCTGCCATGGAGATGAACTTTGACCCAAACCACAAGGCTCCTACCCCTTATTTACTCTTTAAGACTCACCCTTTTTTTTTTCAGAGTTAACATTACACCCCTTTTCAATCCTGTACCTCCCTCCCACATTCCAAGCCCTGACCTTTGACCCCCCTAATTGAGAGCTCCTACACCCCAGTTCTCTGAGGCCCAGCTTTGGGCTCATCCCTTAATCCTAGTGGCCTCCTTCCTGGAGACAAGAGCCCTACCAGGGAGCTCTGCCTACAGGCACTATCCTACTCTTGCAGCCTGCTCAGGCCAAGCTGACACAGGGCCGAAAGCCCATACCCAGGTTCTACATGGAACCTTGGAGTGGACCTCTTGATATCTGATTTTGTCTCTCCAACCCCAAGAAATAATCCAGAGATCCTGGTCAAGTACAAACTGCCTGGCCACTGACCAGGTAACCCTGTCCCAAAGCCAGCTCACCCAGGCCATAAGAACACAGCTCTGGGTCACAGACATTCTTGGTCTTCCCAGACCAGAACCTTGGTAATTCTGAAAGCCTCATCATAAGCATAGATAAGAGCAAACAGATAAGAGAGCTAACCCCCTCCCAGCCTGGGGGCTTGACATGAGAGAACAACAGCCTGCTCTCTCTGGGGCAGTGGGGACCGCAGGGATGCTGACAACACCAGCTTTCAAGTACACCCCAAGTGTCACCTGGGTCCCACTCACAGGACAATGAGGGCCCGCCCTGCCAGCTGCCGAGTGAGGGGCACTCACCATCCTCCTGGCTATGGAGGGTCTGTGGGCTCCGCATCCTTTCCTCTTGGTTGGGGCTCAGGCTGGAGGCCAGGTGGGGATCAGCTGACATCCATGTGGAGTCATTCATATCAAAATCTTCACTACTCACAGAAGTTTCATCCTGAGCAGGGACAAAGAAGGCAAGTGTTCAACAGGAGCAGGCATACAATGGCCTGGGCTTGGGCGGCCTTTTGGGCAGACAAGGAAGGGTCCCAGAGGGCACAAGGAGCCGAGCCCCTAAGAATGTGCAGTGAGGGCTGGATGGCATTCTCCTTGACCTCCTGAAGTGGCTCAGGCTCTAGTTCCTGTCAGAAGCCAGGGCTAAGGGCCGGTGCTGTCTGTAATTGAAGACAATTAAGCAGTCTCACATCCTGTGGGGCAGATAGCAGAGCATGGCTCTTACTTACCTTGTGAGCCAAGGTTGAAGTGAGCGTGGTAAACAAGAGCCACCATTCCCCACCCCACCCCCACTGCAGCCCGAGGAAGAAGGCTCACTCTGCACAGTCTCCAGAGTGAGACCCAGGGCACCAAGGAGGCCAAGGTGGCAGTCCCCATCAGGCCTGCAGCCAACTCCTGCGGAGCATACATGGAATTCCTTTCTCCCACTCCCCCAGCCCAGAGGACATTTCTGTCTTCCTCCTTCCTAACCTTTGCTGTGCTTCAAAGATATGCTCTTGGGCGGCTTCCAGAGTTGAGCAGGCCAAACCCATAAGTGTGGAGAAGGAAGGGGGTGGGGCAGGCCAGGGCTCCGATCAAACCAAGAAGAGACGAGGAGAGAGGGTGCTAAGGCCTTCCAAACAGGCTAGCCTGCTGGAGAGGACTGAGCCTGCTCTTTCTCCCCTGACTGCTAGCTTCAGTGTGCCCTTGGCCAGTCATCTCAGAACCCCTGGGATGGGGGGGGGCCCACCTTTTAATCCAGCCTTCCTGCAGGAGGGAACCCCACCTCCTTTCAAGAGCAGCAAGCAACTGTGTTGGGGCTCCAGTTGTAACACACAGGGAAGAAGACCCAGTAGCGCCACATGTGGAGTCCTGACCCTGTGCTCCTGGCCCAAGCCAGATACAATAGCCTCTGTGGGCCCATGGCAGAGCACCCTCAGAGCCGCCCCTACAGGGCCCTCTCACAGACATCTCTTTTATGGTGAGCAAACACACTTTGGTTTGAACTTTCTTCTGCTGTTGTCCCTGAGGCAGACACATCTGTTCCAAGTGCTAGGGAGCCGGAGGTTGAGCCTCCCTCCCTCCCCCAACCAAGCCTGCTGGCAGGCAGTTTCCTGGAATTCACAGCTTCTAGGCAGCAGTGTGGACCGACCCTCTGTGCTGAGTCCAGAGGACAGAAGCCGAACCGCAACACTGCCAGTGTGCATGAACACCCTTGGAACCCTAGGGACCCCGAGCCCAGTGTGAGCTCCCTAAACAAGCACTACTCATATATAGTTGTCCGCTGGGACACCTACTACACATACAAGCTCATCTTCCTACAGCCTGCCTTCATGACAACACGTGTGCTCACATCTACAGGGGCATGCATGCTCAACAGGTTCTCTCTGCACAAAGAGTACACTAGGGAAGGGTCTCGTGGAGGCCTGGAGCAGGGCTACAGGGTGGAGGCTCTGTATTCCTCCCTGGCCGGCCCCTTCAGTAGGCTCTTGAGACACAGAATCAGGGTTGCTTCCCGGGCCCCTTGCACCGGCAGAAGCAGAACTCACCCACAGCACTATGGGGATCCACAAATTAAGCGACTGTGTCCTAGTAGCATTGTTTTGACTTTTGAAACTGAAGCTCCTTGAGCCAAGCCACAGTGATACACACCTTTGACCCAGCACTCAGGAGACAGTCAGGAAGACCTCTGAGTTTGCAGCCCCCTGGTCTTCAGAGTGAATTCCAGGACTACAGAGAGCAACCTAGTCTCCAAGAACAAAGACAAACAACCCAAAGAGAAAAGGAAAGAAACAGGGGCTGCCTGTGGAGCCTAGGCTGGCCTCCACTTTATAATCCTCCTGTCTCAGCCTCCAGAGTGTTGCAATCATTTACTCAAACCCATTCATTCATTTACCTGGAAATTCCCTGGACACCAACTATGGGCCAAGTGTCTTGCTAAGTGCTGGGAATCAAGCTGTGGAGCAGATCCTATTTCTGGCCCTCCTGCTATGGAGGAGCAGAAATCATCCATGGAGCAGAAGTGCCTTCACATCAGTTGTTGCTTGTGATCCACAGCTCGCTCTTTCCTTCCTCCTTCCTGCCTCCCTCCCTTCCTTCTTCCATCTTTCCTTCCTTCCTCCCTTCCCTCCTTCCTTTTTCCTAGCTTTTCAAGACAGGCTTTCCCTGTGTAGCCCTGGCTGTCCTGGAACTCACTCTGTAGACCAGGCTGGCCTCAAACTCAGAAATCCACCTGCCTCTGCCTCCCAAGTGCTGGGACTAAAGGTGTGTGCCACCACCTCTTCTTAAATAAATAACCTTCCGATCTGTCTGTGCCATCAGCGGATTCATAGCACAAACCTACTGTGGGGCTCTCTCCTGTTTCATCCCAGGACTCTGGGTCCTTCCATGAGCTATAAGGATGAGGCTGACAGTCCTCTCAATTCCCCACGAGACTACCAAGACTTGTTGAATTGTCTAAACTCCCTGGCAAGATATGGTATTTAATGAGGATGCTGCATTAATTTGACAATTAAGAGTTCTGGTTCTACTGTACAGTTTTTGAAGGGGGATCATATGAAACCTGGGACCCTGGCTGGCTGGCCAGAGGCTGCATGCTTCCCTTAGTTACAGCTGCTAGCCATCCTGCAAATGGCCTAAAGCTGCTTGGCTCAGATGGCTGAACTGTTCAGGAAGATGGACTCTACCTCACCCTGCCCAATAGATGGACCACATTTCACACTGACAACAAAATTACCTGAAAGGAAAAAAGCATCCAGTATCTACAGGCTCCCAGGCTCTGAGACAAGGGTTTCATAAGATTTCCTTACATTGGCCCCATAAGGCCCCCCACAAGGTAGGCCTCTCTCCAAGTCTAGTCACACATGCTCCCACAAAGGCTTGCCCAAACTGCCCAGAGCAACAGAACCAAGGGCAGAACCAGGATTTGAATCCAGACAGTCTATACCCAGAGCCATAAAATTACACTTTACAACATTTGATCAAAAGTACCTGATTCCTTAATGACCAAGTGCCTTAAGACAATACCCAAAGGCAACGCATAGGCAGTGGGGCTACGTGTGCTTAAGGGCATGTGCACACGCACACACATGAGCAGAGTTGATGTAAGTTATTGAACATCCTCTTGTGATGAGTTGCCTCAGGGCTAAGGAGGGCTTCTATCTTCAGACTTTATCTAGGGAGAGGACTCAGCTAAAACTTCTGGCCCATTTGTAGGTATAGGAAAGCACACCCTCCCCCAAACACACACACACACACACACACACACACACAGTTACTGAATACCAATGCCTCTCTCTCTGGAGACTTGTCCAGAGACCCAGGATTACTGCTGCTTTGTGAAAGGTGGTTCTGGGAACTCTGAGAACCCAGACCCTGACTACTATGCCCCCCCCCTTTTTTGTCTTTTTTAAGTGGGAAATCAACCCTATTAAACCTAAACTTTTCAGAAAACAAAGAGCTGAGAAAGCTGTAGCTGTGGAGGTAGCCAGACTGACACACTACCTTTAACACCCACACCTGCGGAGAGAGAGCCTGACCTAGAGAGAGTCTTCTGCAAGATGCTGCCAGCAGAACCTGCCACTGCAGAGAGGCAGATTCAAACTCTCTCCTATCTCCAGAGCTGAGGCTGGCAAGGCAGGCTAATTACACAGACAATTACCAGAGCACACAGTTCAGACCCATCACCCAAGTCCACAGGGACCTGGAAGAGGGAGGGAGGAAGAAAGGGAGGCAGCCAACCCAAGTCAGGAATGGTAACGGCTGAGGCCTACCGAAGACCCCAGGTACTCCCCTGCTTCTCCAAGGTCACAGTGGGTCACTTCTGGCTCCCTTCTTAAATCTCAAGGGAATCTGGACTACTAACTTTTCCTTCTATGTTAAATAACTTCAATGGGATATTCATTTGAAAATGAAAATGTGCAAGCCACGCTTCTAAAATCCCTCTCCTGAGATGCTGCGTGACTGAGCAGGCAGCTATGGCTAGGTCCCCCTACCTTGCCTTTGCCCTTTACATCCTGAAGCCTGTTGCCTTGACCACTTGGCAGTAAAGGTTCATCAGACCATGCACCATAGAGTGTGTGCCATCATGGGTCACAGAGCAGTAGGGCCAGCCTTCCTAAAAAGGGACTTCTTGTCTAGGCCGGGCAGGGTGAGTAGTACCCAGGCAGCCTTTAGGACACACCCCCAACCTGGGAGTCTTCACTCTGGGCAGACAGAGAGGAGTTAACCAAACCCTTGAGCTTCTTATCTTCAGTCCAAAATTCAGGAGCCAGTTTCTAGCCCCTTCTGGCCCCGACCCCCACCATCCCCACCATTCCCATCCCCACCCCCAGCTAGCCTAGGCCTTTCCTCCTCTCCAGCCCTCTGCAGCACCAAACACTCTGCAGCCCAGAGGACGGGAATCCGGGAGCCATACTGAGGGAAGTGGAAGCAGGCCTGTATCCATGGCTGTAACTATGGGCAGGTGCTATCAGTAACCTGATTATTTTACAACTGGGGTCAACTTCTCTGGAACTGGGTTCCTAGTGCCTCTGAAGCTGAGCCATTTGCATCTTACAGGACTTGGAATTCTGGGGCGTGCCTCCTACAATATTTTCCAGGCCTTTCCTAAGAGCTGTAACTCTATCTCTACCACTCACTTGAGAAAGAAAGGGAGGAGGATTTACCGAGAATCCAGTGCCAGTGAAGGCCATAAGGCCTGATCTGGAGCCACGGGTGTGGGTTTCAGTCCATGGTGGGGGTGGGAATGTACAAGGATGCTCTTAGGCCAGACAGGAAACAGATCCTCCCAGATAGACAGACAGCCCACCCCCTCCCATTCTGCACTGCCCCCAGGTTTTTGGGCAGCTAGAAGGAACACCAGTGTGGACAGTTGCTCCAACCCCAGTTCTCGAGCTAGCATTATGTACTAGGATGTGGCTTCTGGGTCACTGTGAGCCCAGCCAGGCCAGGGAACGTTCAGCCCCCGAGCTGCTTGGGGTGAGCATTATGCACATCACTCTGATTATACCAAGAAAGTGCTGAGGCATATGTGACCCTAACTTAACTACCTCAGCTCATCAGGCACTTATTAATGAAACTGAAATCTCTCAGCACCCAGAGCAAGCCAAGGTTCCTGTCCCTGTTTTGATGGTGTTACATGAAAGAAACAGGAGAGTGATCTGAGTCAGCTCCTGGGCACTTGGGGCTTCCAAGGTTGCTGTTTAATGCTGTGCCCATCAATGTCCACCTAGCCACCAGAGGGGGACTCCTGAGACCCAGCCCACACAATTCCACTCCTTACTAACAGACCTCCTCTGATTACTAACCACACAAACACTCTTCTAGGGAAAAGGAATGGAGGGAGGCTTGCTTCCACCCAGCCAATCACTACTCTTGAGTACTCTCCCCTCACATGCACACTCTCACACTGCGCTGCGCCTGCTCACATACCATGTACATGCTCTACTGTCCTTGCCACAGTGAATGCCTGGATGCTGGACTGAGCATTTCCCACACCTTCCCACTAGTGTATGGGCTTTTGTTCCAAAGCAAAGGCAACTGACTGTTTTCCCAGCATTCCTCACTATGAGACCACCAGCTCCTGCCATCAATAGGGATCTGAGTTTCTTGAGCAAGCAGGGTTCTTCCAGCCAAAAGGATGGCCAGAGGGAACCACTCGCTTACCTTCCAGGAGTATCCTTCCAAGAAAAGGACTCAGGCTAGACTAAAAAGTTCTTGAGCAACTAGGGGATGAACCGGCTCCCCATTGCCCCAGGGTGGCTGGCACCTTGGGGAAGAAGTTCCTCAAAGTTCGCCTTTGCAGAGAGGTAGGCTGGGGTGCTGCTTGCCACTGGTTGGCAGGAAGGTGCTGAGTTAAGGCAGAGAGAGCAAGCAGGAGGAGGTGCTGCCTTGAGACTGCTCTAAAGGACAGCCCAGCAGAGGAGCCTGGAGTGCATTCAAAGACATTTGGGCTCAAATGGCTTTCCAATGAAAGGGTAATTTACAACCTGGGGTTAAGCTACCCACTGGGGCCTGGGCCATCAATGGGCCCTTTCCCCCCACACCAACCCACAGCTCAGAAGCAGGCATATTTCAGAGGTCAAGGGACCTGGCTCCACCATCACAGGCTCTCTGCCCACAGGAGTAAAGACAGCACCAACTCTCCCCAGGCCCCAACGCTGGTGTGTGCGGTGGGGGGAGGGGGTTTCCAGCTGATTCTGGGATAAGTAGGGCTTTATCTCAAGGGAGAATCTATTTCAGGCCACAATCCTCAGAAAGAGGGGGAAATCACAGAGTCCAAACACCATTTCAGGTAAAATCAGGAGGTTATTCATCTCCCCTCAGAGCAGACAGAAAGAAAAATCAATGTTTTAGAGGGGAAAGGGTTCCATTTGAATTAATGGGTTTGTGGCTTCTCCATTGATCTGCGCCTCTTCACACTTTCTTTTTGTGCTTTTGTGCTCTGAGGGAGAAGGGAGGGAGAAGGGACTGGCAGGGAGGGGGCTCTCGATATGGAAAAGGACGGTCTAACCTTAACCTTTCTCCGGGAATAATGCTAATTAGCAAGGCTTAATGAGAACTTCCCCCAGGAAGAACGGCCTGGTAAAGGCGGCCGGACTCCCCGCAAATGCAGCTCCGAGTGAGAGTGGGGTCACTTCTGAACCCGAGAGGCTGGGATAGGAAGGCGTTGCGCGCACACACACACACACACACACACCACAC
>NW_022196897.1:139263859-139270068 GCF_008632895.1 Mastomys coucha
CACAAACACACACACGGCCTGCCAATGTATCCTGCCTAGAAGCCCTAGGTGAAGGGCGGCGAGCAGCCAGAGGGCGGAGGTGCAAATCCACTTTAACCCTTGCACGCGCTCTCCGGAGGCCCCCGAGAGATGTGTCCCTTCATCAGGGGTCCCCGACACCCTAGTTTCTTCTTCAAGGGTGCACACGAGATTTGCTGTCGGTCCCGTGGTGGAGCGACAGGAGCCTGCCAAAGTGGGCTCAACTGTGCAAACCGCGTCTCAACTCCCCGCGCCGTGGCAAAGGAGCCCCTCCCTACCACTCTAAGCTTCCCGTCCCCACATCTCCAAACACAGTCCACTTCCTTTCTCCCGGAGGCAGAGGCCACCGGAGCCTGGCCCCCGCCCCGCTGCCAGCGAACGTCTACCTCCCGGGGACGAGGTGCGGAGCCCGCGGCAAACGGCGTGGCCGCGGCACAATACCGCGGCGCGGCGCACACAATCACCGCCCCTCAGGACCGGCGGCGCGCACGGCCCGGAGTGGGGTGCGCCCGGCAGCCCCAGGCACTTGAAGCTAGGCGCACCTCTAGGGCGCCCCGCAAGCCCTGGAGCGAAGCCTCCGCCCCTCCCCGCTCTCGGGCACACACGTCCGCCCCCAGCCCCAGCCCCAGCCCACTCCACCCAGGGCCAGCAGCTCGCCCAGCTCTGGAAGCTCCCTGTGAGTCCCCCTCCTCGGAACCCCCCAGTTCCCCTAACCGCAGCTCAACGGCCAGCGGCAGGGCAGGAGGAGGGGGCGGCGGCCGAGGGCCTGGGACCAGCCCGGTCGTGAGGTCCCCCAGGACTCCGTACCTGGGCGGGCGGCGAGGTGTAGACAGGCGATCTAGCTCTGGGAGTGAACCGGGCGGGGAGGCGGTGACAGCCCCACTGCTCCAGCTGCTGCTGCTGCGGCCGCCGCGGCCGCCGGGGGAGAGGGGCTGGCACCGCCGCGGCGCGTCACTGCCCGGCCCGGGGGCGGGGGTGGCCAAGGGGAGGGCCCAGGCGAGCGGCGGCGGCGGCGGCGGCGCCGCGGCCCGGGAGGAAGGGGGAGGGGGCACCCGGTACGGGGAGGCGGGGGAGGGGGCGGGACCGGGCACGGGGCGGGGGCCGGGGGGAGGGGAGCGCAGGAGGACGCACTCAGGGGGAGTAGGAGGAGCAGCAGGAGGAGGAGGTGTAAGGGAGGGAGAGAGGGAGGAGTGGGCATGGGGGGGAGGGGGAAGAGAGGAAAAGGAGGCACCCGGGGAGAGGAAAGAGGAGAAAGGAGAGTGGGGGAGAAGAGGAGGAAAAAGGGGGGAGGTGTTGGGCCAGGTATGGGGACCAGGGCGCGCTGGACGCGCCGCTGTGCGCTCCTGGGTAGAGCTCTCTTAAGGGGGAAGAGCTTAGAGGAAGATCCCTTCGGGGCGCGCAGCCCGGGAAAGGAGGAGATGGGAGCTTGGGCTCGCCCTGGCTCCCAGAGGCTGCGGACTTCAAGTCTGGGCGGAGCGGGGGCATACCCTGCAAGCTGCTTTCAGAGCAGGAGAGAGACACTTGGCTCAAAGAAAGTGACTAAGGCAGGCATGGTCGGGAACTCTTGGTGCCATGGGGCCTCCAGACGGCCCTCGAC
The DNA here is from genome assembly GCF_008632895.1 of Mastomys coucha. Taxonomy (NCBI): domain Eukaryota; kingdom Metazoa; phylum Chordata; class Mammalia; order Rodentia; family Muridae; genus Mastomys; species Mastomys coucha. The sequence continues at coordinate 139,265,475 of NW_022196897.1, forward strand.
CCCTCCGCGCCTCTCAATCCTGGGCGACGCCGGTGCTCGTTGTGTAGGGCTACGGGACCCCGAGTGTTCAGCCTAGGAGGTCCTAATGGGACGCTGACAAGGAGAAGCCAGGCACGTGGCCGACTCTGGGTCAGGCCCCCGCCCACATCTCAGGGCCCCCTATTCTCGATCAAGTTCAAGCTCCAGCTCCTCAGCACCCTACCCACGGGCCGCCTCCTCCCCTCCCCTCGCCTCGTCTCTATTCTGCACCATCTCGCCTCTCACTCTTCCTTTGTCTCTTTCCCACCACTTAGTTTGCACCCGCCCCTGCACCCCTCCTCTTTGCCCAGCGGCCAGCTACAATGTCCGGGCTGCGCTCACCTGTTCGACCCAAACATTCCGGCGACCCGGAGCGCCCGCCGCCCGCTCTCTCCCGGCTCCCTCTGAGGGCCCCCGCCCCACTCTGCGGGTCATTGTGCTCCAGCAGACCACACGGTGCCGGCTTCTTACGCCGCGCTGGCTACAGTTGTAAAGTCATAGCATAATATTAAGAATGCTGCCCAGACCAGGGCGCGCACAATCTGCATGGACTCTGCAGGAAAGGGAAGACGCACGCCGACTCTAGGTGCGGTCCTCCTCGGGGCAAATAGATCTTCCGCTTCGGCTTGAGAAGATAGAATGGGGCGGTGTGAGGTGGCCAGAGAGGTACTCTGAACCTCCGGGCAACCTCAGACTCGTCTAAGACCTAACAAGCCAGTTTCCAAACCGCAGAATTAAAACCTCGACAGAGAAAAATGGGTTAGGGGCAGACGCCCCCCCGAATTCCCACCACCAGTTCCAAACCCCGGGTTAGAACAGATGAGCCTCGAATAAAGCTTGTGCTTTAACAAGCGTAGAGATAGAGACGTTCATAGAATTCTGTGGGGAGATGCCCCGCCCCCCAAAAGAAACCCAATAAGGAGCCCACCTTCTGCTTCCTCTAGAAGGACAATTTCTACAGATTCCTTTACGCTACAACTCATTTACAGTGGGGCCTGCAGAGGAGAGCAAAGGAGACAGCCACAGCGATTGTTTGTAATTTTGAAACAGGCTGCCTTTAACCCTCCAACTTTTCTTGTAAAAGCCCTTTTCTTTCTTCCTCTGAAAGCTTTGCATTGTGAACAATCTGTGATACACAAGACTCCCTCTACAGGTTTGGTCTGTAACTACAACCACAGGTTCGGAGCTCCGTGTTCACGGATTAGAAAAGATGACAACACTTCAAATTAACAGCACACAGACTTCATTCTGCACATGCTAAAGATTTTACTGTCAATAAGAAACCTACGCTTTTAAAAAGGGATTTATGCCTGTTACTCATTAGCGCCTTTTACTCCTGAAATTTAATGTGTTTTCAAATCAATTCACCAATTCCTGCTTTCTCTGTTAGACCTTTACCTTTTTTTTTTTTTTTGGTTCTTTTTTGTTTTGGGGGGTTGTTTTTTGTTTGTCTGTTTGTTTGTTTGTTATTTTCCAAGACAGGGTTTCTCTGTATAGCTCTGGAACTCACACTGTAGACCAGGCTGTCCTGGAACTCACTCTGTGGACCAGGCTGGCCTCAAGGATCTTTACCTCTTATCCTTTGAGGTGTGGGACTCTAGGGTCTTGGCTATCCTCATGTCAATTCGGGCTCAGGATTTCCCTGCCTCTTTCCAAAACATTTCTTGAGACCTTTGACCTCGCCTGGCTTATGTCACTATTTCACAGCAGCAGTGGACATCTGGGCTTGAAACATAAAGCCACAGGCAGCTGAAGTTCAAAGGTGGAATTGAAGCCACATAACCCACCTCTCCTCAGATTCACAGAACAGAGTAGCAAAGGAGGGCGGGGCAGCTAATGTGCACTCATTGACCATTCTTGCAATACAAAACCCCAAGCCCCATGGCCCGCAGACTCAGAGGGGCCTGCCAGGCACCTTGGCTGTCTGGGCAGCACTTCTGAATGCCAGGAGCCTCCCAAGACTTGTCCTCACAGGGCTGCTCCTCCTTGAGGAACCTTGTGTTGGTGGTTTTCAGTGTCCTTGTCCCTCTGGCCAACTCCCACTGGCCTTAAAGTGGCCACACTGTGGGTCTCCACAAAAAAATTAGATGACCCAGTTTTTTGATCAAGAATTTCCCCAGCTCCCAATGTGGGGAAGGTCCATAGCATGGTGGGGAAAGGGCTGGCCTTTGCCTTGTGTCACCTCCAGGCTCAGCACCTACAAAAGCAGGCTTTTACAACTAAGCCCCAAAGCAGAGGCCAGGCCAGGGGACATGAGGAAGGATAGGAACTTAGTCCAACCAAAATGGACACTGTTCAAGCATCTGAAAGCATTTGAAAAACCATTTATCACCACAAATTACTTCTTAATGACAGAGGTGAAGGAGGACCTGCCCACTAGGGCGATGGAGCATTCACCTCCCAACCAAACCATCAAATCAGCTGCCCCCAAAGGGCAGTTACCTGCCTCAACTACGTGCTCCTCCTGAGGGTGGCAGGAGCTGTGTTGGTTATTCCCTGTGCCAGGTCCAAACACACACACCAAAATGTTGAATCTAAGTGCAAAACACTCAGACAAAAAATCCTGAAAGAGCCAGGTAGTGGTGGTGTACCCCTTTGGGTTCAAGGCCAGCCTAATCTACAGAGGGAGTTCCAGGACAGCCAGGGCTACACAGAGAAACCCTGTCTCGAAAAAAAAAAAAAAAAAAGAAAGAAATCCTGAAAGAGGGCTCTCCACAGACAAATAGTCCTAGACTATTCAAAAGCACCCATGAGTGGAGTGTGTGGTATGTGCCTGTAGTGCTAGTTACAGTAGGTAGGACAGGGGCATCATTACAAGTTTGAAGCCAGCCTGATCTCTATGTCAAGTGCTATCCCAAAAGCCAAAATACAAACAACAAACAAAAACCACTTATTGCCATTAATTTAATTGTTTTAAGTGATGAAATGAATGAAAACTTCCAGTGAATGCAACATGTGGATTCTGGTTGTACCCTGGACATTTAAAGGCACAGCTAGGAGGAGACAAAGAAAATGAGGATAGAGTGGGAAATGGGAAGAAGATGGGCTGAGGGGAGGGTCAGGCAACCTCACGAAGTGGACCGGTACGCTCCTGACAGCAAAGGCTGGCAACCGGGTGAAGACCTTGGGACATGGCCTTCCAGGCACATACAGATTTGGCAACTGGTATAAAGGTCCTGGAAGCTCTGTGGTGCTGAGTATTACAGTGGAGCGGGAATACCAGCATGGTAGGGCACACAGGGCCCAGGGTGCCCAAGTGTGCCCAGCTTGCATACAGCTGAGAGGCATGGGAATTTCACTTGGCCTGCTAAGGCAATGCAAGCTCAGTTCATTTAAAGGGACATCAGGAGGGCAGATAGCATAAAAACAGAGCAGTCTCCAAGAGACACTGGTTCAGCAAGTATAAAGCTGGGTTCCCATCCCAGGTTCCTTGCCATAAACAAAGAAAGGAACTAGCCCAAGGGGACCCCATTCAATGACACCATGCAAACAAGGCAGCATGCTTCAACCTCTGTAGGCCTCTATTCTCAACTACTTGACAGAAAGTCTTCTACTTTGAAATTAGAAAGTAGAAATTAAATTCCTGAGGCTGGTAGTTCAGTTGTTAGAGTACATATCTAGCATGACTAAGGTCTTGCATTCAATCTCTAGAACTGATAAATTGGACATGTCTATAATCCAGCACTCACGAGGTGTCAGCAGGAAGACCAAGAGTTCAAGGTTATTACTGCCTACATGGTGAGTTCAAGGCCAGCCTGGACTACATGATACTCAATAAAAAGTGTCAGTGTGGGGGAGCTGGCAGGTTATCTCAGTGGGTAAGCGTGTTTGTTCTCAAGCTTGATGACCTGAACTCAATCCCCTGAATCCACATGGTAAAGGAAAGAACAAGTTCACAAGTAATCCTCAACTTTCACACACAGGAACACCATGGTATTCATGCCCCAAAATAAACATGTCTTTGGTGTTTAAAAAATAATAAAGAATGGAGGTGATGGTTCAGTGAATACAAGTACCGTGTTGTAATTTTATGTCAACTTAATACAAGCTAAAGTCATCTGAGAAGAGAGATCTTCAATTGAAAATATGCCTCTATAAAAATCAAGTTTTAATCCCAGCACTTGGGAGGCAGAGGTGAGCTGATCTCTGAGTTCAAGGCTACCCTGGTCTATAGAGTGAGTTCCAGGACAGCCAGGGCTACACAGAGAAACCCTGTCTCAAAACAAACAAACAAACAAACAAACAAAACAAAGCAACAACAAACAAACAAACAAACCCAAACCAACAACAACATAAAACCCCTCAAGTTTTAGGAGAGCTGTGGGCATATTTTAAATTAGTGATTGATAGGAGGGAGCCCAGCCCATTGTGGGTGGAGACAGCTCTGGGCTAGTAGTCCAGGTTCTACAAAAGAGAAGGCCTTTAACCCCAGCACTCTGGAAGGCAGAGGCAGGCTAATCTGAGTTCCAGGCTAGCAAATTCCAGGATGGCCAGGGCTACACAAGAGAAACCTTGTCTCAGAAAACTAACAAAGAAACAAAGACACAGAAAAAGAAAGAAAGAAAGAAAGAAAGAA
>NW_022196897.1:139270078-139278328 GCF_008632895.1 Mastomys coucha
AAGAAAGAAAGAAAGAAAGAAAGAAAGAAAGAAAGAAAAGAAAGCGGGCTGAGTGAGCCTGTAAGTAGCATGCCTCCTCTGCATTCACCATGGTCTTTGGGCTCCTGTCCTGTTTGAGTTCCTGCTCTGACTTCCTGCAATGAAGGACTGTTGCCTGGAAGTGTAAGTAGAATAAACCCTTTCCTTCCCAAATTGCTTTTGGTCATGGTGTTTCATTACAGCAATAGAAACCCTAAAACAAGTACTCATACAAGCATGGGGACTTGAGTTTGGATCTCCAGAATCCATGCAATAAGCTAGACTGGCTGTGTGTGCATGCCCATGGCCCCAGAGCTGGCAGGGAGACACGAGTCTATCCAAACCTCAGCAAGCTCCATGGTTAGTGAAACACCCTGTCTCAAAGAAAGAGGCAGTGAGCAATAGAGGACACCTCTGTGAATGTGGGGTGTGTGTGTGTGTGTGTGTGTGTGTGTGTGTGTGTGTGTGTGTTGTACCTTTCCTTCTGCTGCCTTTTAATTTTTGGTAATTGTTTTTGTGTTTTGTTGTTATTTTGACATAAGGAAATTTTACAATCATATCAGATTTAGCTGGGTTTTTTCTTTACAGCTTTGGAGGTGAAGGTTTTATTCTCATATATTCAATGGTCTTGTTGAACACATCTGAATTCTCTTATGTCTATGCAGCATTAAGTCTCTATTTTAAATTTATACACAATTACTCAGAGGTTCAATTTCAAGCTGCATTTTTTTTGTTGTTGTTGTTTTTCAAGACCAGGTTTCTCTGTGTAGCCTGGCTGTCCTGGAACTCACTCTGTACACCAGGCTGGCTTCGAACTCAGAAATCCTCCTGCCTCTGCCTCTGCCTCCCAAGTGCTGAGATTAAAGGTGTGCACCACCACCTATGCATGTACTTAACCAACTGAGCTATAAAAGCTCAACTCAAATTTTCTAGGTGGTCTAATGGTTTTCTCAGTGGTCTGGTTCATATTCACCCACCTACTACCTCCCCAAAGACTCACCATATAGTTGGCCTTGAACTTTTGATCCTCCTGCCTCACCCTGCTGAACACTAGATTACCATTGGCCTACATGTCTAGACTTCTTCCTTTCCTCTCCTCTTTTGTCTCTTTCTTTCTCCTCCTCAGGAGGATCAGATCTAGTACCTCATGAAGATGATAGGAAAATAAGCTATAGTCCCAGCCCTTTAAAAAACTATCTTAGTTTTTTTCTTAATTTTTTACTTTTGACTGGGGGGCCATACTATGTAGCCCAGGCTGGCCTGAATTTATCTTATGCTTCAGCCTTTCAAATGCTGGAATTACAAACCTGAACTACCATAATTAACTAATACTATCTTCCTTAAATTGCTCATGCCAAGAGTTGAGAGGCACTACTCCGGTAGAGTGCTTGTCTAGTTGCATGGGGCCTTTTATATGATCCTCAGTACCACTAAATAAACAAGTACCTCACCATTACCCATTGGTTGGAAATGAAATCTTTCCGTTCTAGTCATCTGCCTTTTCCTGCCTCACTGATCTAAGATATCTGCTAAGACACTGGACAGACAGTTCAATGGTCCTGTTCTTACAGAGGACATAGGGATGGTTCCTGGCATGCACAACGTGGTTCGCAATCACCTCTAAACCCAATTCCCATCCTCCTTCTTGCCTCTTCAGGCACTAGACATATACATGGTACAAACATTCACACAGCATTTACATATACACCTAAAATAGTATTTTAAAAGGGATCTATTGATATCTGATGAGTCCAGCACACACCTCAACCTCCATACACTCTCTGTCTGTATCATAGTGGGGAAGAAATGTGGAGATGCCCTGGGTCCAATACCCGCATGGAGAAAGGAGGGAAGAATCTCCTGAAGGGTAGACATAAGGCTCCTGAACTGTGTCTCTTCTCTGAACTGGTGAGAAGTCTGAGGTGGGTGGTGCCTCCATTTTCACAACTCTGGGTAGAACTAGGCAGAAAAGTGGCTCAGTTCATTCATTTATTCTCTCTAGTAGCCAGTTTAGCTGGTTGCAATCTCCAAGCTGGCTTGGGCTCCTTGCTGAAGTGTAGGGCAGCAGTCTAGTCAGCGAGGAAGCCTGACTTGGAGAGACGTGTGCTCCGCATAGCCATGACCTTTCCCAGAGTGCCTTGCTTATTTTTTTTTTTTAATATGTAGAATATTTTGCCTGCATGTATGTATGTGCCTGAAGCAGGCCAGAAGAGGGCGAATCCCTGAGACCTGGAGTTACAGGTGGTTATGAGCCACTAGGTGGTTGCTGAGAACTGAACCCAGGTCCTCTATAAGAACAGCAAGTGCTCTAAAGCACAGCCTTCTCTCCAACGCCCAACTGCCTTGCTTTAAAACCATCAGGTGCCCTCTGGTCATATCACACTCCTACTCTGAAACCTTCTATAGCTCCTATCTCTTGTCCTGTTCAAGGCCTTGCACAGCCCTTGGCCTAATCTTCAGGTCATTCCTGGGAGCTCTGTGGTGAGTCACCATCTTCTGCCCCTCTTCCACCATGAGCAACCCTCCATGCCTCTGTTCTTGTGTGTTTTCAAGTACGTGCTCCTTCCACAAACATGTACAGAGTCCCTAACCTGTGCCCAGTACCATGGCCAGTGCAGTTAACATAGGAGGTAGTGATGCATAGAGGTCTGTCTCTGGGTACCTGCACCCCAGCAGGGAGGGAGACAGGCAGATAGATGACCATGTGGCTTTTTTATCAGATGCTATTCATAGGAGGTGTGTCCTGTCTGAGCTTGACAGTCAAGGGGCTGCAGGAAGGAAGTGGCATGCATGTCCAGGAGGCCTTAAGCTGAACTGACAGATACACAGGGTGGGGAGGGGTTGCCAGGTAGGGAGATACAGTCAATAAAGCCCTGTCCACTGTCCCCAAGCCTGGCCCCTGCTGAACTCAAGAGTGCCAAGGTGACCGACAGCCTGTCTGAGGCAGGTTCCTGTCAGTGTTGTCATGTGACATGGAACTGACAAGTTTTCTGCATTGTGCCTCTTCTCCCCCTTCAGACTGCAAGCTCAGGGACTGAGGCAGGCCCTTTGACAGCAGAGTCCTTACCTCACGCCACACAGTAGAGTCTACCAGGGCCTTGCTTGGTGCTGAACACAGGCCCCATGGCTGGGATTCTGATAAATGGGTGGAGTGCCAGGCTTCTTCTCCCTCCTCTCATGGCTCCTTGGGAGAGGCTCCATTATAAGGTCAAGCCACCCTCCCTACACAGACCTTTCACTTTGGTGAGCTATATGGAAAGAAGGCCCTAGCCAGGCATGGGGCCGGGCCTTCCCTCAAAATGGTCAGGAGGCAGGAGGCAGGGAGAAGTAAGGGATACAGAGTAAGACCCTGTCTCTAAAACAAAACAAAATCAATGCTATTCTAGAGTGCTCCTACCAGGGCCATTCCTAGTAGTCCCCATCAGAAAGCTGCCAGAAGGTCACCATAGCCAGGAAGGAGAATGGCAGGAGCCTATTGAAAGGAACAGCTTCTGATGTTGTACCCATCCTGAGCACCTTGGAACCAGTTCCTGCCACTCGCAGCCTCCCCTCGGACAGGGGTGACAATTTAAATGCCACATTCACAGGAAGGCTGGGGACTTTAGGAGACTAGGGGACTGATGTCATCCAGCAGTGAAGACACTAGTTGGTGGGCAGAGGCCTTGGGATGAAAACAGTCACAGAGCTGGAAGCAAGGGGTATTTTGGGGTTTGGACCAAGGTTTGGGTCTCTAGGATGCATGGCATGCCCTGCTAGAGTAGAACTCCTGAGCCAAAAAGCCAGTGGGACGCTGAGTGAAGACTAGTAACAAAGGTATGAGTTGCCAGTCACTGATGACAGGCACAGTCCAACAAAATCAAGGACCCCTGCTGTGTGTCCCACAGTAGGTTCAGGGACCGTGGTAGGTCAGCAGACCTGGGCCTGTCTGGTGAAACCGAGGGCACTGGAGCCCTGATGACCTCAGGCTGACCATACCCCAGGGACTGTTTTCTGTTTTCCTTTGTCTACTTCTCCCCTGCCTTGGGAAACAGCAGTGTGAGGATGCAGGGATGGCCTCTGACTGACATGATTTCACACAGGTTACTTAGTGCTAGGCAATGGAGTCTTAGTTTTCCTGTACTAAGTAACTGACTTCCGGTGTTTCTGCTTTCTCCTCGTGTCTTGCCACCCTGTTACCTTTCCCTCTTCTCTCCTGCCCCAACCAGAACCATCCAAAGGCAATGCCAAGTTCAGATGAAGGCACTGAAGCCATGGCAGGTCCCACTGCAGAATATAGCTTACTTCAGACCTGTACATTCTTCTCCAGTTATGCAGGATAAAAAGTCAGAGCTGTCTCTCTTGCAGCCTCCCTTCTGCTTAGAGAAGCAGCAACATATCTAGAGTTTGTCCTAAAGAGGCAGAACATGACTTGGCAAGCTTTGGGGGAAGCTTCTGTTTTGCTGAACCAGCCTTGCACCACCCGCCTGTCTCTCACCTTGGATGGGATAAGGTGGTCAAAGCATGAGGAGGAGTTGAGAAGCACTGTCCAGACACCAACCCAGGCTGCAGACCGTACAGCAGGACCAGCATCCCTCTCACTTCAGGAATGAAGGAACCTCACACTTGGCTACACGGGCTGTTAGAATTCCTGACTAAGATACTGAGATACAGGGCTCCTGTCTGGGAATGGACTAGGCAGCTAGGAAGCCAGTTCCCATGTCCCTTCTCTACAGAGTATGGACTCCTATGAGATACAGCATTCAGGACCAGGCACCTCTGGCCTGTCTATTGTGGGGTTGGGGAGACAAGTGTACAGTCCCCTGACTTGCAGCAAGCCTCCTTAGCAAGGTTCCAGCCCTGGGACAAGACTGTGAGAGCCACAGCCACTGTGTTCAGCACCTGCACTTAGGTTCAGGCTGGTGAGGTCTGTGGGGTTGGTTACTCATGCTCTCGGGGTGGGGATGGGCTTGTGCTGACTGCATCCTGAAGGCTCCCCAGGTCCTGTTATTAGATAACAGCCAGGAGTATGGAGAAAATGGTGGAGACGAGGGTTGGGGGTAGGTTCTGGGCCTCACTTAGACTTGATACTCCTGTCTGATGCCAGCTAGCAACAGCTCTGGACCCCTTCCCTTATAAAGGAACTTCAAGAGAAAGCCAGGCTCTGCTAAGTGCTGGGACCCAGGCCAGCACTGATGTTGGCACTGGAGCAGGGAACCTGCTGCCACAGACGGGAAAGTGAGGCAGCCATGCTCAGAACCGGGGTCACCTGATTACTCTCACTTTCATCAGGTCAAGTCCTACTCTGCTCTGGTAGAAGCAAGTGGCACATAGTAAACTTAGCACCCAGGTGGCAAACCCTGTGAGAAGTTACCTTTGCAGGCTGTTCCTCTGTTCCTCATTCTCTCCATCCCACTCCTCAGCTCCACAGTCCTGCGCCAGGGCCTTTGTACCCACTGTCTCTTCAGGAAAGCACAGAGGACTGGCTGGTTCTCATCAGTCAGGACTTGGCTCACCTCCTCAGAGTTTTCATTCTCAGAAGCATACAGTCTTATCCATTTGACTCTCTGCTCCAAACACCTCTCTCTTTCCTGGTTTTTGTTTGTTTGTTTGTTTGTTTGTTTGTTTTTGGTTGGTTGGTTGGTTTTAGTTTTGTGTTTATCTTTTTTTTTCCTTCCTGATGTATTTATCATCTCCAAAGCTTGTGCATGCCCAGGATGTACAGGTTTTCTATGCCCTTCACTGCCAGATTCGTGGTGCCAGCAGCTCCCAGCACTTACTACAACAAATGACTTCTGAGTTAATCCAGGAAGAGCGATCCTCAGAAGCACATACAACAGCAGCAGGGTCACCGTGTGTGTGTGTGTGTGTGTGTGTGTGTGTGTGTGTGTGTGTGTGTGTGTGTGTAGGGGGGTGCTTCTCTCTCCATCTGAATGGGGTGGCGAGCTACCAGTCTGCGGAGGGGCTACACTGGGGGTGGCGAGCTACCAGCCTGCGGAGGGGCTACACTGGGGGTGGCGAGCTATCAGCCTGCGGAGGGGCTACACTGGGGGTGGCGAGCTACCAGCCTGCGGAGGGGCTACACTGGGGGTGGTGAGCTACCAGCCTGCGGAGGGGCTACATTGGTTCCTCTTCATTAAACAAAGCAGCCAGCACAAATCCAACCTCAAAAGAGAGTGAGCCTGTTAATGAGGTAAACACAGTTACAACCAGGAAAAAGCTTGGCCACGGCTTCTCCAGGTCCACACAGAGCCATTATCTCTAATTGATCTCCAGACATCAGCTGCTGAGGCGGCTGAAACCCTCCTGCATCCTCCAGGTCTGGTTACAAAGCCGTAGGCTGCCACTCATGGCATGGAGACAGCCTTGTGAGTTCCTCTTTGCAGGGTGTCAGGTCTGCCTGGGCCCCACATGGAAAGGACCTGCTGTCTCACAAGACTGTGAGAGCCACAGTCACTGTGTTCAGTGCCTGCATTTAAGGTTCCTTAACAGGGAGGTCTTGCCTTCAAGAAAAGTTGACAAAAGCCAGTTGGGGCCTGAAAAGCCCTGATGCCCCAAATATCTTACTATCAGTGGAAGGGAAAAATACCCAAAAAATGGGGTGGAGAGTTTACTCCCACCAGAATGAGGGCACGAAAACAGTATGCAATAAAGTAAATCTCAGGCCCAAGATCACAAATTCCCATGGGTCTCAGTAGTAGGTCACAAGGTCGACTTTCAGTTCAGTGACCATCTGGACCATTTGAGCTGCTCCTTCCTGGCCCAGCCCAGGAAAGACGCCTCCTTTCCTGCCAGGGCACTCCCGTCCTCAGGGACAGAGCTGGGCTGATCCCCTGCTGCCTTACAAGCCAGTTCACAGCAGAGCTCTGGGAGGACAGAGCTTCCCTTCCTTTATGGGGCCCAGCAAGCAGCTCCTGACCTCCTTCCTGGCTTCCAACCAGACACAGATGAGCAATGCACAAGCTAGGCCCACACAATCATGGTGCCTGTGCTAGCAAATTACAGGCACTACAGACATTTTTCCTGGTTAATGAAGTTAAAAGGGCCTCCTTGGGATCCTCATAGCCTGGACAGAGACAGGGACTTGAGAAGCTGCCAGAGACAGCAGCCCTTTTGGGCCCAGGATATCAAGCCCATGAAAGAAAGGGAATGTGGTCGTTTTCTAATTCTTTCCCATATAGCTTCAGGTACACTGTAAGGGAGAAGGGGCCAGGCCTTCATGAACCCAAGCTGTCCCAGTAAAAGCACAGCCATCCTCTTAGGATAAGTCCCAACAAATTTCTAAAAAACACATGTAGATATTCCATAGTATATTAATCAGGAAAACGTTAACTCTCAACTAAACGTATTCAATAGTGAGCTTCCTACCCTTCTCTCTGTCTTGCTCTGAGAAGCCACTTCCTCTTGAGGTTAAGAATGCCAATAGTGGGGCTGGCTCAGTGGGTAAGAGTGTTTTCTGTTCCTACAGAGGACCTAAACTCAGTTCCCAGTACATGACCACTCACAAACAAGTGTAATTCCAGCTCTGGGGATCCAATACCCAATATATAGAAAATGTGTGCGTGCGTGCGTGCGTGCGTGCGTGCGTGCGTGCGTGCGTGTGTGTGTGTGTGACATGCAGGCAAACACTCATACACATAAAATAGACAAACCTTTTAAAAAATAAAAGAAAAATGCCAGTTGTCCCGTGCCCATCCTCAGGATGGCAGGAGCACTGGCTGGCCTGTTTGCAAGCCCCAGACTCCCACAGTTGTTAAGGGAACCTGCTTACTCACTTACAGGCCAGTTCATAGCGGAGCTCTGGGAGGAGAGCTTCCCTTTATTTATGGGGCCCAGCTAGTTGCTCCGGGCCTCCCTATAGACAGATGAGTTGTGCACAAGCTAGGCCCACACTCAGGATTGCTGGTCAAGCATATCACTTAGTTGTCATGTGGACAAGTCAGGTGGGCCTCCAACCAACAAAGAGAAGATACACTGAAAAGCATTCTCTCCATATAAATCACCTTTTTTTTTTTTAATTTAGTAAAACTTTGAAAAGGAAAGCAAACAAAGAACATCAATTCCTATGACAATTATAAAGCCTTAATACTTAATATAGCATAGAGCCATAAGAGGCAAAGGCCATTGGCCTGAACACAAATAAAATCCAACTTGACAAAAATCTGGTAATGCATAAAGGTGGTCTTTAAGCCAGGTGGTGGTGGTGCATGCCTTTAATCCCAGCACTTGGGAGGCAGAGGCAAGCGGATTTCTGAG
>NW_022196897.1:139278803-139280646 GCF_008632895.1 Mastomys coucha
GTATTCTTAAGGCTCTGGGGAAAACAGGTTCCTCCTCTTCTTCCCTCCTCCTCCTTGTCATCATTATCATCATCATTTTGTGTACTGAGGACAGAATGGAACCCAGGGCCTCATATGTGCTAAGCAAATGTTCTATAACTGAGCTAAGCCCTCAGTCCCTAAATAGGTTATTTAAATCAAGATGCTGAGACAAAAGGGTTTAGGGGGGTTTATATATTACAATATATCAGGGTAAGCTCTAAATGGACAAAGATCTAATACTAAAAAAAATGAAAACAAGGGCCCGTAAGGCATCTGCCGCCAAGTCTGATGACTTGGGTTCAATCCCCGAACTCACCGTGGAAGGAGAAAACTTGGCAGGTCCCCAAAAGCAGTCACATGATCTCCATATACACTGTTGCATAAATATACCTATACACATATGCACACATAAAATAAATAAGTAATACAATAAAAAATTGTAAGTAAAAATTAAAACATGTTTGTCTCTGTCCACTTAGGGGATCTAAAAGAGGATACACCAACAGCAAGCACACTTAATACCTCAAAATTTATTTTTAGTATGACTCTCCAAGAAGAGGAAGCAGGCTCTCTGGAAAAAATGGCTGGTTCTGAAGCTGGGGCAGGAAAGATGAGATGAGTTGGTGTGTTGCAGTCCCAGGGAGTCATGACAAACCAAAAAATCAAGCCAGAGTCCAAACCAAACCAACCAAAGAAAGCAGACCCAGATGGGAGCACATAGAAAGGCTGCAGGGGCCAACAGGAAGTGCTCTGAGGCCCAAACTGAAAAGTAGACTAACAAAGTGGAGGAGCACTGTGCGCAGAGGAAGAAGAGGCCTGGAGGCCCTACAGAGAGAGACAAGGAAAGGATAGAAAAGCACACAGATGGGAAGCATGGCTCTTGCAGCCCCTCACTGTCCTTCCTCAAGAACAGGCAGGGCAACCCTAGGGAAGAGACCTGGTAGATGCTGCTTCAGCCAGGTGCCATCAAGGCCAACATCACATAAATCATGCTGACAGTCAGAAGCTGTCTATGATGTGATGAGAACCTCCTGCTGTGTCTGTGTTCTTCCTTGGAATGACCATAAACATTAACGTTTATATTGAGAAAGACATCAGAGAAAATCCAAAATCCCACAAAGTGCATGACCAGCACTCATCACAACTGTCAAGGTCATCACAACCCAGGAAAATCCAGAATAGTGCCACAGCCCAGGGGAGCCCTAAAACACAGGACAGCTCAGTGTAATAATGTATCCTGGATAGAAGCAAGTGGTGAGGACTCAGGGAGCCCTCAAATGGCCACTGACTTCAGTTAACAGTGTATCGATGTCTGCTCCTGAGGCAGGCCACTGTATCATGTTGCTAACAGTTCAAACTGCTAACTGGGTGGAGGGGAATGTGGGAATCCTCTCATCTCAATTTTTCTGTAAATCTAAAACTCTTCTTAAGCATAATCTATCACAAGAATGGACACATGGAAGTACTCAAAGGAAATGCAGGGCTGGTGTGGTCGACTTTTTTGAGACTCAAATGTAGACAAGAAGGAGGGAAGGAAGGAAGAAAGGAAGAAAGGAAGAAAAGGAAGAAAGGAAAGAAGGATGAAGGAAGGAAGAAAGAAGGTGGATGGAAGGAAAAAAGAAAGAAGAAAAAGATAGTGAATTGGAACCCATAAGAATAAAAATGACGAAGTCAGTTAGAGTGTACTTGTATATAATAATAAATAAATCTTTAAAAAAAAAAAGAGGGGGGGCTGGCGAGATGGCTCAGTGGGGGAGAGCACTGACTGCTCTCCTGAAGGTCCTGAGTTCAAATCCCAGCAACCACATGGTGGCTCACAACC
>NW_022196897.1:139280999-139290280 GCF_008632895.1 Mastomys coucha
AGAAAAAAAAAAAAGAAAAAGAAAGAAAGAAACAAACAAACAAAGAAAGAAAGAATAAAAATGACAAGTGCACTCAGCACTGGAAAAATCAAAAGATACAGGCCAAGGATTAGGGATAGATGAAGTGGTCAACCCTGGGGAGACCCAAGGAAAGCAAGTGCAATCATGGCACGCTAACTGGGCTAGCTACAAAGACTATGTACATAGTAATGATGTACATAGTGAATAATAGTGACTTATCTGAGCAGAGAGACATGGGTACACTGAGGAAGAACTCATGACTGTGCTTACAAGAGAGGATTTCAAACCTTACACAGGGAGAAATTCTTAACCACCACAAGGAAAGCCCAAAGTTAAAAACAACAAACAAACAATCAAATGCTAGCAGTGTAAACTTGTTCTTTGGAAACAGAAGAAAATAGAGAAGACTGGGTATAGAAAAAAGAAAAGAAGTCATCTACACTGAGAACAGAATCCAACGTGAGCAGGCTAGGGCAGGGTCCACTGCTTTCTATGTGACTTAAAAAAAAAAATACTCCCCTTGATAAAAGTAAAAATGAATACAAATAAACAAAAACAAAGAAAAGATAAAAGGGCACTTCTGAGGGCAAGCTGCCCGGGGCCACAGGCAGACCCTGTCAGCACATCCCCCACAGTGGAAATGTTCCAGGGAGCACACTAGCCTGGAGAAACTCAGGCAGCAGCCTCGGCCAAGGACAGTATTTCAGTTGCTTTTTGTTTTTCTTGCTGCAGCTCAACCCCTCCCCCAGAGCCAGAGATTTACAAAGGTGGGAGATTCTATCAAAAATGTGGCTACTGGTGTTCTGGGCCTCCCAAGGCAGCAAGCTGAGCCCCTGGGCTTCATTACATGACAGAAGCCACAAGTCTCATTCTAGGAGATCAGGGGTGGAGCCAGCAGGAACAGCAAGTCTGGGGGTGAAGGTCATGCCCCCCATCCTGGCACAAATGCACCCAGGGAAGAGGGTGGGAGTTGCGGAGAGAATATCTTGTGTATTATATGGATGCGTCACACCTGTCAATTAAAAAAATCTATAGCCAGGGCTGGCGAGATGGCTCAGCAGGTGAGAGCACTGACTGTTCTTCCAAAGGTCCTGAGTTCGGATCCCAGAAACCACATGGTGGCTCACAACCACCCGGAATGAGATCTGATGCCCTCTTCTGGTGCGACTGAAGACAGTAACAGTATTTTACACCGGAGTATTTACAGTATTTTACACCGGGCCGGCAGAGGTCCTGAGTTCAATTCAATTCCCAGCAGCCACACGCATGATAGCTCATGGCCATCTGTACAGCTACAGTGTACTCATACACATAAAAATAAATAAAATAAATATTTTTTAAAAAAATCTATAGCCTATAGGGAAGGGTAAAATAGAAGTTGGGACATCCGGGAGGCAGAAAGAATTCCGGGGTAGAACTCGGCACAGAAAGAATCGTCTGGAAAGATGTGAGGAGACAGATACATGGTACCCGAGCATAGGTAACCAGCCATGTGGTAGAATATAGGTTACAGTAAATGGGTTATTTTCAGTTTGGCCTAGTCGGAGAAGAGCCGAGTTACATGGCCAAGGTATCTGTAAATATATTTTGAGTCTGAGTCTTATTTCTGGAAGCATGGGGCTGGGAGGAAGAACCAGGCCTAACTTTTACAGAGGTGGCCTGGCCAAGGTGCCACATAGCCACGGATGCCGTCAGGCCCATCTGTGCTGCTCGGATGCAGACACCGGCATTTTAAGACATTGATGAATAAAAAACAAATGTGGTCCAAGACTAAGGAGGGCAAAGCCAGACCGAGTGCCATAGCACAAAGACGCTGCCTGCCAGCTCTGACCTCCCCACCAGGGGCTTGCAAAGGATGACGACGGGGATCATCCCCCGGAAGGCTGCCTTTTAATCCCGGCACGCGGCACTTTCCAACCATTAATGTTTGTTTGCTGAGCATAACAGCAACACCCACACTTGCTCTAGTTCTCATTTCCTTTCTGTACCATTAATAAATACATAATGTAAATAACAAGCAGTTTAAAAAAAAGGCCCATCTGGGGCTGGAGAGAAGGTTAAGAGTACTGACTACTCTTCCAGAGGCCCTGAGTTCAATTCCCAGCAACTACATGGTGGCTCACAACCATTGGTAATGGGGTCCAATGCACTCTTCTGGTGTGTCTGAAGACAGCTACAGTGAACTCATATAAATAAAATAAATAAATAAATCTTTTTTAAAAAAAGGCCCATCTGAGCCTTCTTGCCTCTGTGCTGGAAGTTAGCCACTCATACATCGAATTGTGATTCACTGCTGTTCAATCCTGTTCCAGTTAGAGTTGGTGGTATTTTATGAAGGCACTAAGTACTCGGCCCAGGGCCTTGTGGGCACCAGGCCATTCCCTACACAGCGCCAGCTCCAACCACGGTCTTCATGCTTTCTAGTTACTGAATCTCTCACTCCTGGGTAAGTTGACCAACTTTTGTTTCTTTCTTCCTTCCTTTCTTTCTTTCTTTTTTTCTTTTTTCTTTTTTTTTTTTTTTTTTTTTTTTTTCTGGTTTTTTGAGACAGGGTTTCTCTGTATAGCTCTGGCTGGCCTCGAACTCAGAAATCTGCCTGCCTCTGCCTCCCAAGCACTGGGATTAAAGGCGTGTGCCACCACTGCCTGGCCCAACTTCTGTTTCTTTTCTTTTCTCTACTGACTTAGAAGTTCTAACTATCCTCTAGAGGTTGCTCCTTAAAGAGACACACCCACACCTCTGAGAGATGGCTTAGCCCTTAAAAGCATTTGTTCTTGTGGAGGCCTGGGCTCAGTTCCCAGCACCCACACGGAAGCTCACAACCATCCAGGTGTAATTCCAGTTCTAGATCTGACGCCCTCTTCTGGTCTCCATGGGTACTGCATGCATGTGGGGTATACAGACATACCAGCAGGCAGACACTCATGCACATAAAATAAATCTTAATAAAAAGGCCACCCAAATCCACACACAGTGAGCTGTAGCAGGAGACATGAACACTTTCTCATTCTGCTAATCTTCCCAAATGTTCATGTGGCCTGACATGTGGTGACAAAAAAAAAAAAAAAAGAAGTCTTCAGGCTTCTAACCCTCTCTGCCCAGAGCAATACCTAGGAGCCAGGCACAGTTTAACTCACTGTGACCCAGGACCTTTGGGTCTACCATTTTCTCTGATTATTCTGATCAAAGAGGGAGTTGAAAAAGTTTAGTTTATGAGACAAAAAAAGAGAAAGGAGGGCTCAGAGAAAAGGGACGCTGTCTTGCTTTAATGCTTCCCTGCTTCAAAGGATAATTAAAAAGTGATGTGTTTGTGTGGCTGGAGAGATGGCTCAGCAGTTAAGAGTACTTGGTGTTCCTGCA
Organism: Mastomys coucha; assembly: GCF_008632895.1. NCBI lineage: Eukaryota > Metazoa > Chordata > Mammalia > Rodentia > Muridae > Mastomys > Mastomys coucha. The sequence continues at coordinate 139,284,381 of NW_022196897.1, forward strand.
GCAGACACCGATTTGACTCCTAGCACCTAACTCTAGTTTCTGGGGATCTGATGCCCTCTTGTGGGCACTAACTATATATGGTGCACATACAAACATGCAGGCGCACACACACACACACACACACACACACACACACACACACACACACACAAAAGTCTAATAATAAATAGCCAGGCAGTGGTGGCGCACACCTATAATCCCAGCACTTGGGAGGCAGAGACAGGTGGATTTCTGAGTTCGAAGCCAGCCTGGTCTACAAAGTGAGTTCCAGGACAGTCAGGCTACACAGAGAAACCCTGTCTCGGAAAAGCCAAAATAATAATAATAATAATAATAATAATAATAATAATAATAAATTTTAAATGAGTGATGTGCTGAACAGTACCAGCAGCTCAAATATCCACCCATGGATAGATGGATGACAGAAATAACAGTCCCATACAGAGATTTTCGCAGCTGTCAAAGGATGAAGTTCTGACACAGCCTTTGACTTGAAGACAAGATAATAAGCCAAAGCATCCAGGCAAGGCAGTACAAACAAGTCACCTATGTGGGACCCGAAGGAGCCAAAATCATAGGAACAGAGAGTAGACCAAGGATTTTTCCAAACCTGGAGAGACACTGCGTGGCTCCTTTATGAGCACAGTTAGAAGTGATGAAAACACTCTGGCTCAGGGCTGGGGAGATGGCTCAGGCAGTGAAGTGCTCGACACAGCCTGTCCTAAGAAGCCGGACGTGGCAGTGCGTGTTTACAACACCCACCACCCACCAGGTGGGCTCTCTGGCTAGCCAGTCTAGCTTACTTGGCCAGTTCAGACCAATGAGAGACCCTGTCTAAAAAAAAAGGTGGTGGTGGTAGTAGTGGTATGACACCCGAGGAATGACGTCTGAGGTTATCCAAGAGGGCCTCTTTCCCCACCCTCCTACCTCTGACTCACTCACTCTCTCTCTCCCCCACCCTTCTCTCAGATACATACACACATGCACATACACGCACACACACATATGCACACCTGTAAGAAGAGACGGCTAGTAATGGTTGTTGTCAACGCGTATGATTATGTTGAGGCCACTTAACACACTTAAAATAGTTTAACTGTGACATACGCCACAGCCTATGCACCCCCTTTTTGTTAGCTTTGCTCTCTGCTTTCTTGGGTTCTTCTGAGCGAAGGACCAGCTGGCCTCAGACTTACTGCACAGCTGGTGATGGCCCTCAGTGTCAGAGCCTCTTCCCTAGCACTGGGACTCAGGTACAGGCCGCTATGCCTGGTTATTGTGGCACTGAAGGCAGAGCCCAGGGCTTCCTGCTTGCTGGAAAGCACTCCATTAGAGTGCTATTTGAGCTACAGCCCAGCTCTTACAGTAGTTCTCCTCTCCTTTTTAAGTGAATGTGATGACTGAGGGGTATGGAGGTGGAGTGGGGGAGATGGCTCAGAGATAAAGACCTTGCTTAGCATGTGTCAGTCCCTAGGTTCCATCCCCAGCAGTGAAAATAAGAAATCAGTAGCTTTAGAAATGCTTCTAATGTGCCCAGCCCAGTACCTGCTGTGTCTTCCCATCACTTGGCCCCCTTACAAGTTGGGGCAGTGAGATGATTCAGCAGAGAGAGGTAGCCACTGCCAAGTCCGACAGTCTCGGCTCAATCCAAGGAGCCACATGGTGGAAGCAGAGAATCAGGCTCTAAAAGTGTCCTTTGACCTCCACACTCCTGCTGTGGCACACAGTGCCCCTACCCTATACTCACACAAAATAGACAAAGAAACATAAATAAAAAGGAGGAGCTAGAGAGAGCTCAGTAGTCAAGAACAAGCTCTTGCAAAGGACCCACGTTCCTAGCTGGTGGCTCACAACCACTTACAACTCCAACTCCAAGGGGTCCTAGATCTCTGGCCTCCCTGGCACTAGCATACATATACACATACCCACAGACAGACACACAATTTAAAATGTCTTAAAGCCCGGCAGTGGTGGCACACACCTTTAATCCCAGCACTTGGGAGGTAGAGGCAGGCATAATTCTGAGTTCAAGGCCAGCCTGGTCTACAGAGTTAGTTCCAGGACAGCCAGGGCTACACAGAGAAAACCTGTTTTAAAAAAACCAATAAAATAAAATAAAATAAAATGTCTTTTAAAATGATGATCTAAGTGTGTTCCTTTGACCTTCAAGTAACTGGAGGACAGAGAAGTAGAATGCCTTGGCTGGGGCTGTACAGCTTCTAGGTGATGAACCTGCTGAAAACCTCAACCCAGGTGGAAGTGGGGTTGGTGCGCTATCTGGACTGAGAACACTGCAGGGGAGGAGGGAAAACCATCTGAAGACCCCAAGTGGGCATACAGGTTCCGGGTGAAGAAGACTCAGAGAACACTCTGGCACTCGGTGACTCTGCCTTCTGGTGACTCGGAAGGCAAGATAGGACTGAACAGCAGTTCTGACTACACCACTTCTCACTGCTGTAAGAACAATGAAACTGCTAGAAACATCAGCACTGAGGGAGGAGAGGCAGCTTGCAGACGGTTTCCCCTCTGGATAGAACACCTAGGGGGGCCGGTGGAGCTTCCAGGAAATGAACCTAGCACAGGGAAGGGGCAACGCATGACTTCCCTTTAAGCATGCAAGCGTCTCAAGAGCAATTGGGACAACAAGGACCATGAAGGCACATGGACTTCTGTGGACACTTGCGGTCACAAGCCAGACATTGGTGTCCATGGGTGCCCGCACCCTCCAGGCCAAACCCTGCCTTTGACCCTAGTTCAAAGCAGGCTCTCTCTGCTTCCCAGCCAAACACCTCTGTCTAGGCAGTGTGCCTCAAACAGGCTTGGGGATGCAAAGCACATGGGCTTCTTTTTGTTTGTTTTGTTTGTTTTTGTTTTGTTTTGTTTTTTGAGACAGGGTTTCTCTGTGTAGCCCTGGCTGTCCTGGAACTCACTCTGTAGACCAGGCTGGCCTTGAACTCAGAAATCTGCCTGCCTCTGCCTCCCAAGTGCTGGGATTAAAGATGTGTGCCCCACTGCCTGGCCAGCCAGTGCTCTTAAGCACTGAGCCATCTCTCCAGCCCTGGTGACTGTGATCTTAAGCCCTGACTATCAAATGTGTAGCATTAGAGTGATATGCAAGTTCTTTGGACAAAGGGTCAACCTATGACACAGCAGACACAGAGCAGGCACCCAGTCAACAGTGCCTCTGCATGAGGACCCACGAGCACTCACTGCTGAGATTTCCCTGCAGGCCCCAGATAATTGCCTTGGGTTTCCCTTGTCTTTCACAGAGCTGTGGTACCACACAGGCACAGGCCAGGCCACTTCCTTAGCATCTGTACCAGTGCCTAGATCATAGAGCAACAAAGGACAGATGAATGGAAGGTTGGATAATATACGCATGAATATGCAAATGAGTGGATGACAGAAGAAAGCTGTGCCCACGTCAAGTGATACGCGGAAACTTCACCATCCAGAAGGTGAAGACTCACGATAGATAGGGGAAGTAGAAAAAGTGAAAAAAAGGGAGATGTGGTATGGGAGGTGAGGAGTGGGGCGTGGAGTATGGGGGAGGTGGGGTAGGAGGTGGAGGGTGGGAGGCAAAGCCAGCAAGGTGCTCGTGGAAAGGGTTGGGTGGGATTGATGGGACCTTTACCACTGTCCTCCGGCTTTTGTGCTTTTTGTCTTGTTGGGTTTTTTCTTTTTCTTTTCTTTTTTTTTTTTTTATTTTTTTCCAGACAGGGTTTCTCTGTATAGCCCTGGCTGTCCTGGAACTCACTCTGTAGACCAGGCTGGCCTCGAACTCAGAAATCCACCTGCCTCTGCATCCCAAGCGCTGGGATTAAAGGTGTGCGCCACCACTGCCCCTTTTTCATTTTCTTATTTCTTTTATTTTAACAGTCTCTGTGGCATTTAATTACAAAAGAATGAAAAAAAAAACAAAAAAACAAAAAAAAAAAAACAAGAAAAGGTGAAAGGCAGTAAATGGGTGATTCTATGCCACCATTTTCAGTGCCTTGGGCACACTCTGAAGGGGACTTGGAAACTAATGGGTCACTCTGTACTGACTCAGCCTGGACCCTGCCTGGGATGCAACTTTCTCTGGAAGGCTCTCAGCTGCTTCCTCACGGCTCGACACAGCTCCATACCCTGCCTCCCCTAAGAAGATAAATTTATCAACTGTACAGCCAGTGTGGCTTCAATTCTGCATCTCTAGAAGAGTTTGTGAGAAGCAGAATCCTCTTTGTGTTTCTGAGCCCAGGCTGGCTTTGAACTTGAGATCTTTCTGCCTCTGCCTTCCAAGTGCCAAGATTAAAGGCATGGGCCACCTCACCTGGCAGGAAATAAAACCTTTTCTGACACTATACCCCAATTTTTCAGCTCCTTGTAGCCACTCTGATGACAGCTCCTGGAGTAATTATCTTTGAGGAGGTCCCTGTAGAGAATGTCACTTAACCCAGACCATCTTGTGAATTGAGCCTAACAATATTTGCTGCACCAAATCAGACCTCAATAAGAATCTCCTTCCTTTGTGTGACTATTACCACTGGAGTTTTCTTTGGAGTGTGTGTTTTTTTGGGGGGGAGGGTTGCCAGGTGCCAGGTTTCCATATTTCCTCCTCTATATAGAGAAGGACCAAGTTCCCGGCATATTAACTTAGATCAAACACTGGCCAGCTACCCCCTCTCACTGTCTGACCAGACAAAGTGAGGATGCACATGCTGCATATGCCCTGCCTCCCTGGTTCTCCTGGAGCGCAATGTTGGAAATCCCCAAAAGATATGATTCGGGCTGTTGCTCCTCCCAAGCTGTGATCACACTCACGTTATCCATCCTACCCCCGCCCCTGTACCCCCCAGTTCCTGGAGACCACTTTTTGCTTCCCTCATAGCTCACACCAGCAGCCTGCAAATACTACAGGTGCCAGCTGTTGGCCTCTGTGGTCAGAGCGAGGGTCTTGGAACGTGGGATGGGACAGGCAGAACTCAGGCCGAACAGTCCTCCCCTTGCCCTAAGGAGGATCATGTCTGCCTTCACTGTGTGAGGAACAGGCTACTAATGCAAGGACTCTGATCCTTGGCCCCTTCTTGGCTGCTGTAGATAAACAAGCCACAGCAGTGATTGCTTGTTTCCCTCTGTGCCAGCGTAAAGCAGGGACAATGGAGACCAAGGCCTTGAAGCTGGAGATTGACAGGTGGGAGGCCCAAGGAAAGATGGGCCGTTGCTATTGCTTCACCTGCCAGTGCCCACGTAGGGTTTACCCTTTCATCCCCCTCCCCCACAGGCAGGGGAAGCTGGCTGCTCTGAGTCTCCCCAGACCCAGGCCCAGCTGCAGCCAGACTCCCTGGGCACTGGAGACAATGACTCCTGCAGTTTTTGGTTTTTAGAGACAGGGTTTCTCTGTGTATCCCTGGCTGTCCTGGAACTCACTCTGTAGACCAGGCTGGCCTCAAGAAATCCACCTGCCTCTGCCTCCCAAGTGCTGGGATTAAAGGTGTGCGCCACCACTGCCCGGCGACTCCTGCAGTCTTGCTGTGGGAGTAGCTTGAGTCTGGCTGGGACAATTAGTCCATGAGCTCTGCCTTGCCAGATCCCTGCCCAGCGCTCGAGAGTGGCTGAGAGCTGCCCTTTCCCCCCCCATGTTCTGGTCCAGTGTGCACTCTCCTAGGGTCTTGCACGCTCTGTCCTTCCCTGACCAGGGGACCTTTGCATAGGTTTCCCCGATGGTTTGAAATTTTTCTTTTTTCTTTTTCATATCTAGCATAAACAGTGGTATTCTTTCCCTGCCTGCCAAAGACCCTCCAATGGATACTAAGTACCCATATACCACACATCCCGGAGGACCAAACCCTCCAAACAGTACTGCTGTGTCCAACTGTCACTTCCTCAATGGCTACAGCTACCTGCTAGCACGGGAGGGG
>NW_022196897.1:139290290-139315917 GCF_008632895.1 Mastomys coucha
GGGGGGGGGACGGTCTCCCACAGGTGAGATACCCCAGGAAAGCTCCCGTTTGCCTGCCTTTAGAGCCCAGCTCACAGAAAAAGCCCCACCTTTGTTAATCCCTCTCACCACCACCACCTTCTACCACTGCAAGGGAAACTACAGTTAAGATTTTAAAAGCAAACAAAACCTGACAGGATTCATGGAGGAGAGGCCACATCTACACACCACACTGACCACGTTGGCCCCGGCAGTGACCCAGATCCAGCTGCCTATCCCAGGAGAGAAAAGGCCGTGTGACACTGCTCTCAGCTGTCTGTGTGGTTTGTGTGAGCAGTGAGTGACACTGAGGATGCTTATGGGAAACCAAAGGCCATGATTCCTCCCCTCAGTGGAGGGGCTGAGATTTCCTAAGCACTAGCAGACCCTGAGACAGCTACCCCACAGCAGAAGCCATGCAGTGCACCCGCCCCTGTCCCCGGCCCCGGCCCTGCCCCCAGCACACTGCCTTCAATAGCAACCATCCCGGGACAGTTACTGTTGGGTGAGAGAGGAAACACAGACTTAAGAGGTGGCCTTCCAAAAAAAAAAAAAAAAAGCTGGCTTCCTTCCTTTAGTCTCAAGAAACAGGATTGGGTGGGGGCAGGGGGCAGCTTTGCAGTCAAAGCCAAGCAGCCTGAATGCTCAATGTGTGTAGCACAGGCCCAGCTGCTGCACAGATTCACCCCTGCCATATCCAGGCCCAGCCACAAGCCCTCCCTCAGCCCCCACATAGTCACACTGTCAAGGAGGCTTGTGGTGCAAGACAGCATAAACCCAGAGTTCTGACCTGGATTCCATGTGGAAACAAGTGCCCTTCCCCTTAGTTTTAAGCCTTGGGGACTTGATGTAAGCAGAGGTGGGGGCACTTGAGATGAAGTGAGGAAGGAGTGCCCTGGTTTTGGTTGCAGCAGAGGGAGAGGACAGTGCTCACCCAGATTTTCTTTGAAAGACAGGCTATTTGCTTTGTAGGAGGTCAGCGAGTGGAATGTGTGGGGAGTTTTCAGAGCTTGTTTTCATGGTGCCTGACAGCCCTTGGCAAACCTTATCTGGGAGTCTTGGACAACCAGGGAACCCCAAGGCCTTATCTAGCCTGGGCTAACCTCCAAGGCCCATCTTCCTGGCCTGTCTAGGACCCAAGAATGACAGAGGCCACCAGCAAGCAGCCAGCAGCCAGCGGTAACAGACAGAGGGGAGAGCCTGAGAGTCAAGGTCTGTGATTCTGGAGGAGCATCTGTCCCTAGCAGGTCCTGGAGAGAGCCTGGCAAGGCTGAGTCTCTCAGGGAGAGCATGCTCCCACCTTCTCTGCTGGCTGTCGGCCAGATGACCACAGAACTGTCTTTTTTATTTGCTCCTGTTTATACGGGCTGCTGTGGGCCCCAAATCCTGGAAAATCTCAGCCATAACCAGACAAGGTCAGCCTCCTGGTCTCTGAGGGAGAGAACAGGCACCTTACCTGCTCCTGAGAGTTCATCACTCGCAGCTTCATCTGCTTCAAGTAGGTGGAGGTGAGGGGCATGTTGTAGTCAATAATGCCAGACACCAGGGGGGATGGAGGCTCATTCTCTGCAGGAAAAACAAAAGGAAACCCCTTTCAGTCTGCATGGAGTGGGAGCGGGGGTGGGAGGCTGCCTCCCTGACAGAGGGCTAGCGGTCACTCACTGTCCACCTGTGCGGTGTGCAGCACACAGTGTTGAAAACGCTTGCCAGTTAGGTGCCAGTTTTCCAAAAAAAAAAAAAAAAGTGAGACTTGGCTGTTTCAAGAGATATGAAAGGTCTGTCACACAGGGTTCTTGTGACAACCATGTGGCCCTGTAGCAGCCACTTCTTACAGGCAGGACATGTGTGTTTTGCCAGGGCACAGCTTTGCTCACTCAGGCCACCTGCCAGGACCCTGAAGGCATTAAGTTTCCAACTCTGGCCAGAGCCAGCTCTTCCTGGTAAACACCTGCCTCTGCCTGTCCCACTCCAGCCTCAGCCCCACAGTGTCCCCCCACCAGAGCACCCTCCGGGACCAGATGGCTCACAGATCTGAGCCAGGCCCCCAGTACCCTCCACCTTCCCGAATCCTGGTGCTTCCATAATTGCATGCAGAGGAGGATTTCCTCCTGCTTATGGCTCTGCTGTCCCGAGAATCAAAGCTATGTGTGTTCTTTTTGTAGAAAATCTGCAGTGTGCAGAAAGATGTGAGGAAGAAAATTTTAAAGTGTAATTGCACCAAGCAGCCTGGCATATGCTTCTGTTTATTTTTCCTTGTGACTCTTCTTTGCATACTTGATATTATAATGTACACAGAGAATTATAGTTCGCTTTCCTCTCAAAAAAACACATTTATTTTAATTAAATTATTTGAGACAGGGTGTTGCTTTGTATATAGCCCAGGCTGACCTTGAACTCACGATCTTCCTGCCTCAGCCTCCTGAGCACTAGAAGTATTTTTCCTCCTAAACATTTTGCTCTGAGTCTTTTCCCTTATTTTCCCTAAGCCGTATGGTTAGTTGGATATATAGGCTAGTGCAGCCAACCTGCGGGGAGTACCTCTGGCAATAGGTACTAGTCTGCATTCTTATCTTTTCCATCACAGAACTATTCTAAGAAATGGGATTTATGGGTCAGAAAGTAAAGATGGCTCAAGTCTCTGCCCAAGGTACCCAGGCCACCATCCTGGCTGTCTATTCTCTAGGCTTCTCCTGTCCACAGAGGCCTCAGGATCTCCATTTCACCAAAGGGCTAGGGTCTGAGCTGGGTGAAATGAGAGTTTGCCTACCTCTGTCACTAGCACAGCCCGGATACAATCTGCAGAAGAGGCAGGTGACACTTTCCTCTAGAGCCAGCACCCAAACCAAGGAGGACCCCACACCCAACACTGTGCCACGTGACGAGGCCACGTGACGAGGCCACAGGACAGACAGACACTTGTGTGAATGTCTAGAGGTGTGAACACAAGGAGTCTGAGATGGTTCCGTGGACATTACTAAAACAATTCATCTTTGACTTGAGTGAGAAGAGGAGAAAAAGCCTCAGAAACATGGGGTGGGGGCAAAGTCATCCCTGGAGGGGGGCCCTCCAATGTGGCCAGGGCAGGAACAGCCTGAAAGAGGCTGGTCCTAGACCAGACTGGGCCCAAGACTTCTGTATGCCTTTTTTTGTGGTGATAAATGTATTTTTTTTAATTCATGTCTTTCTTTAAAAAGACTTATTTATTTATTATATGTATGTACACTATAGTTGTCTTCAGATACTCCAGAAGAGGGTGTCAGATCTCATTATGGATGGTTGTGAGCCACCATATGATTGCTGGGATTTGAACTCAGGAAGTTCGGAAGAGCAGTGGGTGAGCCATCTCTCCAGCCCCTGATAAATGCATTTTAATGAATTTGGATAACTTCTGGAAGCATACACTCCAAGGGCAGCAGACCCTAAACCGGGCGAGAGCGAAGGGCTTACTCTTTCCCTTCTAAAGCTCTCAAGTCTTACAACATACGAATAAATTACATCTAAAACTGTGTGCTGGTCACCGGTGAGTCTAAGTCCATACTGATGATTCCGACTCAAAATGGTAGCTATTGAATCCATGCCAGCCCACTCAGAAAAAACAAACCAAACCTGAGTGCAGCATTCTTAGTGCTTGCCACTAGCCTGCCGCTACACTGCCCAGATTTCACTTCACACCGGGCTCACTGGCACTGCGTCGTCGTGTGTGTGTGTGTGTGTGTGTGTGTGTGTGTGTGTGTGTGTGTGTGTGTGTGTCTGCTGACAGTGGGGAGGGCTGCTCCTTATTCTCTACCTTTTCTGGGTGGGGTAGGGAATCCTGTGCACATGGGCCTAGCCTGTAGGAAAATGGAGCTGGCTCTTGTTCCCCCTTTTCTTCAATAGACCACCATCAACCTAGACCTGACTTCCTTAGGTCCAGGGAGCTTTTAGGCCTTATTCTACCAAGACTGACTGGGTTGGAGGCAACACACTAGGTCAATGGTTCCAGGGACACTGAGGTGTGGTTACAGACAGAAGCCATGGTCCTGTCTCCAAATCCAGGTGTTTCTGGCCAAGAAGTGTGAATTCACTTTAATTTCCTCAAAGTGCGAGGTTATCTGGCACGAAGTTGCTAAACAATATGGAGGCTACTAAGGGCCACCCATCCTCCAATGGCCCTAGTCATAAAGGGGCTCTCTGCACTTGGCTGTCCACACAGGCAAGATGCCCTTATGTAACTTACATCATACCTGAATGCCAGGGATGCTTACCAAAAAGCATTAATAAAGCAGATGGCAGTATGGCTTAGGAGGGAAACCCCAAAAGAACAGTGCCTAGGATGGTGCTCTGCAGGCAGAAGGAGAGGGCCTTCCCTGGTCCTGCTCCCGAGCACCTCTGCAAAGCAGAGGATGCTTCCGGGACCCTATGAGAGCCTGGAGTGCCTTGAAAGAGGGGGACAAGATGCCTGCAGTAGAAAACACCTGTGCTGGTGGGCCTCGAAAAACCTAGTCCCTCAGTTCCCAGAGCAAACATCCCGTTGTGGCAGCAGTGCCAAGGTAGGCAGGATACATGTCCAGGGAGGAAGGGAGCCACAGAGCTGGCATGGGAGGTCAGAACTGGCTCACCACGGTGAGGAGGATGGCAGAAAGGCTGGGGGAACCCCATAAGCTCTGGATATGGTGAGTGGAACAACAGTAGATGCAAAGCCAGTGGCGCCCCAGTGTAGGGAGAATGTCATGCCAGGGGAGTTAAGGCAGAGTGTAAACACAAAGAAGGGATTTCCTGGGTTGTCTGGACAGCGTGGTCCTCTGTGCCAACACATGTGGTGGTCATGCCCAGGCCACTGCAAACAGCCTGATGCCACTGCATTGGGCACTGTTACTATGGAGAGAGGAGAGTTAGGAGCCAGCATCATCATGGAGGCTAAGTGGCCCAGCAGGCTGCAAGGAAGAGAGGCTGAGGAAGTGCCACCTAACAATGTTTCAACACCTCCTTGCCAAGAAAAATGGAAACCAGCCCAAGTGCTCAGCCTGACTCTCTGGGGCTTTGAATAAGACAGGCCAAATCAAGCTCAGCCTCCACAGTGGATACCAAAGGCACGTGTCAATCTACACAGTCCAAAAGGGAATGACCTTCACATTCTCCAGGTGCCCGTTCTCACAACCTTTTATCGAAAGAACTCCTTAGTCTAGAGATGACAGAAGTTCCCAGATATTGGTTGGGTACTAGAGGATGTCTGCATAAGGGGCAGAGAAGCCATAAGACCAGCCAGCCTTGTAGAGTTCAGACTAGGAAACAAAACAGGAACCCCAAGGCTAGGATGAAGGAAGGTAGTCAGTGGATGGGCAAGCTCCAGAGGCCCTGCATTCAGAACGTTGTCTTTTCCCTGTCTGCATCTCTCGTCACTCACATTTCCTGCTCACTGCATGAAGGGGAAGAAGAGGCTGTGAGACAAGGATTGTGAACAGGGAATGGGCCATATGGGAGTCCATTAGAGCCAAGAGGGCTTTGGAGTAGTTTAACAAAGCTTTTCTAAGAGAATAAAGGATTTCTCAGGCAAAAAAACTGAGTACTTCCTAAGGTCTCCATACAGACCCACAGACCCAGGGAATGGGTGCAGACAGGACACCACCACACAGAAAGGCTATGCATCTCCCACTGCTACTCAGTGAGTGTGTTAACAGGGAGAGGAAAGGCCAGCTGACAAGGTGAGACAGAAGCCAGCAATGGACAGGGGTGTGTCTGGAAAACACAGGAAGGGGGGATCCACAAGCTTGGCCCTGGGAACTGCACACAAGTCTGACTTGATGATTCAATTGCTCCAGAGGAAGCACAAGCGCAACCTGTGTTATTCGTTGCCAGCTCACAGTTTGCAACCTTGTCACAGTATGCTGTCACAGAGAGAAAGCAGGAGTGTACCCTCAGAGGTGGCTGCTCTGAGGATCAGCTCTCACTGGAGTTGGTGGAAGAGGTTGTGGTGTAGAGGCCCTGGAATCCAAGGACCTCCAGACTCTCTGCAGCTTGCCTTGCTTTGTTTATGTTCCTTGTGTGGAATGGGGAGCTGGGGGCTGCTGGGCCTCACACTCTGCTGGGACAAGCTGCTCACTGGGGCCACTCTGCTTCCTCCTTTTCTTTCCAGCATGAGGCCAGGAAGCAAGGCAGTCTCCCAGCAGCCCCGGAGGAGACTCCATCCTGTTCCCTGTCCCCCTCCCTCCCTACCTTCCTGGGACAGGAATAAGAGGCCTACCCCTGGCCACAGGGAAGGGAGGGCTAGCAGGCAGTGGTGCAGCCTGAGGAAGCACTATGGGTAGAGATCTGACCTTGAGCTCCTGCCAAGGACAAAGCTGGCAAGGATTTGAGGACTGATGCCTCGGACCATGGAGCAGACAGAGAGTTCTCTACTGGCAGTCCAGAAACCAATCTTTCCCTTTTAAATCTAGCTCATGGATGGACCCAGCTAGTTTGCTCAGGGTGGGGGTTGGGCACCTCTGACCTTCCCTTTGCAACCTCTGGCTCAGAGTCTAGGGAGAAGGGGAAGCTCTCTGGGCCAGAGCATCATAACCTAAGGATGGGCCCATGTCCCCAAGGTATCCACAGAGCTGCAGGGCCCTGCAGGATGGGCTCCTTTTCTGTATCTGCCTCACCACAGCCCGAGAGGAAGACATTCCTTCCACTCTGCTGAGCAAGGCAGTTCTGCTTCCTTCCCTCTCCTGGGAGGTGGGAGAGGGAAGCCTGGGTGAGTGATTTCACCCAGCACCTCTTTGGGTCTTGGTTTCCTTGGCTGTATGCCAGGACTGACAACTCATAGCTATTATGAGCAGGGGATTCTCAGAGATGTTCCCTAACCTGCTGTAGGCCACACAGCAGGGGATACGACTGCACACCAGCTCCCCCTGGCCTGGGACCCACTCTTCTGTGGGTTGTAGTCTGATTTCAAGTAGTCCTCTCTGCAGTGGGAAGGTCAGCTGCCTGGGACTGAGGATAGGCAGGCACCTGTCCTCCTTTCCTGTCAAGATAAGCACCAGGAGAGAGGCTCAAGACAGTCTTCAGGCTGGTTTATATTCTACTCAGTTCTGGGCTGTGAGCACCCCCCTTCTCCTTTCTTGGGCTGAGGGTGGGAAGGGCCCTCCTAAGGCAGAGGCAGCCGGTGGAGAGACGAAGCACACAGCCGCTAGGCTGCCTGCACACAAGTCCCCAGGCTGAGGACCTTGCAGCCTTTGGGGAGGAGCACCCTCCTCACCATAGGAAACAGCAGGAGGGCCAGGAGACTACAGTTTTGTTGTGCCTGACTCCTCCAGTTGCTATGGAAACAATTAGGGCAGAAACAGGAGGGGACCAGCATACTTAGGTGGGCAGGATCCAGGCAGCCAGCACCAGGGTCCAGACCTGCAGTTTGGGGCCTGAGCAGAGAAAAGGCCCCCAAGTCCATTTGCAGGCCAAGGATTATCTTGGCCCTGGGGCCAGGCCATGAGTAACAGAGTGATAAGCATCCCTTAGGGTCACTCTCCCATATTAGAGCCCTGAGTCAAGCTCAGGGATGACCTCTCAAGCCTTATCAGTCCTTGGAGTAGAGACCCTTTACTGACCCCATGCACAGAGCTGAGACCCACACTCATACAGCCTGGCCTAGGAGCCTGCTTTCAACAATAGAGCCAGCATTAGTAGGCTCAGGACCTTCACAGGTAGCTACTGCTTAGTGGCTCCTGGACAGCAAAGCCTCTAGATCTGGTGAATCAGCTGGTGTCAAAAGCTGCTCAGGTGCTTGTTGCCTGTGTCCCTGTCACTGGGCTGTCACAGCAAGGTCCACTTGTTCTCCCCAGGTGGGTGCCTGCCCTTAGAGGTCTACCTGGATAAGTGGTTTCCTTCCTGTCCACTCCTACTTTGTTCTCGTGGTCAGACAACTGCCCCCACCCCTTCTGTCCTGTTGACCGTGGCTCATAATTTGCAAGCCTAAAGCCAGGAGAGGCACAGTGTGTCATGGGAAGGCCCAGAACCTTGATCAGTGTGACCCCAAAGCCACAACACACTAAGCCACCCGTGCCACCCGTGATAACTATGGCCAACTGTGCTAGCCTGTGCTATAGTCAAAGCCAGCTGCAGGCAGACAAACTGATGGGCTGTGTAGGGAGATATTGGAGGGGGACCCTCAATGGTCTTACTGGGCTGACCAGAGCAAAGGGCAACTTCAGCTAATCACCAGTGGCCTGTCCATTCTCAGTTCTAGTCAGTCCTCACTGATCTGATTGGAGGTCACATGGGTGTGCACGGAGGGTGGGGAGCAGACCTTAGTGAGCGTGCAGCACTGGAAGGTGTGAAGGACCAAGGGGTAAGAAGAACGTGTATGTCAATCTTTAGAGACCCAGATCCATGTGTACACGAGTGGACAAACAGCCCCAGGGGCAAGGTCAAGTGGCTAGGATGGCAGAACCCAGAGAACAGGAAGGTTGGCCACTTCGAACTAGAAACTAGGTAGGAGGAGAGAGGCTAGCCTAAGCCTTGAAGGGCACGATGGATAGGTTGTTGGCTCATAAGAGAAGCTTAACATTTACAAAACCAATAAAGAAGAAGTGTGGTGGTACACACATAATCTCAGCACTTGAGACACTACAGCAGGAGGATTGACAGTTTGGAGCCAGCCTGGGCTATACAGTGAGACTCTGTCTCAAAAATAAGCAAGTAAGCAAGTAATTATTAGAAAGTTAAACAAATCTAAACAAGGCTCTTGGGGCAGTGCCACCACCCACACTGGCCTCTGGAGAATCTGTCCGCTGCGTGGCCCCCACCTTTGGGCTCCGGGCCGCTGGAGTTAAAGTGCATCCTCTTCTGGCATTCCGTGCAGCTCATGAGGAACCGAGTCACAGCCTCTCTGGGGAGGAAGGCGTAGGTCTCCGCGATCTGCCAGAAAACAGTTTGCACATCATGTGCCACCTTGAAGGCAACTTAGTCGCCAACAACATTGAGGGGCCAACAGCCTCTGTTCCTTTCTGTAAAATGAGCCACTTGTTTTTAAAACTCGAATAAAGGAGATTAAAAATTGAAAATGAAAAGCATTTAAACATGATCTAGTTTTAAACCTCTAATAAACAGTATTCTTCTCAGAACATTTTATTGCTGCCACTAAAAGGTGAGCTTGTGAACATTGCTCTAGAATATGACAGCCTCTCCTCTTAGAGATGTATAAACTAAGACCCCCTTGTAAATTCACTGGCCCAGTTACAAAGCCTAGTGTTCCACCACTGATGTCCTCTGCTAACCCACAGGCCAAGGGCCTTTTTAGGCAGAGCTATAGAACGTTGGTTTGGGGCATCCAACTTTCCACATGCTTTCCTGTAACTAAGGATTGCGTTGAGGCCACACTGCTCTTGAGAGGTAGGACTGCAGATCACAGCACCCCACACTGAGGGAGGAGAGCTGGCAGGAGAGAGGGAAGTAGAGATGGAATGGAAAGGGTATGAAAGGGCTGGGTAGGAAGCAGGAAGGGTGGCTGTGGACCTGCAATCTAGTAAGGGGGTCAGCTTTGCTCTAGGTTTTGGGAAACTGATTCTGATTTGGCTGTCCATGGGGTCCAAAGTGGACAGCCAAATTGATGCCACCTTTCCTCGGCCAGAGGCGGCCTGACAGCTGATTTCCCGTGCTCTGCCTCGAAGCTGGGTTCTCCCGATCCTCTCCACTAAGGGGCAGCATCACCCAAGCATTCCCGCCCTTAGCACAACCCAGCGGAAAGTCTGCTGAGGGCTTTGGGGACTCTGTGAACTCCACTGGGCCCTGCTCCTCCCATAGCCAGTACACAGTCTACTTCTCCAGGGACTAGAGACAATTCATGGACACAGCAGCCCTCTAAGGAGCAGCCTTCAAGGCTCTGGCCCAGCCATTGGCCTCCTTCATGTCCTGCAGAGTTCTATAGCTACTGCTGCCAGCTGCAAACGAGAGTTAATTTTGGTGACACAGTTGTTACTTCTCAGCTGATTTGATGCTCCGCAGAGCAGGCAGTCTCTTTGATGAGTTATCTCCCTTCTAAATCCCCTGTCTGATTGCCTTGCTCTGGAGGTCAAGGACAAAGGCAAACCTTGAGTCTCCGGCTGGAGCCACAGATGGGAGAGGCAGAGTGGAGGAGGAAGACAAGGTTGGCCCACTTTAGGGATGAGCACTAGGAGATAAGTAGGCATCTTCATCCTAACCTGGAGTTCTCGGAGTCCTTTCAGAGCATGCCGAACTGGGAATAGTGAATTTGTTCCAGGCAGAGCCAGAGCTGGGGCTGACTGGCCAAATGATGGGGTCCCAGACTCCCCTGAGATATTGCTCCCAAAGTTAGGCCTCAGAAGAGCTGAGTAGTTATGGGAAAGAGAGCTGCAGTCAGCTGAAAGGAGTGTGAGGCTCACGCCAGGGGAATCAAGCTTGCTTCCTCACCTGCACTGGAAAGGCACAGACTCCAGAACAGCTTCTGGTCAGGCTCCTCTACTGAGGGCTGCACACAGGGTCAGCAGAGCTATCTTGGCTTCCTGGCCTTCAGAGCACACAGGAGTCTGTCTCTAGGTTGGGATAGTGGCCACAAGATCTGATCTTGGCTGGGCCCCCAGCAGTGGCCCTGGGTCCCACAGGGGAAAGGGAGGGGTAAAAAGTCCTTGGAGCTGTCAGTGGGTGGGGCAGTATCAAAGGAAGCTGGGAGTTAGTTCTGTCCCTCCTAGGAACCCATATGGACAGCACACCCTCCCTCTTTTCTGTTTTCTTTTCCACAGAATCTTTTGGTTCAACCTTTGATTGGTCAGGACTAGAAATGGAACCTCTATTTCTGTTTGTGTGCCTGGATGCCACAGGCCCATGGAACACAGGACACACACACATACAGACACACATAGTAAGACCAGAAAGGCAATCCTCACAAACTCACAAGATGCTCTTATCAGGAGGATGGTGGCTTTCAGAGGGTTTCAGACCCTATTCTAGAAATAGACACACATGTACAAAAAACCAGAGTACATGGGCTGCCTGCATGTTCTGGGAGGAGGTACTCCAGGACCCCTGACCCAGTACACTTCCCTCAGCTGTCCTGGGCTGCCTGCTGTGTTGCTCTCAGTCTCCTGCCAGGATCCTGAAACCATGTATGGATTTCCCTTTTCTATTTTCCCTAGTGTTAAAAACTGAGAGATTTCACAGGCAGGGAGAGCAGAAGCTATTTGCAGAGTCGCTGACTTGCAAGGCCTGGTTTTCACTCCCCAACTCAGAAGTCTACAGAGGCTGGAAGGAGGGGCAGGGGGGGGGGATTTGCACCACTTTACAAGATCCTCCTTCTGCCCTGTGGTGGATTAGCACGTGGTGGGCCTGGAGCAGCTGCTGACCACATCTGGCCCCAACTCCAAAGCGGCCTAGGTAGCCAGATCCGGGCTCTGCAAGCTGATCTGGCCTCTAGCATCCCTGAGGGGAAGGGGAGGTAAAAGGGTTCTTCCAACCTAGATTGGCTAAGACAGGGAAAGCCCTGGGGGCAGGGGGGTCAGGGCACCAGGAGCTGCCTGGAACTTCCCCAAGTTTAGCACCAGTGAGACTCCTGGGATCTTTGGATACTCAAGTCACCCTGATGGAGAGGCTATGACAGGACTCCCTGGTCAAAAAGTGGCTCCTTCTGTATCATTTGATGGAAATGCCTTCTGCCTCGACTCTCAAAACCTACAGGCTTTAAAAGCACATAACCATTCTTCTCTAATTCTTTGCTGAACAGTTGCTAGAAAGATCCTCTTCCCTAATGAAGAACTGGCCTCCTTTAGCACCCCAAACAAGGCTGCCCACTTCCCTACTGTCTCCCAACCTCAAAGACACTTCAGGCTTGTAAGAATTTGAAAGTCCCTGTACCTTATAGAAAAAAAAAGCAGACCCAAGATTCAGGTTTGGCAAAATACATGGTGACAGATCCAAAAGCCACTCATCCAAGAGCTTGATGAAAGCCTGCAGTGCCAGGCTGTGCCTCTCTCCAGCCATGCCCAGGGTTTGCTTGGGGGCTTTTCCTAAAGGGGGCTCATGTCTACAGAGCAAGGCTGAGGAGCTAGGCAGGGGTGGAGAGAAGTGAAAGCAGATGAAAGGAGGGGCACACAAGCATCCAGCTACCATCTCTGCCCTGGAAACAGGAAGAGGGTAGCCAGGAAAGGTGGCAGATGGGAGAGAGGGAAGGGTGAGGAAGTATGGAGGGGAAGTGGGACCTCCTTGCTCTCCAATTGCTGCAGGAAGGCCCTAGCCTGCTGGGCTCAGCCTTGGCCCTGTGCTGAAATTCCAGCTGTGTATGTAGCCCAGCCCACTCCATGTAAGTCATGTGCCAGCTCCAGGCTGGGCAGGGAAATGGGGCACATGGCAGCATATGCACCAGAAGCCAGAAAGTGCAAAAGGCTAGCTGTCTGCTTGGTCCAGGAGCACAAGAGCCGTCAAAACCAGTCCCACTCAGCTCCAGCGTCTGTATACCCCGAAGGCCACAGACCCCACTGAGGAGTACCTGTGGACAAGGCTTGGTGCTGGGCACAGAGGAGCCAGGGAAACCACCAGATTCAGAGCGCCAAGTCCACACGCCTGACAACAGCCAGTGGCCCGCTTGACAGTTTGCCTCAGGAGACCTGTGGCAAGGAAGGATGGGTACTGGTCAGCTGCCTGGCTCCAAACACCAGCTGAGTGACTTCAGGCAGCTGTGGCTCTCACCTTAAAATGGGGCTCATGTGTCCCTGCTGTACAGCTCATGACTGTAGCCTTTACATGGCTCAGACTTAGGAGGTGGAATTGGAAAGGGCTGATGGTAGAGCCAGGCACACGTGGAATTTCAGCACCATGGCAGGCTCAGTGATGAGCAAACACAGTCTCCTCAGTCCAAGGACACCCTAGTCCTAGATGGATGCTTCTCCCTTCTGTGGCCTCACTTACGAAGACCCTCAGCCTGGCTTCCTTCCTCACAGGCACATCTACTGAATAGCAGGAGGAACGGGAAGACAGGGTGGCCATGCTGTGGCCCTGAGCTGCTTTCCTCACTGCTCAGAGGCTCCCAGCAGAGGGGCCATTCTAAAGAGTAGCAGCTCAGTGATTGGCTGCTTTTCCAAAAAACAGGGGTTTGATTCCCAGCACTCACATGGCAACTTTATAGCTGTCTAAAACTTCAGGTCCAGGGGACCTAATGTTGTCTTCCGGCCTTCATGGGTACAGCACTCACATAGTGTACAGACACATGAAGAAGCAAGGAGCTAAGTACCCATCCAGGACAAAAACTATCAACTGAGGACAAGGGTTTCTGGAATTTGGGATTCTATGAATTGGGACAGATGGGGAAATCTTACATACACGTCACCTCCACTACAGCCCAAGGCTGTCTACACACAAATACAAGCTGCCTGCTACTCAGGTTTGACTTTGTACAGGTGACTTGAGGTTCTGGGTCTGTTTCTTTACATAGGAAATGGCCCATTGTGCCTTAGTCACAGGATGGCCTTTGGTGCTCAGCTGAGAATAAAATGACTGGCTTGTGGGCTCAGAGCTGGGCATGGGCCATGGGTATAGACTCACATGTAGAGCCAATAGGGAGGGAAGCCTTTGCCTAGCTCCTCCTGAAGTTGGGGCTGTGGCTCTGTCCATAGTCCTGTTCTCATTTCCCTCATGTGTAATATTTCTCTAGAAGTCATTCCATTCCTTTCTGCCTTCCTAAAGGTGGCCAGTATAGACGCTGCCTTTTCCATGAAATTTAGAGTTAGCTTATCTTCACTGAGCCCCCAATGTTCTTGCTCTATCAAAGCTGGTCTTGGGGGCATTTCCTTTTGTACATATCTTTTTGCCTTCAGCCTCTTCACCCCAAATCCAACTGTGACCTTCTGAAGGTATGAAGCAGGTCCTCAGACCCAGAGCCTCTGAGAACTCACGGGGCTAGCTTACAGTGCTGTGGTAACCTGGCTAAGCTCACACAGGAGGCATCTGGGGCAGGCTGGCAAGCGCTCTGTGCCATGCTGTGGAAGCACTGGCCCCTGCGATTCTTATTATCTGTGCTCCCCCAGCAGGCTACAAGGGGCTGAACTGGAGAGAGGAGGGCTTCCTCTCTGCCCTGCCCATCTCCTTTTCTCTCGCTCCCTCCCTTCAACCTGCTTCTTCTTTGTGCTCTGACCGCAGAACCCGCCCCTCACCCTGAGAGCCATCTCTGGCTGCCATGCCCTTGCCCCATGCCCCCCTGGATCCCCAAAGGCCGCTTCATCACGCCTCAGCTCCCAGCCCCGCCTCCCGCCCAACATGTGCGGAGCCCATGGCCTCCTGCCAAGGCCTGGGGCTGCCAGCAGAGGCAGAAACAGAAATCTCACCGCTCGGTAGGTTTTCTTCTGCCCAGCGTGCTTGGGGGCTTTGCCTGGCTCTGCAGAGCTCTCCACGTGCATCGAGTAGATGATGTCAAAGAAATCTTCCACCACAGCAACCCGTTTCAGAGAGATGCCCTCGGGCTCCGACAGGCCATCTGCCCCCTGTGACAGGGTGGACAAGCCGTGTTAGTGTCAGGGCTGATGGAGGGTGAGAGCTGGGCCCCGAGGCCAGGCCACAGGTCAGGGGAGGGGGGCAGGGTCTTAGCTGCTTCCCTGGCCCAGCACAGGTACCAACAGTTCCAGTTAGGGGTTGGGGAGGAGAGGGTACAAAAGTCAGCGTGGTTGAGGGGGCTACTAACCCTACCAGCAACAATGGGTGGAGAAACACGACAACACAAGAACAAATTAGGAAACCAAGAGGCTCCATGTTCACAATTCAGACAGATTGTGCCAGACTCCCAGAGAGCTCTCAAATCACACGCCTTGCCAAGACCATCCTAGAAGTCTCTGGGGAGGGGGAGTGCTAAATAGATGCGGGCCCCATCAGGAGCTTGCCAATTAGCAGTAACCTTTCACTGTGGTCCTGGGTTGGGGTCCCAGGGGACCAGCTACCATCACCTAGGTAGCTCCTGCCTTTGCCCAGGCCTTTCTAAAAAGCTTTTCATCACTTTCCTTCCCCATCCCAGCAGCTGAACGCCAGCCGCAGCGCCCGGACTCTTTGTATGGGGAGATGCACACAAAAACAAGGCTGGAGGCCATGTGGATGTCGCAGGGCTGTGAGCCTGGTGGTCATGGGCCCAAGCCTCTTCTTAGACTATCAGCTGGCTCAACAAGGTGTGCCAAGATGGAGGCTGAGTTCTTTGAAGCAAAGAGCTGTGGAAGGCACCTGGGCCCCACTCCCAGCCCCAGTGAGGGAAGCGGCCAAAGGGAGACACCAGGGCACGAGTTCTAGGTGCTCCATGTAGGTGTTTCCTGGTCCACAGAGGTCTGGGGACACCAGCTCTCCTCTAGCATCCCCCATGGGCAGGTTGTTAAGGCTTTACAGGGCTTTGGAGAACAAATAGTACGGACAACACGCCCAAAGCACAACTCCCGAGGTGAGCCTTCCTCAGGAGACTCAGGACAAGGACAGCAGCCCAGTGGAGGTGTGGAATTCATGCCTGGCACATGGTAGGCGACTGACAACTGCTGCTGAGCAGGTAGTAGGCTAACAGCAGCAGAGCAACATAGTTTGGACACACTCTGGCCCACCACGCAGTAGTTATCTTGTTTCTCTGAGCCTTATGCTCCCAATCTTTGAGAGGGAAAGAAAGCACTCCGCATTGCCCACAAACTTCTATAAGGACAAGCTGAGAATATGGCTGCAGCACTCTGTACCAGGCCTGAAGGCAGGGCTATTTCCATAAACGCCATTACTAAGACATGTTTGGAATTGATGGGATGGTGCATGCCTTCATGTAGACCTCGCTGAGTTTGAGGCCAGCCTGGTCTACCTAGCAAGTTAGACATCCAGGGCTCCATAGAGACCTTGTATCACACATGCACACACACACACAAGTGCTTTATGGTTGGCCAAATTTCTCCAAGTATATAACAGAGCTGAACATTACAACCCTGGGAGGTTGTGATGGCCAGGACCTGCCTGGGAACAGGGACAGTGGATGGACAGTCAGGCCCTCAGACATTCTAAGGAGAATGCAGGGCTTGCCAGCATGCCACAGATTGGCTTCAGTTTTATCCCTTGTCTTTCCAGACAGATATGTAGTGGTGGCAGAATGGGAAAGGCTTTTTGCCATTGGCCTGCTTGGGGCATCTATGGTGTGGGCTGCTAAACCCCAGGCAACATCTCTGCATGATGACCTTGGGCTGTGGCCTCACCAGCCTGACACAGCCCTCTCGCCAGTCAGGACCCATTTCTATGGGGACTTCTCAGAGGGCAGGCATCTGTGTAAGCACATATGTGCATGTGCAATACATGTGTGCAGGAGAGCCACACGCTGGCCCAGCCTCATTGCTCTGCAGCTCCCACAAACTCCCAGCTTCCCTGACAGTCACTTATTAGATGAACTGTGAAATTTCACATCGGCCAGACTCATCTTTACCTCCCTCTTAGGGGATCCCCACTCTTTGAAATCCTAAGCTCTGTACAGGCTCACCAGTGGTCACTAGGTCCATGCTGGGAACCAAACTCAGACACTTTGTAAAAGCAGCAACCACTGAGACATCTCTCCAGAGTTTACAATGGCAAAAACAAATGAACTTCAAGGATAAACACAACTGAGGTTTTAGTTCTCAGTTTGGGTATAGCTATGCAGACATGTGGACAGTATATTAAAAAGTCTATTAAGGGCTGGGGGATGGTGGCACATCCCTTTAATCCCAGCACTTGGGAGGCAGAGGCAGGTGGATTTCTGAGTTCGAGGCCAGCCTGGTCTACAGAGTGAGTTCCAGGACAGCCATGGCAATACAGAGAAACCCTGTCTCGAAAAAACAAAAACAAAAACAAAAAAAGTCTATTAAGGGGGCTGGAGATATGGCTCAGTGGTTAAGAGCACTGACTGTTCTCACAGAGGTCCTGAGTTCAATTCTCAGCAACTACATGGTGGCTAACAACCACCTGTAATGGAATCCAATGACCTCTTCTGGTGTGTCTGAAAACAGCAACCGTGTACCCACATACACGAGATAAATAAATCTTAAGAAAAGGTCTATTAAGAACACTTGCGACTTTCATCATCTTCTATAGATCTGTTCATCTTTAATTTGTTACCTATTTTTGTTAAAAGAACATTTGCTGGCCTAGAAGTCACAATGTAGACCAGGATGGCCTACAAAGACCTATTTGCCTCTTTCTCCTGAGTGCTGGCATTAAAAGTGTAAGCCACCATGCCCAACTTATTAACTTTAATTTTGAAAAAGTATTAATTTCCATGCTGTGTGGATGTCTCTAGGGATAAAATCTCTTGCTGCATAGCATGAGAACTTGAGTCTAAATCCCCAGAATCCACCTAAAAAGCTGGGCATGGTCACCCAAGTTCCTGAGACCCAGGGCTGTTGGTACTGGGGAAGACAGGAGGAACTCTGGGGTTCAGTGAAGACCTTGTGTCAAGGAGAGTGGAGAGTGGCAGAGGAGGGCACCTGGCATTTTTCTCTAGCCTCCATATGAGCATATGGGTATATAACACACACATGCAAAAATTAAAAAACGAAATAGATGCTGTCATAAAAAATGTTAATTTGGGGCTAATGATACGCCTCTGTGGGTAAAAGCACCTGCCACCAAGCCTGATGACCCCAGTTGGATCCCTGACTGACATGTAGCAGTAACTGACTCCTGAGAGATGCCCTCTGACCTCTACACAACACTCGTGCACCCCACCCCCAAAATATATAAACCTAAAATTCAATTAAAACGTTAATGTAAGCCGAGCGGTGGTGGCGCATGCCTTTAATCCCAGCACTTGGGAGGCAGAGGCAGGTGGATTTCTAAGTTCGAGGCCAGCCTGGTCTACAGAATGAGTTCCAGGACAGCCAGGGCTAAACAGAAACCCTGATTCAGAAAAACCAAACCAAATCAAACCAAACCAAACAAAACAACAACACCAACAAAACACTGTTAATGTAAGCTGGGTGGTAGCATTATACACCTTTACTGCCAGCAATTGGGAGGCAGAGGCAAGGTGCTTTCTGAATTCAAGACCATCTTGGCCTACAAAGCAAGTTCTAGGACAGCCAGAGCTACAAAGAGAAGCCCTATCCTTAAGAACCAAAAAATAAATACTTAAAAATTCATACCAGAAGTATAAAGAAGCAGGTTTTAAATTTTGATCACTTTAATGCAGAGGAATACCAATGGGTTCACTTACTCAAAGGCAGATGGACCTCCCTACCCACAGGACTCTTTCATTCAGAAACAGTTGCCAGAAGAGGGAGATGTAATATCTGGTGGGCAGGGATAAAGAAAACAGCAAGAACAGTGAGGCAGAGAGCGCCCTCTCACCGGCTTGGAAACCTGGGGTGGCCCATTTTACTTTTTCTTTTTTTGTTTGTTTGTTTGTTGTGTTTTTTGAGACAGGGTTTCTCTGTGTAGCCCTGGCTGTCCTGGACTAGGCTGGCCTTGAACTCAGAAATCCGCCTGCTTTTGCCTCCCAAGTGCTGGGATTAAAGGCGTGCACCACCACTGCTCAGCTACCTTTACTTTCTTTTTTGGTTATTCAAAACAGGGTCTCTTGGTGTAGCACTCACTGGGTGTCCTGAAACTCACTTTGTAAACCAGGATGGCCTCCAACTCAGAGATCTGCCTGACTCTGCCTTCAGAGAGCTAAGTGGCACCACCACTGCCAAGGTCTTCTTCACTTCTTGACACCATTAAGATGTGTGAGGGGATATGTGTGCCTGGGGACATGGTTCACAGCTAAAGCATTTGCCACATAAGCAAGAAGACTTATGTGTTCAGATCCATGTAAATACAAGAAAACTGACAAAGGAGGCTAGTCTTAACAGGAAGATCTAGGTTTGACTGAGAGACCCTGCCTCAAAAAAATAATCTTTCCATTCCAGCACTAGGCAGGGCAGAAGCAGATGGATCTCTGTAAGTTCTAGGTCAGCCTGGGCTACACAGCAAGATTTCCACACAATACAATAAAATCAGGTAGGACAGAGATGAGCAAGAGCATTAGCCTCTTTCCTCTAGAGGCGCGCACACACACACACACACACACACACACACACACACACGCCCCTGAAAGAGAGGCAGTAAGAATTGCAGGCACAGTAAGCCTGGTAGAGAGAGGCCCACTTCCTCCCTCTGGGTTCACTTAGCCAGGACACTGTGTGTTTGGGACTCTCCTTTTGTCTTTTGTCATTCTGATCGAGTCATTTTTCAAACTAGATCTCACAGGAAACATCCACCATCAGAAGAGATGTGCAGCCCCTACTTAATTCTTAAATGAGATACCAAGACTGTCCTCAAACTTGGAATAAATTTTTCTCTGAGTTCAAAATACACCTAATGGTTGTCAAGTATGATGGTGAACACCACTCATCCCAGCACTTTTGCAGATGGAGGTGGATTTCTTTGAGCATGAAGCTAGCTGGGTCTATAGAGTGAGTTCCAGAACAGCCTACAGAGCTACAAAGTGAGACACAAACACACCACACCACACACCATACACACACCCTACACTCCCCCACATATATACACAACCACACATACACCATATACACACACACCAAATACACATATGTATAAACCACACATACACTACACACACACACACAACACACACACAAACACACACCACATGCACACACCCCACATATCACACACACACACACATGCCATACACACCACACATACATACACACTATACATACACATACCACACACACACACCCCACACACATACACACAGAACAGCCAGATCCATTACCCAGTGCCTGTCCTGTCCCTGGCCTAGCCACCCACCTCTATTCTTAGGCACACTTGGGTAAGCAGTGGCTTTGCACCTGGTCTAATGTGACCATAAAATTATCCCAGGGAAACTTCAAGAGAGCCATTTATCAGTAACTCCCTCTCTAAAAATTGATTGATCGGTCAGGTGTGGTAGCACACACCTATAATCCCAGCACTTGGGAGGCTGAAGAAGGAGTTCAAGGACAAGTTCATTCTGGGCTGTATAGTGAGTTCCAGACCAGACTGGGGGCCAGACAGGAAGACCTTGTCAAAAAAAAAAAAAAGACTGCTGCTTTTCAACCCTGAGTCCTGTAACCCACCTATCTCTGGTTGGGAAGGGGCTGTAACAAACAGAAGTCAGATAGCACAAGGTTTGCAGAGGCATAGAGACATACACTGATGGTCCTCCAGTGAGCTATGACCACCTGGACATTGTGCATGTGTAACGCCATAAAGGAAGAACAGCAGAATGCCTGCCTGGTCTTCAATGAGAACAGCAGGAAAAAGGTGACAAAGAGATCTGACAGCAATAATAGGCCCTGCATCCATGAAGGTAATGACCTTTATGCTAAATGTTGTAGGAGGGGCATGCCTTCCATAGCAGGGCATCCAGCAGGAATATGAGAGAACAGCTAAAGGAACACAAAGTGCCTTCCTGAGAGTCAGTCTTGGGAACCCTACCCATCCCCCACCTCCACCCTGTACTGAGAATTTTGAGCCCAGGGCCTTGTACATACCAGGTCAAGTGCTCTGTCACTGAGCAGTAACTGCAGTCCTCACCATAGCCTTGGGATGCTCTTGACAACCCACTTCTGCCTAGTACCCAAGTCAGCATCATTTAATCCATTGCTATACACAAGCTGCACACCGGACTGACAAAGGAAGTTCATTTTACTTATAGGACTGGATCAGAGGGGACCTGGACTCTCCTGACTATCCCAATTTATACCTGGTCACTGGGGCTTTTTTTCCTCTGTAGGGAAGAACATTGTTATGGTAACATGCTCCGTCTATAAGAACCACCCAACTTCAGAACAACCAACCAGAGCCAAACAAATCTAAACTGGACATGGCCTTCATTTTAAAAAATAGTGAACTACCAACTTTCTTAAGACACTGCCAACTCCCTTAAAGCCAGCCCCTCTAAGTTCTGATCCAAAAGCCAGGTTGCAAGCAACTGAAGCAATCACAAAACGTTCACATGTAACTGATATTTCAAAATATTTAGGACTCTGATCCTCAGAGTGGATACTACATAAGCAGTATTAGACTCACAGGAGCACTTGTTAAATATGGGTGTCTGGTCTCTTCCTTCTCTGAGTACATCCTTTCTCTCTTTTCCTTCTCCCCTGCCCCATGGCAATTCCCCTGGCCTCAATCCTTGGGGCCAGTGAACTCACCTAAGTGCAGCTTCTCAATAAACTTGTCTTTAATATAAACAAAAAACAGGTGCCTGGGGCTAGGGCTCAAAAACACAGTAGAGTGCTTGTCTAGTATGCACAAAGCCCAGGGTTCAATCCCTGGCACCACATAGACTGTGTGTGGTGACTTACACCTATGACACCAGCACTTACAGAGCCAAGCAGAAGCATTAGGATGTCAATGCCATTTCTTGACTGTCTGGGGAGCTCAAGGCCAGCTTAGGCTATCTGCCTCAAAACAAAGAAACAAACAAACAAAAACAGGAAAACAAAAGATGCGTGTTTTCATCATCTACCTCAGCCTATCAAATCTATGCTCTGAGGTTTTAAAAAGATTTCATTCCCAGATGACTATAATTCAGATTAGAAATGTGAGAAATGCAGATTAGAAATGTCTTCATGTTTGAGACATGATGAGTGAGCAGTAGTGGGGGTGACACTGGTTCATTAAAGACAGCCATGTTCCCTGGTTCCAGCCCTTGCAGGTTAACATTTCATCACCAGAGAAGACTACCTTCCTTAATGGGGTTGGGAGAGGAGGAGACTCTTGTTAGGCATTATTATTACAATTCAAGAAATCTGCCCAGCAACTTAGTATGGATTACAGGTGCACAGGCAAGGTCCCCCAGCAAGCCTAACCCTGGATTTTGATTTCTTGGCCAGGTTCCTTTAGGGGAGTCTTGGCAGGTGTTTTCTGGCTTCCTTGGTTTCCTCAAGTGATCAGAAAGAGTGTGTGATATCTAGGGCTGCAAACCAGTGAGAGGAACCAACTCATCGTAGCAGGTCATTAGGCTCCTGCCAGGTGGCTTCATGGCAGTCCTTGGGATCATCCCTTAGATGAGCCCCTCTGATGGAATTTTGTTCAACTCCTGCAGACGCCAATTAAATACCCCCTGGCCTTGAAAAGCAAGTGCAGTACAATTCCTAATGGATGGCAGTTCTGTTGTGATCTCTACAACTTTGAAGTTGCTGGCTAGTAACAAGTTACATACTTATCAAGGTGGAAACACTGTTTCAGCCACCAGGCACCTCTGAGTATAGCACCATCGCTATAATAGGGGATTAGGCTTTGCAGCCACAAGGAGGCCAAGGTTGAGAAGATGTGGCTAAATAGCGGGGGATATTTCTCAAGTGGGTTACTCCTAAGGGCGAGGAAGGAACCACAGAGAGCGTCCTTAAAATATGCGCCCTTGGTGCATTCCAGATCCAACTCTTAACGAGGCATGAAAATCAACGAGATTGCTGCTAGAGGCCAGCTTCAGCAGAACACACCCCAGGGGGAAAACCTTTGGCTTCCACTTGTGTGGGAGTTTGGGACTTCAGGGGGTTGATTGCACAGGCAAACTCAACGATCACATCTAGGCCAGCCACTAAAGAGGCTGAGACCACAGCAAAAGCCACTGGGCATGCTCCTCCCAGATCTAACGCGGCCCGGTCCCCAATGTAATCATTTTGCCCAGGACTTGAGTTTCAGGAGAGGTACTGCCGAAGTTTTATTCCAGCCCTGAGTGGAACTACAAAAAGAACCAAAGGGGAGGAGTCAGCCCCCGCAGAGGAGCTGCGGAGGGGCTGGAAGGTGGAGAGATTTAAAACCCACTCAGAGATGGAAACACTGAATGAAGGACTATCACCCAAACCTCTAAAGTCTGTCTCAGCGTCCCAGGGGAATCTGGTGATGATTTGAAAGGGGCAGTCTGATGGCAGAGGAGGGCCCTGCTCAAACACAGCAGTGACGATAGTTTTATTTCTCCCCACTGTGAATACTACCTAACTGAAAATAAGCAATCCCTTCAAAACAAGGCTCACAGAATTCTCTGGTCTCCAGTGCCAATGCGCCCTGCAGACCTGGATGGGGCAGTGGAACCCCCCCCCCCCAATAAATAAATGTATAAGCAAGGCACTGAGGACTCAATGTGGCACCTGCCTCTTCTCCACCCTTGTGCTCAATCTCCAACTGTTAGTGCGGAGCACTGCCATCGAGTCGCACCTGCCATCTGGAACAGCCTCACATATTCCAAGACCTCCTTTCTGCTTCGCTGAACCTCCATCTTCTTTCAAATCACGCTGAGGACCGAAATGCACACCCAGTGCCACAGGGAAAGTGCCTGGGATGGACCCCCAAACCACAGCGAGGGGTGCCACATCCTTCCAGCTACTCTCAGTAGCGTTTTTTTCTTTTCTGCTCTTCTTCCCCGCCCCCCTTTTCTTTTGGCTCTAACTCGGGGGTTCTTTAAAGGGTCGGGGAAGTGGAGGGAGTACAGCGAGCCAAAGCAACCCTTTTGGGGAGAAGGGTTGGGGAAGTAGGTGGCTGGCAGGGGTGAAGCCGCCCCTGGGCTTCAGGGACCAGCTGCAGGGGTCTGGCTCATCGGAGCAATAAGGGTGCTCCCAGAGGTGAGGCAGAGCCCGAGGACAATCCGGCTCTGCCCTCAGAAGAGAAGGGGCTGGGCCTCAGTTTCCTCTCGTGTGAAATGACACCAAATCCACCACGGCTTTCACTACCTCACAGGAGGGCTGCCGGAACCCCGAATGAAGCACAAACATGCCTGCCCTCTCGAGACATTCATAAATGACCGCTGTTGTCACCACTGCAGAGGGGCGCCCTGAGAGACTCTGGGGACCCGCCTCTCTCGGGAGTCTCAGCCGAGGACTGGGAATGGGGACCCGACCGCTGAAGGGGTTCTAGGCGGGAGGAGGCTCTGAGCCCAACAAGCCTCGCGAGCGGGTCCCTCCGGACCGAAGCGGGCGGCCGGGGTGCGCTAACGAGCAGGGGCCCCAGGTGCGGGCCCCACCCCGGGCTGGGGGACCGAGGGTGGAGAGAGGGGCGCGGCCCGCGCGCTAATGACTGTTGACAGCGCGCGCAGGGGCCGGGGATAGCTTCTAGGGCGGGGGGCGGGGCAGGGGTGAGACCGCTCGCACTCCCCACGGCGCACGCGCGTGCGCCCCCGGAGGGAAGGGGCGGGAAGACAGGCGCGTGCGCGCGCCCGCGCGCGCGTGCCGGCCCGGGTTCGGAGGGCCTTGCTGGAGCGGCTCGCGCGGCTCCTCGCGGGCAGGCAGGTAATGAGAGTAACCATGGCAACCCACCAGAGGAAGTGTATTCTGCAGGAGACGTTAATCCCCTCTCCCCGGAGCTGGGACAGCCTGACTTTCCATTCTCACACAGTAATTAGATACCAGCTGTCAGTGCAGGGGGGACGGCTCCACGGCTGCAGCCCGGCTGGGGTGTGTGTGTGTGGGGGGGTGTGCATTGAAGGGGGGGCGCGGGGATGGGGACGTTAAAGACACAGGGACGCTCGGCGCCCGTGCGCCTGGCCTACTCGCCCGCCGGCGCGTGCCCGCGCACCTGGAGACCCTGCCCGCTCCGGGGACCCGCCCATCCCACGCGCACCTGCTGCGCGCGCGCCCGCCCGCCCGCCAGCCCGCGCATCCTCTCCCTCCCCTGCTCCTGCCCCGCCTCCTCGTTCTCCGCACACCTGCCCTGCTCCGCCCTCCATCCCGACGCTGCCCACCTGTCCTTTGTGCGGGGCGGTACCTCTGGGTCCTTCAGGGAGCCCCCCCCCCCGCTATGTGCCAGGCGCTGTGCCAAGCCCGGACTCCTGCAATTCTCCCAGCCCCTCGGTGGTAAAGCGCCTTCGAGGCTCCTCTCCCAAGGCTCAGCGGGGTGTGGCCATTTGCCCAGGGTCCATACAAACTTGAACACCCACCCTAATGCCTCCCATTTGGGCACAGAGCCACAATGCCTTCCTTCCCTTACAACCCTGGGACATCTCAACCACTCTGGGGGAGATAAAGATCACAATGGTGGCTGGCATCGTGTTGCACCTACTATGTGCCCAACATTTACTGCCTCATTTCACCTTCCAACAGCTCGGGGATTTATTATTCCCATCTTACAGGTGGGGAAAGAGATGCAGAAAACTACTGCTGGCCTTCAAAACCCAGGTAGCCCAACTTCAGGATCCTTCCCCAGCTACTGGGATCTATTAACCCAATCATGGTTTTGAAGGGGCTACAATTCAGCTCACATCTTCTTCTGTCTCTCCTGGCTCAGCTTACTCAAGTCCTTTCTTCAGCATTGTTACAAGCCACCTCTCCTAGGCACTGAAAAATCCAAGAAGCTTCTAGACCTGAAGAAGCTGCTGTTCTTAATTTCTGTCCAGCCTTCCTGAACAGACAGCCTCTTGGAAGTCATCCCCTCTCCATTTCACAGAAAAACTAAGACAAACCAAGGTAGGAAGCTGGCCTATGGGATGATGGAACTTTTAGGGGAGAGGTCAGTTTCCTCAGACTCAGTCGGACCCACAGGCCCCCACCCCCACAATCGGGGGCATGCCAAGGAGAGACAGGAAGCACAGATAAGCAGAGCCAGCTCTCAGGACCCAGTGGCGGCGAGTGTCTGGGGCAGGAGGACGCTATTTGATCCCTTCCCTACTGCCCTGGCCATGACCCTTTCTCTCTCTCTC
>NW_022196897.1:139315927-139325629 GCF_008632895.1 Mastomys coucha
CTCTCTCTCTCTCTCTCTCTCTCTCTCTCTTTCTCTCTCTCTCTCTCCACCACCATCATGGGATAAGGCAGCCAGCACCCTAGGCTGCAGCAGAGAACCCAGTGTTCCTCAACCAACTGGGCCTCATTCCAGTGGGGAAAAGTGGGGGAGGCTAGCCCCCCCCCCCGCCTTAAGGATGGGGTACCCCTGGGGCAGCCCCGCCCTATATGGGCCTTGGCTTAGCAGCCTCCATCTCATGGTTTCCTGCCTCCTCTCTCCCCATCTCTCAGAAACAGAGCAGCCTAAATTTGGCTCGAGGAGGGAATGGGGGAGGTGGCAGCAGGCTGGTGCTGTCAGAGGCCAGGGCGTAGCTCCCCGTCTAGCCGGCTGGCATTTTTGCTGTCTGGAGGAGGGCAGGGGGGCCTCCGGCAGGCAGCCCTCTCCCGGAAAGGGAGATGTTCGTACCTTCTGACACACACTGAGTAATGTGCAAACGACATGCAAACTGGGTTTCAAATCAGCATTTCAGTCAGGCAACAGCCTGGTGCTGCTTTGGAGATGAGAACAGGACCAGTGGCCTCGTTGCCAGGGGCTCTAGTTGGGGTCAGAGGACACAGGTCCTCCCTAGGGGCTGTGCCTTGGAAGAACTCAGTTTCTGGCCTGTTACAGAACCCCATTCCAGTGGCTGATTCCCAATTGAAGGGCAGGGTTCTGACTTTGTCTGCATTGCCAGAGCCAAGCACTCTCTGTTGCACAGTAAAAGTAGCCAACCTGTCCAAGTGTGACCCCGGCTTGCCACTGAACAACTGGGTCAACTCCCCAGCAGGGCATCTAGGTGAACAGCCCGAGAGACAGGACTTTGCTTTGTAGATAGCCACTGTGCTTCCCTAGAAGCTGGGCACACGGAACTGACCTGGAAAAACCTGTGCTTGGAAGCAGACCTAGATTCCAGGCCCAACAAGTAACCTTCTCTGGGTCTTACTGGCTCCACATCTGGGAAATGGGTTCAGAACTTCATAGTCAACTGTGATGTCCATGGGCTAGCCTTACACACTGTGGGCATACTACAGGTCTCCATTGACACTCCCATGGCTCTGTATGCCTTCAAACCACCAGCTCTGCCCCAAGTGCATCTCTTCTCTCTGTCCTTCCACTTGAAGTGGTTTTGGTTGGTTGGTTTTTGTTTTGTTTTTTTTTTTCAGGAGGACCTTGGACAAGTCTGCTGATTATCGTCTGTATTTGTGAGAGGATAATGAGAGGTGGATAAGGGACTGTCTGGGTCTTAAGACACAGTAGATGCTTGACTAGGCACAGCTCTTCTTTCCAACCCTTCACCACCGCCATCCCAAATGACCTGGAAGGGTAGGCTGGCCCTCTACATTATAGGGTATGGAGAGTTGGGGGCCCCTCTTCTTGATTACTCGGTTTAACCCTAGATAACTGCTCTCCTGCCTCCTCAGCTGGCGCTGATATGAGTTGAATCCAATTTCCTGCCACCCAAAAGCCACTTCCTGCCAAACTTGAGCTGATACCAGAAGAACTTGTTTTCTGTACACAGAGCAGTCCCTGATGGGGCTGCTTTTGCATTGGCCAGTCCACCTGGTAGGACTGGGTGGTGGAGGATGGGGCCTCTGCCCTCCTCACCTACTGCACCCACCTGTGCCGCCCTAGTGTAGCTTGTGTGCTTGCCAGCCACCCCAGCCAGCTGTCCCACTGGACCCAGATAGACAACATTTAGGCATGGTACACAGCCACATACAGCCAGTCTTAGAGCACTGTGTGTGGGCAAGACCACAGGAAAGGTAAGTAACCATCCACAAAGGATTACATGCATAGTTCCATACATGAACACATGACCACACAGTCACAAAACCATATGGAGTCATGGGACAGTCTCATACAATTACATGCAGTCACACTCACAGTGCACGGTTCCAGAATCCTCTTCTTCATGCATATGCACCGAAAGTGAACGTGAGTGTCTGCCTGGGCAGGGCCTTGGGCTAACCCTCGTCAGAACAGCCGGAATCGTACCATCATTGTGCACACATTACAGATGAGTAAGCTAAGTCTTAAAGAGGCACCAGCGCTCACTCTGCTGTTCTAGCCAGCCCAACTGCCCCATCCACACACATACTGTTTCCTCAGCCTGGAGTGCCTTCTGGCTTATTCCTTTAGAACTGTCTGCTCA
Organism: Mastomys coucha; assembly: GCF_008632895.1. Taxonomy (NCBI): domain Eukaryota; kingdom Metazoa; phylum Chordata; class Mammalia; order Rodentia; family Muridae; genus Mastomys; species Mastomys coucha. Next base: position 139,318,098 of record NW_022196897.1, read on the forward strand.
CATGACTCTTCCACAAAACCCAGGCAGCCCCTCCTCATTTCCTCAGAGTCTGGGTCTTTTTGTTTTTGTTTTGTTTTATTTTTTTTTTTCAAGACAGGGTTTCTGTGTGTAGCCCTGGCTGTCCTGGAACTCACTCTGTAGACCAGGCTGGTCTCGAACTCAGAAATCCACCTGCCTCTGCCTCCCAAGTGCTGGGATTAAAGGCGTGCGCCACCACTGCCCGGCCTGGGTCACTTTCAAAAGAGCTCATCTCCCTTTGGCTTTAAGGGACAAGGAGACACAGCATTTTGTTGGCATCAGCCATGTTCTGTTCTGTAGCCCAGAGGAGATGCCCAGCGACTATTTCAAAACTGAAGAGACTGCTAAGGACGGAGCCTGGACTGGAACCCAGGACACCCTGGGGCTGGAGCTAATTTCTGTGTTACTGTGCTTTTCATACTTCCCAAGCCCCTTTAGAAACGGTGATGAATGAATGAATGAATGAATGAATGACCCAAACTCTCAAGATACCAGGCCAGTGATCCCCAGGCTAACCCCCTTCATTTCCTGGCAATGTGGACATGAGCCAAGCTCCAGGCCCCTTGGATAGTGGCAGGGCTGACGACCGCGTAAAGCCGGCTGTCAGAAGCTTGTCTGGCCAGAGCTGCCAGCAGGGGAGACCAGCTGGCAGTGCAGGGTCCATCGGCCCAGACCTGGAATCTGAGACGCCCTCAGAGGCCCAGTTCCTCTTTGGGCCCCCACAAACTGGCCTTTGTTCTTGGGCTAGCCAAGACCGGCAGCTTGAGCTTTCTCTCTGCCTGCGGCACCCGCGCTGAGCTGGCGAGGTAAACGGGCCAGCCTCCCTCTGTCCACGTCCAGGACGTTGCTTCAGGACTAAATGGAGATGTAATTTTCTATACAAATCCATGACAATTTAGATGGAGTGATTGTAATTGGCTTTTCAATGGAGGTTTTGTCCAGCGCTGGTGGCTAGAACTGGGTGGCCTGTTTGAGGCAGGCTCCATTTAAATGACAATAAGGCCATAATATTGAGGACTTGTACAGCGCCCAGTGCCCGTCCCGAGCCCTTGGGGAGCCTCATGTTTATGGATCTGCTCCTTCCCTAGGGCTGTCTGGGCAAGAGGGTGCTGGGGTCACCGTGGCTAGGAGAGGGTTTCAGAAAACAGATGCAGAATGGCTGGAGCAGAGACCATAGCCCCCAACTACCTACCTGTTCCCTCAATTCCTAATGTACCCACTGGCCAGTCCCTCCCAGGGCAGGAGGCTAGCCCTAGTGTTGGGAGCTAATAATCTCCCATGTAAGTCAGACGGAAGGCTCTGCAGTGCCTCAGTATGTCATGGTGTGGTACGCATGACGAGGCCCTCTTTGGCCTATAGGCCAAAGCCGACCTCTTGTGACTGGCCTCAGTTTCTCAGCCCTGAGGTAGGGCACAGTAGACATCCCAGAGGGACTGGCATGCACATAGGTCTCAGCCTGGCATGTGAAAGGTACTATATATAGTAATTGCCGGGAGTCACTAACTGCTCCCGCTTAGGCAGACTGGCTAGTGACCTCGTGCTCTCTGCAAAATTTCCACAGGCTTCTCTTTAACATGCGACTTTTCAGGGAGTTGACCCCACCAGGTTCTGAAGAGTAATGCTAGGGTGTGTTCAAGCACAGGCCAGGCTCCAAGAAGGACAGCTTTCCTCACTACAGCTCCCACCCCCAGCAGCTTCTATCAAGAACTGCACTGAGTGTGGGAACCCACAGCAAGAGAACCAAGCCGACAGGAGCCCCTGTGGGGATGTCTCTGCTGCCTGAATATGCTATGGGAAGGACTGATCTCGAGGAGGCTATATGAAAGAAGGCTTCACAGAGGGTGTGATATCTGCCTGGACCATTCTGCCAACCGAAAGAGTGCCTACATTTACCAGGCAGATGCTGTAGCCTGGTTCCTAGAAGGATCTCTCCTCACCTGTCAGTGAGGTGTGGTGGCCACAAAGATGCTATTCAAGTGACATGTTTAAGTCACTCTAGAAGGCAAGCTGCCCAGGCAAAAGACCAGCAGGTGGGAAGGGAGCTGCCATTGGTAGCAGTAAGTGGAGTAGCACAGAAGCTATGCTCAGTGTATGTAGGAGCCCCGACTTTACTCCCAGAGTCCCGGGCAGCCACAGAGAAAGTTTAAGCAGGTAGTGACACAATCCAAATTCTTATTATTTATTTATTCATTCATTTATTTATTTGGGGAGGAGGTATCACACTTTCTGTCAGAGTGACCCAGGACTCTCTCTTTAGCTCAATGTGGTCTGGAACTTGTAGCAATCCTCCTGCCTCAGCCTTTCAAGTGGTAAGTGTACACCAACAGAATCTTTCTGACTGCTCATAGAGATTGGAGAAAGGGATAAGAGAGCAAGGAGGCTTTAGAGCCATGGTTGGATCACTGGGAGAAAGGAAGTGCTGGCTCTGAGAAACACAGATACTGGGTAAGGGTGGGGTAGATGAGAAGGCAGGAATGTGGGCTGTGGCAGTGGGTGGGGGAGCCAGCACCAGGAGACTTGCGGCCATCTAGGTGGGTGCTGAGGCTGCTAGAATACAAGCAAAGGTGGTGGGAAGGGACAATGGAAAAGAAGTGAGGGGCAGCCCCTCCACACCTCCCACACCAAGCCTGGACTTTAGCTAGGGCTCTGCCTTAAGGCAATGGAGCAAGCATCAACAACAATTTCCTCCAGGCAGGGAAAGACCATGCTGAGATTTGCGGGTTTTGAAAGATCATTTTGGTGACAGGGTAGAGGGTGGGAAGTGGCAGGTGGGCGAGGCTAGAAGGAGAGAGCAGGCAGAGGCAGAGGGGCACTCAGAGGCCCCAGGAACTCCAAGGACACCTTCCAACTCCAAGAGTACAAAACTGCTTCCTCAAAAAGGACTAAAACCAGTACAAGATCACACAGCGAGTCAAGACCCCAACTTCATCACCCTGGTCACTGACAAGAGCCATCCTGCCAGCCCGGAAACTACTGTGTCACCAGGAGGTGGCACTGTGATCATTCCCATTTTCCAGATGAGGAAGCAGAAGTTCTTCAGTTCTGTCATTCTCTCACACAGGGACACACAGCTGGGACTTGACCCATACACACCAGAGGACCTAACCAGGAGGCCACAGGCCCAGTGGGGGCTATGGGCATGTTTCAGGGACCTGAGTGAGTTTTACAATTTTTTTTTTTTTTGAGATAGGGTTTCTCTGTGTAGCCCAGGCTATCCTGGAACTCACTCTGTAGACCAGGCTGGCCTCGAACTCAGAAGTCTGCCTGCCTCTGCCTCCCAAGTGCTGGGATTAAAGGCATGCAACCACCACTGCCCAGCGAGTTTTACAATTTTTAATTCATTGCTAATACTAAAAAGTTGAATTCCATGGAAAAAGTCAGCCTGATCTTGCGATGGATCTCTTTATGTTAGCATCCTCTGGGATCAGTTCTGAGATTATTTCTCTCCTAGTCATCTCGCAGTGACACCAGGTTCACAACAATGGCTTGGGCCTCTCCTCTACCTCCAGATAGCCAACTGGACAGCATTGAAAGTGAGTACTATCCAGGGACTTCCTGGGAGACAAGGGAAAACATGTACTCATCCAGCAAGCCTTTGCCATTTGGTCCTTCCTCTCTTGTCCGTAGCCCCATCCTTCACCTCTCAGCCTGCTGCACCAAATCCTTCTCTAGTGCCTCTTGCTCAGGCCAGGCACTTGGAGAGATCCTCCACTCACTCTCTTACACCCACTTCCTATCTGTTTCATCTGTAAGCTTTATCCAGTATCCAAGGGCATTCTACCACCTGAGTACACTGAGTACAGGAGCTGAAGAGAAGCATGTGCTAGGGGTTAGGGCCAGCCTCTACACTCACTCTCTAGGACTATTTTGTGTCAAGGGCAGGACAGAACAGGCCACTCTATTCCCACTGTTCTTCCAACCAGAATTTGGAGTATTCTGGCAAAAGCCGGAGTGATAAGACACTAAGTTAAAAGTATAATTCCTAGCTGGGTGTGGTGGTACACACCAACTCCAGTTCTTAGGGACAAAGGCAGGTAGACCTCTGTGAGGTCAAGGCCAGCCTGGTCTACTTAGTGAGTTCCAGGTCAACTAGAGGTATGTAAGTTCAAAATTTTTCCCTTTGAATCCTCAAGTTAAAGGTGTGGCTCAGAATCCTCAAGTTAAAGGTGTGGCTCAGAGCCAAGGTTAGCAAGCATGATGCCTTGTCCAGGACAGGTGGAATGCAGAGAGTGTGAATATAGGAAGTGAAGTTTGGTTTTCAGCACTGGGGGTCCAGTCAGTGTTCTGTGAGATGGTCCCACAATATCTTCTAGGGCCTGGCATAAAGCAGGTGCTTACAACCCATTTGCTGAAAGGACAAGTGATGAGCAGTGAGACCTCCATATGGGCCTGCGTGAGCCTTATACTCTTCACTGTGACCCCCAGGAAGCAGCAACAGCCCCTTCTTATTGCTGAGTAAACTACATTCAGGAGAGGCTAAATGACAAAAATGACCAAGGTCACATAGTCATAAGTGGCAGGGCTGGAGACCAACCCAGGCTGTCTGACCCCTGACCCCTCATTCTTTAACTTTGTTCAGGCTGCTTCTCAAGAAGAAATAAGGTTTAGAGAGGGAAGACTGCTCAGGTTGCAGCTGAGGGCACGCGGAGTAGATCAGCCAGCACCAAGGCCCTTCTCTAGCTTCTAGCCATACATCTGTTGTCGCTCAGACCTCCAGGCCTTCAGGCTACTTTGCTGGCTCCCACGACTAGACTACCACCTTGGGATCAAGGCAAACCTGACATTTCGACCACCCCACCTTGCTTGACTATGGACCCTGCTTGCTAAAACATCAACAAGCCAGGCAGGGTGGGCCTGCTTGAGCAATCGTAGCTTGGCTATTGGGTAAGAGCAGCAGCCTTCCAATTGAATTTAAGGCCTGGGCCACTGTAAGCCAGAACAAAAACCTGTGACTAGGAGGTCATAGGTCCCATTAGGGAAGCAACTTCTAATTCTTTTTTTTTCAGATGGATGCGATGTCCCTCCAAAGTACCTTCTAAACATGTGTTTATGCCTATGGATCTCTGTTGTCATCAGCCTCATAACCATGGGTGAAGTGTCTGACAACACGTGGCTGTTACCGTGGCCCAGAGGCCCATTTCTTAGCCATAAGTGGACACCTATAGTCAACCCCTCCCAGGCTCAAAAATCATCGCAGAAGACAGAGGCAGTTAGAATGTAAGAGCTGGACAACTCAAAATCGCCCCAGGAAGTCCCTGAAACTGACCAGATGCCAGAATAAACAGTAAAAGCTGAGAGCCTTTCTCTGATGGAAGGAAGCTGAGCTGCAAAAGCCTGCCTGGTTGCCTAGAAGAGGTTTAGATCAACTGAAGCATCTAGAAAGGGCACTCTCCAACCTGTTGAGTTGTCTGCAGGCTGTGCCCCAGGTCCCCAGCTTTGTGAGCTGTCACTCATGCTGGGGGTTGGCTTTGGTGATGCAGCTGTCTTTGAGTCATTTCTGCTCCTGTGGGTAACTACTCACCCATATTACTGTACCATAAATCACTCACTGGTTCACCAAAGGGGTCTTTGGTGGTACTGTTCTTTGGCCTATCATGGGTCTATCGTGTGTGCGCTTGTATGCATGTGTATACACACACAGAGTTTCTCTCTCCATACATTCTCATACTCTGCCCCATGTTTTTTCCCTTTTCTACCCTTGCTGCTTTTCCAACAGGGACAATGATGGGCTTAGTGCTTTTTACAACCCCGAGGGCAGCACTTGCATAAGGAGGTTGAGGCACCGGGAAGGGAGACAGTGACTGAGCTGGGACTGACCTGAAGTTAGGCTTCTAGGCTGGAGTAGGCTCTCTGTTGTAGAGCACACTGTGTGCTCACATAAGTGTGTTCTCCAATTCTACAGCACACCTGCCAATCTGATCCTTCTGGGAGTTAGTTCAGGAGTGGCCAAGGCCCTCTGAAGACACGGGGACTGAATGGAAGTGGTCAAGAGCCACACAGGACATGTGACCTTACATCCTTGTAAGGTATGGATTTTCACGCTGGCTTTCAGGATCATTGTTTAGGGACAAAGTTTGTGTTTGAATGCTTGATCCATGCCAGCCAGAGTGACCAGTGAATGGCTCACATCTTAGACAGGAGGCTGGTAATGGCAACTGGTGCCTCATGTCAGCAGAGGGAAAAATGGCATCATGCCCAAAAGCAGACACACTCACTAGTGTGGAGTGGACATCTATATTCACAGATGTTCACTGAAGTCATGTGAAAGCAAAGTACTGGAAGGATTCTGAATGTCTATCAATGGAAAATGGGGTAAATAAATTATAGTATGTCCATAAAGTTGAATATTATGCAGCTATAAAAAAGAATGAGACCATCCTCTTATGCTCTTACTTGCTCTTGTGCCAACACTGCACAGATTTACTGCTTAGGAGAAAAACAACCAGAAGAATGCAGAAACCAAAACTCTTAGAAGAAAACAGGAATGAATCTTTGTGACTTTGGATTAGGCAATGGTTCTTGGATGTGACACAGGAGTAAAAACAACAAGAAAAATCAGACAGATTGGACCTCATTAAAATCTGAATATTTGTGCCTCAGTGGACACTGTCAAGAAGTTAAAGGCAGGACACAGGAGGATAAGGCAGGGAACTCACAAGTTCAAGGCTAGCCTGCATGGCATTTTGACTCTGCTGAGAGAAAGACACAGGCACACAGACACAGACACAGACACACACACACACACACACACACACACACATAGATACATACACAGACACACAGACACATACATAGACACACACACATACACAGACACACACACACACACATGCACAGACGCACACATAGACACATACACAGACACACACATACACAGACACTCACACATACACATACATACACAGACACACACATAGACACAGACGCACAGACACACACACACACACACACACACAGAGGGAGAGAGGAGAGTTCGAGTTGTCAGGATGACTCCGGTGGCGTAAAGACACCTGCTCCCCAGACTAATGGCCTGAGTTGAATCCCCGGAACCCACATGAGAACCAACTCCCACAAGTTATCCTCATGTTCCCATCCACACCTACACAAAATAAATGAATGTTACAATTTTTTTTTTTAAACCTGCCTGAGAAATTTACTGAGATCCTATCCAAAAAAAAGGAGGCCAGGAGGTGGTGACACACGACTTTGATCCCAGCACTTTGGAGGCAGAGGCAGGTGGATTTCTGAGTTCAAGGCCAGCCTGGTCTACAGAGTGAGTTCCAGGACAGCCAGGGCTACACAGAGAAACCCTGTCTCGGAAACGAAGTGAAAATCCTGGCAGGATGAACCTCTGTGTCTCAGTGATAGAATGCACAAGGCCCTAGTTCAACCCACAGCACTGAAAACAGAAGGAGAATAGGGAGGGAGGTAGGGCCCTAGTTCAACCCATAGCACTGAAAACAGAAGGAGAATAGGGAGGGAGGGAGAGAGGGAGGGAGGGATGGAGGGAGGGA
>NW_022196897.1:139325772-139343867 GCF_008632895.1 Mastomys coucha
GAGGGAAGGAGGGAGGGAGGGAGGAAGGACGGACTGGACTGGACAACTCACAAACCAGGAAACAAATTCACAAATAGTTCATCTGAGAGGGATGTGTATCTAGAATGGGTAAGTGCTCCCACAATTCACTAGTAAATGACACAACTTTTGTTTTGTTTTTGTTTTAACGAGCAGAAGATATGAACACACCTTCCTCTAAATCAAACATACAAATGACCAAAAGACTGTCAGCATCACCAGCTACCAGCGCAAGGCACATCAAACCCACAGTGAGAGGTGACAGAGAATAACAAGTGTTGTCAAGGATGCAGAGCAATTCCAGCCCTTCCATGGCTGCGACGCTAAAACAATGGTAAGGGCAAGTCTTTGGATGCTTGTTCATGGAACAGCCATGGAACCTTAGCAAGTCCAACAGAAAACCAAAAAGCGCCTGCATTCTAGAATATGCACAAGATTATTCTCAGCCATCTCACTTATGATAAGCAAATATGGAAATAACTTGTGTCCATCAATGGGTAAATAAAATATGGTATGTCTATAAAATGAAATATTACTTGGCAATAGAAAGGAACGAAGGAAAGCTAAAAATACACTGAAAAAAAGTCTGTCACAAAAGAACATCTATGGCATGACAAGCGAGATCGGAGATCCTCAGGGACAGAAAACAGATTAATGGCTGACAGCCTGTGGGCGGGGCTGAGAACAGCAAGTGGCTGCCCTAAGGGTAGGGGAGTCTTTCTAAAGTGAGGAAGATGTGCTAAAGTTGGTTGTGATGTGACTCAGAATATAAATAGTAAACACCACTCACATGCACTTGAAATGGGTGAATTTTCTAGTATGGCACATATATAGGTGACATATTTTGTGTAAAAAATAAGCCAGGGATGTCAAGATGACTTAGTGGGTATAGGTACTTACTACCAAGCCTAAAGACCTGCATTTCAGCCCTCACGCTTCAGAGAGAACTAACTCCCTCAGCTTGTCTTCTGGCTTCTGAGTGTATACGTCATGGCACACATGTCCACACACATACATGCCCATGAGCTAAATAAATAGATGTAGCGTTTTTAATAATAAGAAAAAGAAAGGAACCAAACTTAGAAACATCCTCGCCTATGTATATATGCATGAATCATCTCTAGAGGAACCAAGACGGCCCTGGTGGCCCTGGTGGCCCTGGGGAAAAGCAGGAGCAGGACCAGGAGGCAACCTTGCTTTTTACTGTATCAGATGAATTGGATTTGTGAGATAAAGAAATTCTAGTACTTTTGGAAATGTTACTTTTTGGAGGAAAAACAACAAGAACAACAAAGCAATAGCCTGCAGCCAGAGGTGAATTGGGTGGGGCCAGGCAACTCTAAAAACCCAGGGAGTTGGCAGAGAACCCCACCCCCTCTTTAAAGTCTATCAAAAGGACTGACACTCGTACTCCCTCATTCCTCACGCAGGCCCTGCTTCAGTCAGCCCTGTTTCCACCAGAAGTTCACTCTAGAGAGCCCAGAGACGGAAGCAGAGGCTCAGAGAGGGAAAAGTGAGTGGTGAGCAGCCACGCAGCCACCTGTGGGCGTGCCTACGAATATCAGCTCTGGCCAGCTCCGATGCCTTGGGGCCTCAGCTATGGCATCTGCCAACACAAATGCTCTGAGCCCCAGGGGGACATTACTGTTCCCCTTCTACTGGTCCACTCAACAGGTCTGAGCTGAACTGGAGAGGGATCCTCAGGAAGTCACCCCAAGTCAGTAGTGGTCCCAGAGCACATGGAGCAGTGACCTACCACAGGCCATGCCACAGTGCACAGTGAAGCCAGAAGTGGAACACGAACACACACACACACACACACACACATACACACACACACACAGTGTCAGATGTACAACTATCTGGCAAGCTGTCTGCTACACAAAGCAGAAAACTTCCCAAGCCTGCTCCAGGAGTAGGGTTGTCCCCTCACCACAGATGGGACTCCTGGCAACTGCCCTGCTGTCCTGGCCAGCCCTGGTGTGTGTGGAGGGACCGAGGGCATGAAAAGTCCCAGGTACCCCAGCAATTTGGACGTGACTCTTGGTGATGTCACCAAGGTAGTCCCCTTATTTTACTGATGGAAAAACTGAGGAGGTAAAGGGACCAAGAGACAAGGTTACACAAGGCCAGCTCCAAGACACCCCAGCCCATCATTCTGCACTGCCCATCCCCCACAGCATTCATTTGCACTCAAGCCCTCCCTGAACACTAAAGAAGTCACATAGGCAAGTGGATGCTCAATGGGTCCTCCTTCAGCCAATGTTGCAGTATGAAGTCTGGGCTTTGTCCTAAGAGGCCCGGAAGAACCACAGAAGGGTTTTCAACTAGGCACTGCTGTGGTCTGATTGATATCTCAGAGGATTGCTCTGGCTGCTGGTAGAGGTTGGGAAGTAAGAGTGAGCCTGCTGCCTGTAGAAGGCTCTGCTGCTGGGACCCAGATTAAAACCAATGTACCACCGGGCGGTGGTGGTGCACGCCTTTAATCCCAGCACTTGGGAGGCAGAGGCAGGCGGATTTCTGAGTTTGAGGACAGCCTGGTCTACAGAGTGAGTACCAGGACAGCCAGGGCTACACAGAGAAACCCTGTCTCGGGAAAAAAAAAAAAAAAACAATGTACCAAGAACTGGTTGTTGGGCAAGTCAGCTGACTTCAAAGAGAAAAGTGTGCTCCCCATCTTCAGACGTGTGGGGAGCAAAGCCAATGACATCTCAGAGCCATTTGAGGGGACTTAGTGGGTAGGACTACACTGTCAAACTGAAGTTTGCCTCTTCCAAGAAGTCTTGCTGAGACCACCTCAAGGTCAAGTCTACAACCCTTCTGCACCTCAAGGTCAAGTCTATAACCCTTCTGCTTCCCCATCAGGTTATCCCTGGGCCCTCATCCGCATGAATGTTAAGGTTCATTTGGCTCTGAATTCCAGTATTCAGCAAAGAACTTGGTACATAGTAGGACCTCCTACAGAACCTTCTTTCTTCCCTCCTTCCCTTCCCTTGCCTGCCTCCTGCCTGCCTGCCTGCCTTCTTATTCTTTCTTTGAGACTGGGTCTCATTTTGCTCAAGCTGAGCTAGAACTCACTCTGTAGACCAGGCTGGCTTTGAACTCATGGCAATCCACAGGTTCTACCTCCTAAGTGCTGGAATTACAGATATGAGCCACCACACCTGGCCTCTTCCCTCCCTTTTCCTTCTAGACACAACACTCCCTGCCCTAGGTCTTTCTTCTTCTGCCATCTTTAGTGCCCATCTGGAAGGGTAACACACAGTGGGTAGATGAAATCTCCTCATGGCAAAGCTGTGATGCACAGTAGGAACTCAGCCCCACATCAAGGGCAGAATACAGGCCAGAAATAGCAGTAGTGAAGCAAAGGGGCTTGCCTTTCCTCTCTGCATGCTCTAACCCTGACTAGATCTGAGCTTGGGCTTACTCTATAGCGTGCACGACTGCCTATGCTCACACTCGCGCACGCGCGCACGCACATACACACACACACAGAGTCTAGAAAGGCATCACTATCAGCCCCATAGCTGCCAAACACAGCACCAAGCCAGGCATGCTAGCACCAGCTTGTAATCTTAGGAAGCTGAGACAGACTGGGAGTTCAAGACCAGCCTGGGCTACATAGCAAGACCCTGTCTCCAAACAAACCAAAAGAGAAAACGGGAGTGGAAAGTGGGAGAGACGGAGAGACAGAGATAGAAAGAAGGGGGGGAGGAAAGAAAGAGATAGGGAAAAAGAGAGGAAAGGAGAGGGGGCAGGGAGGGAGGGGGAGAGCGAGAATGGTAACCTGTGAGCACGCAGCTAGGCTTTCAGACCTTGGCCTGTATGGCCCAGCTCTGGGGCTTTCACTCTATCTTGACACCTACTAGGTAACGACATATGCCTGTATTTGGCTCTAGAAGGACAGGGTGAGTTTAGCCTTCCTTTCGCCACAGTGGGCCAGGCTGTCCCAGGGGGCCACTGCTAGCCCAGGCCTGCCCAGGCCTTGCTGCCCACGTGGCCTCCCGAGCAGCCAGGAGACAGGCAGCCTGCCCTGCCCTAGGGGACCCAGCCTCTCTTGACTGCAGGGCCCAGACAAAAGCCAGTGGTATGCCAGGCCCCCTGGCCCCTGGCCTGCCTCCTTCCTTTCCTCTCTTCTCTCCAGGGCACTGCGGAGGTTATTTCCACAAAGGAGGTGAAGGGAGGGGGGAGAGCTGAGGCTGGGCAGAGGGGCAGAGGCTGGAGCAGGGGGAATGACTGGGCAGGCTAATGGGGTTGGGGGGGTGGGGAGTAGTGCAATCCTTCAGGGTGGAGTGGCTCAGGCACAAGGTGGGTGGGAAGAGTAGCAAGCGCAGCCTGGCAGGTCCCAGATGGGCACCCAGTGTGCAGCAACTGAGGTCTGCTGAATAAGGACCATTTTGGATCCCGATGCTGCCAGGGTGGGTCCCAGCTGTGCAGTCTCTAATCCTGCCAGCTCTACATGGGCTTCAAATCCCCACCCTGGGAGGACAGGGCACCCACAGATCAACTCCCCGGCTGAGTCAGGAGAGATCCCAGGCTCACAGTGACTTGGCTAAGGCCCTCCACTTAAAAGCAGGGACCACAATGGATGCTTCGTTTCCCCACCCCCTTCCATTCCTGTCTCTTTTTTTTCCCATCCTGAGGCAGGGTCTCACCGTGTAACCCAGTCTGATCTCAAACTCACAACCTCATGGTCCTCCTGCCTTACTCTCCCAACCACTGGGATGACAAGTGTGTGCCACCATGCCCAGCACCACCATCTCTTTATAACCAACTAATAATAAGGATGAAACACTCTTATTTATAAGGACACTCACTCTACCTCAGACACTGAGGCTAGGGTATTGCCTATAAGTCACCTAACAACCCTACAAGGTACAAACTATCACATCCCCTTTACAGATTAAGAAACTGAGGCCCTGCAAGATTGGGGGGACACACCAAAGAATAAATAGCCAAAGCATGATCTAGAGCCAGCCTGTGAACAACTGTCCTATCCTAAAGGCAATAGAACTGAGTGGAAGCTCTGCCCCAGGCCAGATACCTGAAAGTCCTTGGCCAGCAATGGTTACGTCACACGGAGCTTTCTAACACAATCCCTGACAGAGGGCCTTGAGTGCACAGCAGGGCTGAGCTTGGGGGCCATGGGATGTGTGCCTGGGCTGTGGGCCGGCAGCCCCAGCTCCCTCGCCAGCAGAGCTACGGCATGACGGATGTGCCCGCCGCCGCGGGGAGCCCAGGGTAGAGCAGTTGCCTGGAAACAGACTGCTCTCTCGGCCCACACTCAGACCTTTGTCACCATCTCAAGGACCTTTTTTTTTCCCCTCCTCCTCCTTTCTCACTGGAGCCAGACCCTGCGGTGCAGGTGAGAAACTGCAGCCAATGCCACCAGCAGCCCCCATCCCTGGGGATCTTGGGAGCCGATGGCCCCAGGAGAGGAAGAGAGAGAGGAGGTTCTGGGGGAGAAGGAGGAGAGTGGGAGGCCCAGCCTGGCTGTGAAAAATTCTGCTGGGACACTTCTCTCCCTGACTTTATCACCGCCCTCCATCGTTACACACTCCCAAACCCCGCAGGCTGCCCTGAAGAAGCCTGATCTAGTTCTTTCTTCTACTGGACGCCTAGAGGGTGGGGCCCAAGGATCTACCCAGGGCCGAGCCTCCCGGAGCTGGGGACAGGTGCAGCGCCCTAGCGTGAAGACACTAATTGGCTCTTGGGCTGGTGGGCCTTGAGAGGGGATTAACTGGGCCCTAGGGAACAGCCTGGGGGCTGGGCCACGCCCAGCCAAGCTTGAGGACTAGGAGGGCGAGCAGCAAGGATCTTGGGGGCAGAAAAGCCTAGGTCCAACTTGCAGGTATCCCTCCTGAGCAAGTCCATTTCTTTGTTCCTCAGTTTCCTCTTCAGTGAATGCACCAGGGTTACTGCCACAGGCATGTCACACAGATGGTATTCTAGCCCCCAAAATACTCAGAGAGATATGAGACACACACACACACACACACTCACTGGATTAAAAACAGAAACTGAGGCAACCTCAGGCACACTTTGCCCAGGTCATACACCAGGGAAGAGGACAGTGAGTGTGCCTCTCTCCGTGTTCTTTGCTAGCAGGACTGTGTGCCCACTCTAAAAACCAAATGCCAAGCCATGTGCCTTGAGCCTTCTGTGCCTCCCCAATGCCAAGATAAAGCAGACTAATGGCTAGAGATCTGGCTCACGGGCTGAACGTTTGCCTTGCACGTAAAAGGACCTGGGTTCCATCCCTAGCAGCAGAACCCTGGTTTGTGGGTGCTTCAAGGTCTCCCCACAGCCTGCCACCCTCTGCTTAGCTTCTTCTGAGGTTCATCCTTCCAGAAAGTCTTTCCAACCCAGTTCTCCACAGTTCAAGCTGGGGACTCCTTCATCTACGCCTGAGACAGCTTTCTGAAGCTTCTAGGCAGGCCATGGGGAAGAGCCAGTCTGGCCTGGCTTCAGGAGTGACAGGCAGATCCCATCTCCAGGTTTTTTAACCCTCATTCATCCACAATGTCCAGGCTGGTACACTCTGCCCTGTGTGCCCAATGTCACCCGGCCCTGGGCCCTGCATATAGCCATCACCTACACCTCTACTCCCTTGCTCTCGAGGTACCCCCATCTTCCCCGACACTGCTGAGGGTCTCCCATTAGGCACAGGTCAGACCCCCTCTTAGGCCTTTCCATGAGTCCTCAGTGCCATAGAGGGGTGGCCTTGCCATCGGCTCTTCCTGAAAGATTTCTGGCCCTGCTCTCCCTCAACAACAGCCAGACCTTATTCCCGCCACATGGCCACATGGCCACACGGCCACACACATCTCTAGAGGTAAAGGAAGCCTGGTCCTGAAGAAACCAAGCCTTTCTATTGCCCCAGAGACTGAGGCCTAGCTAGGCTTCTCTTTCTGACTGTGCCCCCAACGAGGGCTGTCACTGGGCTAGTTTTCCTTGTGATCCCACACAAAGCCCAAGGTAATGGCAGTGGGAACAATAAAGTAACAGTAATAATATATGCCATCAGGTCTTTAATCCCAGCACTTGCAAGGCAGAGGCAGGCGGATTTCTGAGTTTGAGGCCAGCCTGGTCTACAGAATGAGTTCCAGGACAGCCAGGGCTACATAGAGAAACGCTGTCTTGGAAAACAAACAAACAAACCCCAAAAAGAATAATCTGCCATTATTTAGGCACCAGCTTCCCAACTTCACATAATCCCAACATTAAGAATAGGGAAACTTGCCAGAGAGGCAAAGTGACTTATCTGAGGTCACACAGCCCCAAAGCCAGAGCAACAGGATTCAAGCCCCAGGCTAGGAAAGCTGTGCTCCCCTGGGGCCCAGGGGTCACTTGGTCTCTGCAAGCTAAAGGCAGCTCCCAAGACTTGGTAGCCCCAATTCTGACCGCCAGCCCCAAGCTTGTCTCGGGTGGCCGCCCACTAATTAGCCAGGTGGCTTAGGCAGAACAATTCTCCCAGGAAAGGCAGAGCTAGGAGCAAGAAAGGTAATTGCTAATTTGCAGGGGAGGAGACAAAGGGGACAAAGGCGCCCTTGGTGCAGCAAGCTTCTCATCCACAAGGACCTGTCACCAGTTGGGCCCAACAGCATCTGCACACAGCTCTAGTTAGGGCTGGGTCACCTGACCACACCTGAGGAGGAACTGGGTGGGGAGGGAGATTGAACAGTGGAAACGGGCACCTCCACTATGTCCACCAGTTCTCTCTAGATGCCTCGCTCTCTGGACCTGCCGCTCACTGAGGAGCTGTGGTTCTCAGCCCATGCCAGATGAGACACTGAGGTAGGGAAGTCGATAGGATGGACCAAAGCCCCGGCTAGGAAACCGAGAAACCAATTAGAATTTGGCTAGCTCCCTCTGTGCCGTTCACTGTTCGAATGTGCCCAGCTCTCGCCTCCCGACCCGCAGCAGCCCACATGACGGCAGAAGCTACAGAATATATAAAAGGGGGGTGGGGTGGCTCACACCAGTAACCTCAGCCCTTAAGGGACAGAAGAAGATGGCAAGTTAGACAGCAGCACCCGGCAGGGGTTCCTAGGGTTCCCAGCTCTGCATCCCATGTTTAAGATAAACTCGTGGCTCTGTGTGCCTCCGTTTCTTCATCTGTTAACATGGGTCCAGAAAATGGAGTTACTGGTGAGCCAGGAATAGGTTATATGGATCCTTCAAGATATAAACCTAAGTGGGCTCCCTGGCTTCTCTTTCCCAGGAGCCGGGCAGTCTGCTATCCTCTAAAAGGCTGGTGAACAGCTGGGCTAGATCCAGTGGCCAGAAGCCAAATAATTTGAGGACTGAGGCTACAGTAACCAAGGAGTTGGAACTCCTGGGCTAGATTTTGAATCGGGGTTGGAAAGCCAGGTAGGTGGGTCACGGAGAAAGAGGTCCTCCTGCCAGCACCTGGGGGCTTAGGGTCAGGCAGACTTGCTCCAGGTCCTGGCTTCTCTGCTGCAAACAAGTGTGTCCCTCTGGAATTTCAGCTGCCTTGTCTGTGAAGTCCCCTAGTGTAGCTGCCCCAAGATTTGGGCACATTGGTGGGGCAGCTATCTGTGGGGGCACTATGGCAAAGCAGTCTGGAGACCCTGCCCTCCTTTCCCTGGATGGACACACAGGCCAGGCAGACAGTCACATGAAGCACTCCTTCCTCTTGTCCCAGACCTGCCCCACCCCCACTGCCCTGTGGCCTGCCTTTCTCCCAGCTCTGGCCTTTCACCAGCATCACCACAGCTCTCCTGACCATGCCTTGCAAAACCTGCTCTGGACCACAAATCTGAGTGGCTGTTACTGAGGGGGGAGGAGGGGAGGATGTCATATGCTGCTATGCTGCTGGCTTATGTGTGCCAAGTAGACCTGCACACTCTTGGCTGCAGGCAAGCATTCAAGAGGCCCCAAGCACCATGAAGCTCCTAGAGCCAGAAGACCTTGGTGTATCCATCTGTCCTGCTGCTCACTATGACCACAGGTAACTCAGGCATGCACTCCAGGCCTCAGGTCGGGCTATTATTTCTTGCCCTCTCTTCTTCGTGGGACCCATGTAAATAGACAAGCTTGCAAAATAGGAGAACAATTTGAATCATGTAGAAGATCAGCCTCTAGTTTTAAGCACTGACTGAGCACACCCTGCTGCCAGGTCCAAGGCCTGCCTTCTGGAGGATTCTCTGATCTACAGGCATCCTGTCCCCATTAAGGACACTGAATTTGCTGCCTAAGGTCACACTGAAAAGTGGTAGACCCATAGTTCAGATCCAGGGCCAGGGAGGCCAGAGCCACTCCTATGAGAAGTCAAGATGGCAGTGTTCTGCTCTGGGTCACCATATAAGTCATAAAGCCTACTCTAAGAGTCTAAGAGGGCCTGGAGAGATGGCTCAGTGGTTGAGAGCAGTGTGGCTACTCTTCCAGAGGTCATGAGTTCAATTCCCAGCAACCACACCATGGCTCACAATCATCTCTAAAGGGATCCAAAGCTCTCTTCTGGTGTGTCTGAAGACTGAGACAGTGTACTCTTATACATAAAATAAATCTTAAAAAAAAAAAAGTTGAAGAAAGAGCCAGCAAGGACCCTCCCTGCCTGACTCCATCAGGAATGTGGTACAAAGTCTCATAAATCATTTTGGCTGGGCAGAGTGGCACACACTTAATTCCAACATTTGAGATGCAGAAGTGGGCAGACCTCTGTGAATTCCAGGCCTGCCTTAGTCTACATAGTGAGATCCAGGACAGCCAGGGCTACATAGTGAAACACTGTCTCAAAAAACCTAAACGAACAAGCAAGCAGATATTCTTTTGATTCCCAAATACAAAGGTAACAAGAGTTAGGCTTCCTCACTGTTCCTCAAACTCACGGACACACCCCTGCCTCAGGGCCCTGTGCTCACTCTTCCTTCTCTCTGGAATGCTTTTCCACCAGACACCTACACAGCTTACAGGATCCTTCAGGGTCTTGGTCAACTGCCATTATGGGACACCTTCCCTACACTCTTTAAAACTCCCTCTGTTCTATGCTCTCTGGCATTTGCCAGCCCCTGACAAGCCAGGGCCTCCTTGTTTACTGTGCAGCCAGTCCCGCAGAGTGAAGATTCTCTGGTGGCAAGGATTTCCGTGTGCTTTTCATTTTTGTTAATTTGTTTATTTGGGGAGGGGGGCACCCATACCACGCTGCACATGTAGAGATTAGAGGACAACCTTCCAGAAGTCAGCCCTCTCCGTACGCCATGGGAGTCCCAAAGATCAGGCCCAGTTGTTGATGCTTGCTTGGCAGCAAGCATCTTTACCTGTGGAGCCATGTTATCCGCCACTAGGGATTGTCCTTTGTATTTCCACTGCACAGGGCCTGGTACAGAGCAGGCACACTGCAAATGCTCGGATGAGCGAGTATAACTGAGAATGACCCGGGACACCCAGGAAGCATAGAAGCCACCTTTGTACCCTAGCCTTCAGCCTCTAGAGCTGTCTCTTCTTTTCACCAACATGGGATCAGCTTGGATTTGCAAGCAAAGTCTGCACAGGGCCTGGGTCCCTTCCTCCCTGCCCCGCTTCCTGAGGACAGTATCCCCTGGAGAAAGCCTGGGTAAGGAAATCAGCAAGATAGGAAGGGCATGTCCAATCAGAGCCCCGGCCTCTGCCGGCCACGCCCACTCCAGATCCCAAAGTGGGTGAAAAACAGAATCTTTTCTTCCTCCTGAGTTACCAGGTGAGACCCCCTCTTGAGAAGCCATCGCCTGTGGAAAGGGAGGTTCTCTGGTGGCCTCAGAGAAGGTGGCTCTGCGCTCTCAGACAAGGTGCTGCAGGGACGACAAGCAGCACAAAGCCTGCTTGGACAGGTCAGCCTCAGGCCCTTGCCCCTCGGTGCTGGTCCCAGAAAGCAAGAACAGGACCTGAGGAGACTGAGGAGGAGGTGGCCGTGAGCTGCAACTGGCAAACAGCCGCAGCTGAAGTGGCTGCTGGTCAAGCAGCCTGCCTGAGCTCACTTCCGGCTCCCAGGGGCCTTGGCACGTCGTGTAAGATCTCCATGCCATGCTGCATTGGTGCACAAGTCAATGTACAAAAATACATAGGAAGCGCTTAGGACAGTACAGCCCCACGAGCACTCACTGAACTGTGTGAGCTGACACACTCCCATGGTCCTGTCATCGCCACCATGGCTGCAGTTATAAGCCACCAACCCATTATCATCACCACCACGCAGCACCAGTGCCTACATCACAACCACCATCACTGCCATTATAACTACCTCCTTATCACTGTCATCACCATCACCACCATCATCACCAGCAGATTCACTGCCACCACCACCACCATCACCAGCATCGTCACTATTACCATTCCCCATCATGCTCATCAACACCATCAGCAAAATCACCACCCCATCAGCAGCAGCATATCTCCACCACTATCACCACCACCATCATCATCATCATCATCATCGGCATCACTACTACACACCATCACCATCAACATTGCCACCACCATGCTAACTAGCACCTCACTACTGCGACCATTGCCAGCATCGCTGCCATCACCATCAACACCGACTGCTGCCCCACTAACACTGTCATCATAACTAGGCAGCATCTATTTACCACACTGTCTCCTCAACTCTGCTAGGGCAGAAGCTGCACCTGTGCTTCCCCCAAGGCCTCTCTAAGTGACTAAATGAATACATGACGGCTGGTGCTGAGGAAGATGGAGGAAGGACAGAGAGAGTGCTCCTGTGGGAAGGGACAGCACAGGGTGAGGTGCCAGCAAAGGCCCTTCACTCCTCGAACCCTCAGAGTGCCACTTCCCAGAGAAGCCAGATAGGGGGCAGCCGGTTGGCACTGGAGACTGTTGGCAGAAGTGGCCACGGGGCTGGCACCATCAAGACAAGATTGGCTGCCAGTTCCCCAGCCTTAGCCTTCATATTCCTGGAGGTAGGAGGTCACGTCTGTGCTGTACCCACCCCTTACTCCCATGCCCTGGTAGAGTTAGTGAGCAGATCCTGCTGCTAGTTGGCGAATGGGTGTCCCAGCCCTCCTCGGGTCTGCCTTGGATGCTTTGAGGGTGTGTTCTGGGACAGTGCCATGCGATTCATTCAGACTGCCTCACCCTCACCTCCTGAGTAATGGACTCATGTGTAGGGGCCACCATGCCCAGCAGCCCTGTGACACTTGCTGGTGACTTCCATCTTAGTCTTTGTTTTTTTTTTTTGTTTGTTTTTGTTTTTTTTTTTTTAAAAAAATAACTGCAGCTGCTGCTGAATGCGGAGCTGTGAGTCGGGTTCTGGGCCGGAAGCCCTTTCCTGCATCCCACAGCTGTGCGCAGAAACTTCTGCCACCAGGCTTTGCTAGACAGAGGAGGAAACAGAGGGCCAGGCTGGGTCCTTCAGCCCTATCGTTGCCCATCACTCACCAGCACTGTGGCAGGGTGCTCGGCTCTACTGGGATCCACAAAAGACTGCAGCAGTCCAAGCTCAGCTGCAAATCCTCCTGAGGGCAGAGGCCTGCCAGCTAGGTCCTCAGTGAGTAACCTCAGCCCTCCATCACACCTGAGGCACGAAGCCTCAGCTCCCCACGGCAACCTGGTACCACCTCTCCTCTCAGGAGCCCAGGGCCAGAGCTGAACAGATTTTCCAAAAATCACAAGGTTGAGGAGGTGCAAGAAAGGCCTTGCATCACTGGGGCCTCACCACAGATCTTTCCTTGGCCTCCTCCCCTCCTGTATCCATCATCACCTAAAGCACTCTGTCTAGAGGCAGAGGATCTGTCTACAAGCCCCAGATGAAGAGGTGTGGTCCTGGGGCCCACCAGCATCCAGGAAACCCCTCTATAGAGGCCTGCCACAAGTTCTGGAGCTATGGAGCTGACCTCAAGCTGACCTCCCCAGGAGGGGTAGGGAGGAGGGCAAAAAAACTGAGCTTTGGGACCCGGGAGAGGAATCTCAGCAAACATTTAAACTTACACGTGAAGTGTGAACAGCTATGCACACACAACAATGAAGACCACCAGCAGCAGTGGTGGCCAAGACGGTGGCAGCGACAGCAGCAGCGACTCCACACCCAGACCCCAACCACCTGCCCAAGGTAAAGCCTTCCACTCTCACTGAAACAGGCCCTGAGATTATCCCACACTGTTCAGATGTAGAAACCAAAACAGAAGTTAAGCAAGCTGCGCACGTCACACAGCAAGGAGATGGTGGACTCAGGATCCAAACTTGGCAGCCTGGCTCCTGAATCCAAGGGACACACATGGCTGCTCACTAAAGGATTGGAGAGCTTGGGACAGGGACAGGAGCTGGCCACTGGGGGCTGCTACTGAGTTACGGCTGCCTGAGTGCATACACATTCCCTGTAAGTGAGCCTCAAGCACCTGGGTGCACAGGGTCTGAGTTCTCCTGGGAGGCCCCAGCCCCTCTTTCCCCAGTCCCAGAATCAGAGGCTCACAGCAGCTTCCCCTGATCTCTCCCTGACTCCGGGGCACCCTCTCCCCACACCCTGAGCTCCTGTATCATCCAGACCATACTGGCCTCCTCTTGGAGCCTCCTCACCTTAGAGCTAGTACCAGTTTCCCCCACTGAACTGATATGGAGCAACAATGTGACTCAGACTTAGCAATCTGCCCTATAAACTCACAGGACCCCGCTCCTCCTTTCAAGAGTCACTATCCAAGCCTAAAAAACAACCCTAGGGCCCCTTGGGAATCAGCCCAGCTGTCTGTCAAAGGATAGGTGACAATGGGGAGCCAAAGTCAGACTGTATCATATGGTCCCCAGTTCCTGCTCTGTCTCTTACAGCTGTGCAACATTGGCGCATGGACTTAAACCTCTCTGGGCCTCACTCTTTATCAGCAGTGTGAGGATGGGAAAGACAGACGGACAGTTACATGAGGCTGAGCACACCTAAAGTCTCTGGCACAGGCCTTGGCATTTCCCAGGTACTCAGCAAACACAAACTGTGCCAATGCTGCCACTATTCTTACTAAGCAAGTATGCAAGGGGCACTGACTCAGTGTACTCCCTAACCATCCCTGGAACCCCAGAGAGCTCTAACATCACTCTTCCATTCTACAGATATGGAAACAGAGACCTAAAGAAGTTGCTTGTGAGGTTTCACATCCAGTAAGGGGACAGGATTTGAATCCAGAAGACCCCAGACCCACATAGCTGTCTTTCAGTCTATCTGTCTGAGACACAGTTTCTCTGTGTAGCCCTGGCTGTCCTGGAACTAAGAGATCTGCCTACCTCTGCCTCCCAAGTGCTGGGATTAAATGTGTGTGGCCCCCAAGTTGGGGATATACACAGGTCTTAATGGGCAGCCTGGGTTCCAGGAAGCTGGCTGGGTTCTTCCCCCCACTTCCTAAAAGCCACCTTCCAACTGGCTCATCTCCTATAACTCAGGGCCTGGGGAATAGGTTCCAATCAATCCTGGAGGCTAATGTCCTCTTCCCAGTAGTCCCCTCCCTGCCGTGCCTGAGTCCCTGTACCCCTGCACCCTTCACTCTCTCCCACCTTGTTGGCCTACTGTTTCTTTGACCCTCGATCCCAGAGTCCCCTGCAGCTGCTGTTTACCACAGGATAGGCACAGCAGCAAACAGTTGTTAATTCCAGGGCTGAGAACTTTGCCTGGAGTCCCTACTTCCCAGAGCTTTGACACAGGCAAGAACTACTGGACTCCCAGCAAACAGGCTTGCAGGGAGGCAGGGACTTTCTCAAGGTCACCGAATGAGTGTTAGTTAAGAACTCAGCCAGAGGCTGGCCACTGAGCCCAGAGGTCTGTGGGCTGGGCTGCTGCTCAGCTGCTCACTGGCCAGTCCATCGGAGCCCAGACACCAGTTCCCTATTACTGAGGACACAGCTATCACTCTGAGGTAGATGCTCTAGATGCTAACCTAGAACTCACAAAGGGATGAATGGAATCCAGAGCTATTTCTAATCCATTTAAGCTTACTTCGCGGTTGGAGTGGAAGAGATGTGTCAGTCTTTCAGAGTACTTACTGGTTTGCAAAAGGGCCTGGGTTTGGTCCTCGGCACCCACGTGACACAGCTCACGAACACTTGCAACTCCAACTTGAAAAGATTCAACACTCTGGTCTCCGTGGGCACCTGCACCACGTATGGTGCATATAAACTCACACAGGCACACAAACACACAAATAAATATGTTGTGGTGCTAGGACTGGAATCTAGGACCTTGTTCATGCTAAGTGAGATCAAGACCACTGAGCAACACTGCCAGTCCCATCATTCCATGTGAGGAATCATAAATGAGGGAACTGGAGGTTGGAAGGGGGATGCCCTCAAGATTGCCAGGTAGCAAATGGCAGAGCTCCCCTGTCTCAGACCAGCCCACGCCTCCTCCAGCTCCCCACTGTTCCATATGCATGCATCAGGATCAACCTAAAGACCTTAGGGTGCAGCATACACAGGTCTTGGGTTCTAACAACATCACCAAAACAAAACCACCCATAACCCCCGGCTCCCCGAGCCCCTCAACCCAGGGTTGTAGAGAAGTTCCAGGTCCCTTGAGCTCTCCTGCCTGAGCTCCAGGAACTACTTCCCCTATCCAGCCTCTCCTGTTGCCTCAAAGAGGTGACACTGGAGCAGGACAATGGCCTGACTTTAGGATCATTGGAGGTTCCCCCACCCCCCATCCCCAGAGCCTGAGATGTGGGGCAACAATTCCTACCAGCCTACCAACTTTCCCACCTTCCCACGGGGTACAGACTTTCTCAGCACAAAAGGCCAGGATCAGAGCAGGCACTGTGACACGGTCACACAGTCACTAGTAGGGTTGTAAAGACAGGTCTGCCATTGGTCCTGTCACCCTCTGGTCTTCCCTATAACTTCTCTGGCCCAATCGTGAGCACCATGAGCCTGTGCAGATCCCTTCACACCCCCCATGAGAATGTCAACTCCGCTCCTTGACACATCAACTCAATTTTCCCATCAACCCTAAAGAACCACCCTTAGACTGGCATTTTTCCAATGAAGAAACAGAAGTTGCTAGTGGCTACCTAACTGGGTGCTCAGAACAAGCTGGGCCTTGGTTTGCTAACCTGTAGAATGGGGTCACAGAAGCCTCTCAAACGACTACACTAGACTGGAGAAGCTCGGGCCCACAGACAGACCCAGAGGAGGCCCTGAATCTAGTGCGTTCTCATCCACCCCTCACACCCTTCAGGCCTGGCCTGATGAGGGAAGGTGCCATGTCTGCTGGAACATTTGCTCAGCCCTCAGATGCTGAGAAACGCTGAGTCATCCACCCAAGCGGAGGCCTCCCGGGAGCCGAGGATGCCGGTCCCAACTCAGCAGGAAGGTTCCAGGCACCCAGGGTTCCTGTGCACATGGCAGTTCCTGAGCTAGCCCACCAAGGCCTGAGTCGCTGGGGCTCCCCGTTGGCCTCCCTCAGCTACCACAGGGCTTGTGGACACTCTGGAGTACTACCAGAGTATGCTCAAGACCCCCCCTAACCTCTCTACCCCCAGCCCCCATCCCACCACTACCTACAGCCACATCCAGAGCGCCTCCAGGGCCTCCTGGATTCCTAGCTATTCCACTTTCCATCCCCACAGGCCACTCCACCCCATGCTCTCCTATCTCCTACAAGGTGAGTCCCCAGGCCCACCACCTCCATGACCGCTTCTCTGACTGAACCCCTCTCTCTTCTTTCCCAGAGCCCACAACCGCAGCTTCTACATCAGCCTAACTTCAACTCTCTTACTCAGCCGCCCTGCAGGTGCCTGGCTCTCTGCAGTGTGTTTCCAGGCCCTTCTTCAACTGGCCCCATCCACGTTCTCCCATACACGGAAGCCATTCTGTTCTCAGCAGACTACTTCAGTTGCCGTCCCCAGTCATGGGGAAAGCCATCCAGATTCCATCCTACAAAGACCTCATCAACCCGGTCCACCTGGCCTCTGATCCAACCTCTTCATTTCTTCTCTCACTGAAAGATACTTTGGGTACCTTAAGGCCTAGGTCAAAGGGCAGTTCTTGGAGGACTTTCCAGACATTGATAGGTTGAAGACTGGGAATGGCTCTGGGGCCCTGGGTCCTGGAGTACAGCACTGGACAGACAGTTCTCAGAATCCTACTCAGGGGAAAAGCCTGAATAACCCTTCCTTGCAGGGAACCACGCCCCCCCCCCCCCAGGGGCAGGGACCATTCCAGCCCATTAAGATGAAAAGTAGACTAAACACACAGCTAAAGCTGCCACCTTGAGGGAGAACAATGAAGCCCGGTACTGTCTACCCCAGCAGATAAGGGTGACAGGAAGAAAGAGAGATGGGGACAGCATCCAAGAGACATCAGAGGGGTCTCTCTGAAAAGGTGATATTAAGCAAAGATTGTAAGGAGACTGAGCTAGCCAGCCACACAGAATTCTGGGGTGAAAGAGGGTAGGTGGAGTTAGCCAGTGCAAGGGCCCTGGGGTCTACTGCACTCGAAAAATAACAGAAGCCAGCAGGGTGTGGCCAGAGAGATGAGAGAGAATAGAAAGCTATAAAGACAGCAGGCACAAGGGCAGTAGGCAGCTGGCCAGACGCACAGGGTTCTGGGACTTCCACCCTTACTCTGAGTGAGGTGGGATCTTGTGGTTTGTTTCTGAGCTGAGTCTCACTATATTGCCCAGGCTGTGTTCAGGCTGCCCTCCTCCTGAATGCTGAGGGCCACATTACAGGTATGTGCCAATAAGTCCAGGAATAAGGTAATGTCCTGGAGAGCTCTGGACAGAACAATAGAACCTGGCTTTTGCTTTTCTCAAAGTCTCCTCTAGCTGTATGAATGAGGAGGAGATCCTTTGGCCAGAGTTGAGGTGGGAGCCAGTAGGAAGCTGATGGCCCTCCAGGCTGGGGACCAGGAAGGAGGCACAGATGTGGTGGGCGTGAGATGTTGAAGACAGCACCAGGACTTTTCAAATGAGTTGGCTGAGTAAGGAGACAAAGATAAGATGAAGAGAAAAAAAAAAAACCAAAAAGCAAAAAACCCTTCCTAGATATGGCCCAGAGAGGCAGGGAGGGTACAGGGGCTAGATGGGACAGAGGGGCTGAACAACAGGGGAAGGGAGGAGGGGGGGACAACTTGGCTTGCTTTCTTTC